>NC_092867.1:28234625-28278976 GCF_032062135.1 Pyxicephalus adspersus
TTACCTAAAATACAAATATTTACTTTTTATTACAATTAGTCTCTAAGGATGGAAATAACAACTCTTTTAAAACCTACTTGTTGCAACACAAATTATTACCTAGATTAAGTCTGTGTTCATTTACATGTTGCACATGATATAACAATATATACTACCACACATTAATAAAATATGCTTTCTATGGAGGTAGAATTCTATTTAAAATACTTTTAGGAAAATAAACTAAAATTAAGTAAATCCAATCTTTTTTAGCCATCAGCCTAAAGCAAATTGTTTCACAATATACTATACCTATTACTGATACGGAGTTAAACAGACCTAAATGTTTATTATACTTGGTGTATTGTGCAGGCTTATCTAAAAAATTTATTTTTTCAATTACTGTGATAGACATTTTATTGTATTTAAACAGAAAAAAACACATTGCAGCTGAATGAGACTGAAACAATACATTTTTTCTTTTACTGATTCAATTACTTTGTGTCCAGGGAAAACTGGCTTTATCTGTGATTGTAACTAGTTTTGGAATTAATTTTAGTTTAAATTATCTAGAAGCAAAGATCATTTAAATAAAATTCTTTTATGATGGATGAGTCATCAAGGTCGAATCATGCCAAGGTGAGAGCATTCAAAATCTAGGACAATACAAATACACAGTATACTCCTGCCAATAGTTCAAGGATGTGCATCATGATGATTTTCAAATTGATATGCCATTTTTAAAATGTACTTAAAAATGAATGTCTTTTACTAAGTGAATAAAGAAAAAAAACAGGTATAGGTGAAGCAGTGAAAAAAGTATCTGCCCTCTATCAGATCATTACACCCATTCCTCCAAAGGCTCCCTGTTGGTTTGTTATTTTGTTAATATATTTTCTTTTTGCACGGTTTTTAGGTTGACTATGTGAGTATTTTTCTATCTGTACTCAGCAGAGTGAGGGGTCCTCCACAGGAGAAGAACTGTAGAACCATGTCAACTAGGGAATGCTGTGGTGTGTAGCCTTCCATCATGCCTCATGCAGGGGTGCTCTTTACTGTCTTTCATATATGTTAGTACCAGTCACAGCACCTCAGCACTACTGCTGCCCCATGGCAGCACAAGTGGATAAAAGAAACTGAGGGAGAGATAATCAGCTAAATCAGCAGAGAGGCAAGTAATTTTGTACATTTGTATATAGCTGAAGTAGAACATCTGTTTTTGTTGCAGTTTGTGTCCACAATAGAGAGACAGATTTTTGAACTATTACAGAGGCTTCCAATTGTGATAACACCACACCTAGGTAATGTATCCTCTCTTCCTGCATATTTTCTATTCCTTTAACTTTCATTTTAGCTTGCAGAAAACTGAGCCTTTTTGAATTTTTAAAGCAAACTCTGGCACAAAAAAAAAATTGTACTTGATGGGGTTATGACACATATGGGGCAGTACAGCAGTAGGGTTAATTTAATTGAGGCGTTCAGTAAACTGATCATTCAGCTTAGTTGATGTAGTCAATATTCACTTTGCAATGAATGGCTAATCATTGAAAGAAAATGAATGAATGGCTAATCATTCAAAGAAAATTAAAAAGAAAACATGATTTTTGCTTGCTTGCGATTGGATGGCTAAAGTCAGCAAAGCTTCCCCTCATTTACAAGTGAAACAATCCTAAAAAAAAATATTTAACACTATAGCATTCTGTAAATAATAACTTTAGTTTTAAGGACTGTACAGTTTATCTTTATATAACTACATATTACAGTACACTAAAGTTCACACGTGTCTGAATAGAACAAAATGCTAGGTCTAGGTTCTTTTACCACTGGGGTGATCCACATGAAACCATTGTTTGTATTAGTGAAAGCTGACCTAAACTTAAATTTTGACTTTACATAAAAAAGTTAGACTACCCTCTTTTTTATAAAGTAAAATATTATTTTGACTTATTTTTTATTTTTACTGCATTTTCTATTTTTACACCATTTTCTTTTAAAAAATACAGAGGCAGAGCCTCCCAGAATGCAAACGGAGGCTCCTGGCTGCTCCTTCTGCTGATGCCCAATATTGGTGTAATAAGAAGAGGTGGAAAGAGATACAGATCTCACACATGCGACGTGAGAATGCCAATCTTTTTTTCCCCTTTTACAGCAGACTACATCATCTGATCTTGTGCCTGTACACAGGTCTGAATCGGGTGATGTACCCAGAAGAAGAAAGAAGACAGAAGAAGATGGGAGTGCCCAGCTGGGACCTGGGTGAAGACATCTCCCGAGCGATCTGTGGAATTAAGGTAAGTGTGATTTTTTTTAATTTCAGTTAAGTTAAGCTTTAAGCCATCTGCAGTGGTATTGATATTTAAGGAAATTCTAAAGTACAGAAAAAAATGAAAAGGTTCACAAGAATGAGCATTGTAGCAATCCAATGACCTCTACTTTCAAAGCATTAGTAATTTTATACAGGTGCCAACAATGGTTGTTTGTCACAACATTGTTGCTATGTTTTCTTTAACACGGCTGCAAGCCCTTGCTGCAGAGCTATAGAAACATCTGTTACCTTACACTGAAAACAATATCATTTTAAAGCCATGTATTCTCAGAAAGCTATCCACACCTCATGCCAACCCTTTAACTGTGTACAGTTAGGTCCATAAATATTTGGACAGAGACAACTTTTTTCTAATTTTGGTTCTGTACATTACCACAATTATTTTTAAATTTAACAACTCAGATCCAGTTCAACCTGCAGACTTTCAGCTTTGATTCAGTGGGTTGAACAAAAACAAATTGCATAAAAATGTGAGGAACTAAAGCCTTTTTTTAACACAATCACTTCATTTCAGGGGCTCAAAAGTAATTTGACAAATTCAAAAGCTGAAAATAAAATGTTCATTTCTAATACTTGATTGAAAACTCTTTGCTGGCAATGACAGCCTGTAGTCTTGAACTGGTGGACATCACCAGATGCTGGGTTTCCTCCTTTTTAATGCTCTGCCAGGCCCTTACTGCAGCGGCTTTCAGTTGCTGTTTGTTTGTTGGCCTTTCTGTCCGAAGTCTTCAACAAGTGAGATGCATGCTCAATTGGGTTCAGATCAGGTGACTGACTTGGCCATTCAAGAATATTCTACTTCTTTGCTTTAATAAACTCCTGGGTTGCTTTGGTTGTATGTTTTGGGTCATTATCCACCTGTATTAAAAAACACCTCCCAATCAATGTGACTGCATTTAGCTGGATTTGAGCAGACAGTATGTTTCTAAACCTCTTTAGAATTCATTTGGCTGCTTCTGTCCTGTGTCACATCATGGATAAACACTAGTGTCCCAGTGCCATGGCAGCCATGCACGCCAAAGCCATCACACTTCCTCCGCCATGTTTTACAGATGATGTGGTATGCTTTGGATCATGAGCTGTTCCACGCCTTCTCCATACTTTTTTGTTGCCATCATTCTGGTAAAGGTTGATCTTGGTTTCATCTGTCCAAGGAATGTTTTTCCAGAACCGTGCTGGCTTTTTTAGCTGTATTTCAGCAAAGTCTAATCTAGCCTTTCTATTCTTGTGGCTTATGAGTGGCTTGCACCTTGCAATGCATTCTCTGTATTTACTTTCATGCAGTCTTCTCTTTATGGTAGACTTGGATTTCCATAGGCCTACTTCCTGTAGAGTGTTGTTCACTTGGTTGGCTGTTGTGAAGGGGTTT
The DNA here is from genome assembly GCF_032062135.1 of Pyxicephalus adspersus. Classification (NCBI taxonomy): domain Eukaryota; kingdom Metazoa; phylum Chordata; class Amphibia; order Anura; family Pyxicephalidae; genus Pyxicephalus; species Pyxicephalus adspersus. The sequence goes on from NC_092867.1 coordinate 28,238,300, forward strand.
CTCTTCACCATGGAAATGATTCTGCGATCATCCACTGTTGCCTTCCGTAGACGTCCAGGTCTTTTGGCGTTGCCGAGTTCACCAGTGCTTTGTTTCTTTCTCATGATGTACCAAACTGTAAATTTTGCCACTCCTAATATTGTAGCAATTTTCTAAAAGTTTTTTTCTGTTTTTGCAGCTTAAGGACAACTTGTTTCACCTGCATGGAGAGCTCCTTTGACCGCATGTTGTCTGTTCACAGCAAAATCTTCCACATACAAGCACCCCACCCCCATCCAACTCCAGGCCTTTTATCTGCTTAATTGATAATGAAATACCAAAGGATTTGCCCACACAAACCAATGAAATAGACTTTGAGTCAATTGTCCAATTACATTTGAGCCTCTGAAATTAAGTGGTTATGTAAAACAAATGGCTTTAATTCCTCACATTCTTATGCAATCTTTTTGTTCAACCTACTGAGTTAAAGCTGAAAGTCTGCAGTTCAACTGCATCTGAATTGTTTCATTTAAATTTAATTGTGGTAATGTACAGCACGAAAATTAGAAAAAAGTTGTCTCTGTCAAAATATTTATGGACCTAACTGTATATGTGAACAACTTTTGTGTGGATTTTGTATCCATCACATTTGCCAGATTACAGACTTTTATATGCTATTGCTCAATGAATTGTTTACTGTTTCAATATCTTATGACTTGAGTTTCAGATTTAACATATGGCTTACATGTCCTACTGCATTTGCAATACATTTTTTATTTGTATATATTTTACACATATATATTTTGTATATGCTGGATAAATATGTACAAGTTTTATTGGTAAATATTTATTATGAGCCATTCTGGCTTTAAACCACTGTATTTTTTTCAACTTTACCACTTGATTCACAGACAACATGCGGTCAAAGGAGCTCTCCATGCAGGTGAAACAAGCCATCCTTAGGCAGCAAAAACAGAAAAAAAAACAAGAAATTGCTACATATTCTTTATTATTCTTGAATTGCCAAGTCAGTCACCTGATCTGAATCCAATTGAGCATGTATTTCACTTGTTGAAGACTAAACTTCGGACAGAAAGGCCCACAAACAAACAGCAACTGAAAGCCTCTGCAGTAAAGGCCTGGCAGAGCATTAAAAATGAGGAAACCCAGCATCTGGTGATGTCCATGAGTTCAAGACTAAGGGCTGTCATTGCCAGCAAAAGGATTTCCATCAAGTATTAGTAATGAACATTTTATTTTCAGCTGTCCAATTACTTTTTAACCCCTGAAATGAAGTGATTGTGTAAAAAAAAAGCCTTTAGGTCCTCGCATTTGTATGCAATCTTTTTGTTCAACCCATTGAATTAAAGATTAAAGTCTGCAGTTCAACTGCATATGAGTTGTTTCATTTAAAATTAATTGTGGTAATGTACAGAACCAAAATTAGAAAAAAGATGTCTCTGTCCAACTGTATCAATCACATTTGTGTGATTTCTTTTAATAGGATGACTTTAAGGAATATATCATGGAGGTGATTATTTGAGGATGGGCAAATGAAGACAAACAAAAAACATAATTATTACTTTTCGTATCCTTATTGTGGGAATTTCCTTCTACTTCTGCTCTGACACTGAAAACAAAAACTTGTAAGAACTTCTTCATAATTTTCTGTTTTTTCAGATAACTAATTTAAACACGTCATTATTTCATTTTCATCTGATATAATTTTATGTAGGCTTTGTAGTATTTTTGAAGCAGATTTCAATTCTTCTCTAGCATGCAGCTAATTATATACTGTGTGAAATTCGTTATAAATAGCCTTAACATATTACGTTTAACAACAGTTTTTTTTTTTAAGGTTAGAGACCACACTAACTGCGATTGATTTTATTTGTCATCGTGCCTAGGAATTGTGTTAATGATCCAGACAGTTTCTGTTACGTGTGTGGTTCATTCACGATGAAAGCACAACATCGCCAAATTACCACAGAACTTAAAGAGATATACAAATCATATTTTGGCTGTGCACTTGGTGACCAGGTCAAATATTGGGCTCTACTTCTCATCTAATCCCTGCCTCGATTCTGCAGTTAGGCCTGTCCCCCATGATGATTTATTGCCAGTTCCAGTACTGCCACATGATGGACTTCCTTCTATAGATAGTGACGAGGAATGCGCTGGAGTTGCAGCCAGTTACAACCCCAAATGATCTGATCCTGACTACTTGGGATACCTTTACACAAGCAGAGTTGAATGATCTTGTTTGTGATCTAAATCTCTCTAAAGACAAAGCAGAGCTTCTTGTTTCAAGGCTTAAACAGAAGCACTTGCTTGCAAAGGGTGTAACTGTAACTCACTACAGAAAACAAAATCATACCTTGACAATGTTCTTCACTAGTGATGGCTCACTGTGCTACTGTCATGATATAAATGCACTCTTCAACAGTGTGTCACAGGAGCATGTTCCATCTGAATGGCATATCTTGATTGATTCTTCTAAAAGAAGCTTGAAAGCAGTCTTACTGTATAATGGCAATTCCAAACCAAGTTTACCGATTGCCCATTCCGTTAACCTAAAGTCCTATCACGAAATTACTACTTGAAGCAATCCAGTATAAAACACACCAGTGGAACATCTTTGGGGATCTAAAGATCATTTGTTTGCCGATGGGAATGCAAGGAGGATTCACAAAATATTGCTGTTTCCTATGCCTGTGGGACAGCCGATCTACGGGAGACCATTATGTCAAGCGTGATTGGCTACCAAGAGATACCTATAAGCCCGGAACAAGCAGTGTCAAGTTTCTGCCTCTGGTTCTTGGTAGCCAATCAAGCGTGATTGGCTACCAAGAGATACCTATAAGCCCGGAACAAGCAGTGTCAAGTTTCTGCCTCTGGTTGATCCGCATAAAATATTTTCTGCCACCTCTCCATATCAAGTTAGAACCTGATTTACCCATGGCCTTTACAAGGTTCATGAAGAACCTTGTAAAGGTCATGGGTAAATCAAACTCCATGGGTTTTCAGTACCTTGTTGAGAAGTTTCCAAACATAAGCACTGCAAAAATGAAGGAAGGGCTATTTATAGGGCCACAGATCAGGTCTGTTTTGCAGGATGATATTTTCAAACAATCTCTCTCAGCAGCTGAGCTAGAAGCATGGGATGCATTTAAGTGGCTGTGTGAAAATTTCCTGGGCAACCATTGTTGGTATGGTGAGTGACGAACAAGGAGAACGCTTTTACCAGTACATTCAGTTAATAGAGCACTGCTACCAAGGTTTCTGGAATGAAAGTATGATGGCTAACTACTGCTGGATGCTGTACCGCGACAAACCGGACAAAGAGTACACAAGAAAATCATACTCTAAGCATTTCTGAAGAAACAATGGTACCTGACTGACACTGTCCAGTAGATCTATACCACAGTGTGCCTTATTTTACTTCACATTGAAGATGTATTACCATTCACTTCAATGGTGCTCACGTTTTAGTATAAATACATGCATGTACAATGTTAATTAGAATAGTACTCATAACTCAGGAACTGTACATGTTAGGGAAAAACTGAAAACAACTCTGCTCGAAAAACTGATTTAAAAATTTTTCTGTGGTTTCTGATGATTATCACAACTAATTTTTTGTTGACCTGTGTAATCCGTTTCAAGAATAAACCTTTTCCCTAAAACAATGGCAGCAATACAGTTAGCTGAAACAAGAACTTTACAGGCTTCTCTGAAAAAAGAATGCTTACTTTCATCTGCTATACATTTGATATCATTGTGTCATAGTGGAATCTAAAAAGTTTTATTTCCAACATTTGTTGAGTAGGTCCATTATCATGCTATTCATGTTTACAAAGCTAAAATGATTCTTGAATGGCTAAAGCAAGAATGTACAAATTGTACTATAAAGTCTAAACAAGTGTAAGAGCTAACATGAACTAAATTTGATGTCACAGCATATGGCTTCTAGATATCCACTCCAGGTCTTATGAGGGGTCACTATACTGTCAAGAGGTAAAGCGCTACTCTACCCAAACAGAAAATTCAAAACTAAAATACAAATTGGAGGCCCAGGTTGATTATCACCTTCCTTTCACCTGCTGTACTCCAATCGCTGCCATACACCTCTTTTGAAAGGAAGTAAAACACACTTAAATAATGCCTTAGGAATTCAAGCCCTTTGGTTAGCAAGACTGATTACTTAAACTATCGATTCGGACAAACACCAAAGAACACAAAGACTACAGCTGAAATTAAGATTTCTGTATTTAATAGGGAAGGTTCATCACACAAGTGTGTGTTTTTTTAAAACTTACCAAGAGGAAATTGTTTACGTTCGGGATTACAAAAAATTTATGATTAAGCAAAAAAGTTAGATAAGTAAATGGTCCATACCAAATATCTCAGTACCCACTGAAAAATGTTTTGAAAACTAATTGATGCTGCCTGCAGAACCAATGATAGTGACTTCCATTCGAAGGGTGACATTATGCTTCCTTCAGTAGTGAAATTTGTGCAAGATTGTAATCCATATTGCTTCTGTAGCTGCCAAATACATTTGATGGTTTCCACTGAATATCTCTGTCTGTCCCTGCAAATATCCCAGTGGATTGACAACAAAAAGGATTATCTGCTGAAATTTATTTAAATTGTGTAAAAGACAGCTCAGTTCTTACACCTTGTTCAACACTGCCTCACGGGGTGCATGGAACAAAAAAAAAAAAGACTCCCAGCTGCATTTCCAACTAAAAAATGTATACAATACACTTTCTACAAGACATGTAACACCTCTGCTGGTCTTTAAAATGCTTATTTATATCGTTCTAAATAGAAAGAAAATCGGTGGTGTTACATAAACTTTGAATGAGAAACAATTCAGTGGCTTACATAAGCATATTCCCGGAAATTTTTATCAGTGCTACAATTAAATGTTAGACCATTAGTACATTTGTATTATCCACATGCTGCTCAGCAGAAAAATAGTAGCTTGTAAGCATAAGACATCTGTCTAATTTCTAGTCATAAACATTAAAACTCAACCTTTTCACTTTACAACTACTTGTTGACTTTACAGTTGTGTAATTAAATGTGTAATGTAGCTTTACAAGGAGTCAAAGGACATCACAAGTAAGGAAACTATGACAAATAAATAATTCATATTAGGTTAATGTCGCTAAGCTTTATTTTGTAAGTATTTCATTTTTGAATTGTGGAAAACTCATTCTTAGAACCAAACAAAAATGTGGCACTCAAGTTTACAGAAGGCATCTGTAAAGGTATTTACAGAAGGACTATAAATATGTTTCCTATATTTAAAGGCATTGCAGGGTGACAGTGCACATTTTTTTTGAGTGGGATGGAGTTTTTACTCAAGCTGAAAAAGTGGTATTTACCTAAAGAGTCCCTTAGGTATGTATGTTTCCATGACACTACAGAGGATAAATATGTTCAGACACCTACCTAAACCTACTGTAAAATACTAGGGTTAGATTTCTATTTAGTTTCTGTAGACAGGGGTAATGTGAAAGTGTTTTCAGTAATTATCCATTTTAGAAATTGCATTGCTTATCAATTACAGTTGAACTGAACTCACTGGTGGGTGTTCAGCATCTGCCACAATCAGCAGTATGCATAGCATACTTGCCAATTATGGTGCATGCTTACCTGGTTTCAGGCACCCTGAAGTGAGGACAGGTACAGGAACCCAGTGGCTGGGCCTGTACAGTGCCCTGTGGAGATAAACTAAAAGCCACTCTTACCACTCCACCAGCAGATCATCTGTTTAGCAACATGCAGCATCACCAACTTTCCTTTGGTCATGAAGTTTTCAACTTTCTTGGTATTACCTCCACGGACACTGCTATTCGGGATTTTGACTTAGGTTGCCAGTGATCGCCGCTCGCCCTAACTTCAGCCTGTTACAGGACTTTGCCTTGTTTTCCTACTGGCCTGACCTTGACCTATTTAACTATGTCGCCTTGACTCACTGTGTTCCTGATGCAAAGCCATTTCTACACTAAAACCATCTGATCCCTGTCACTCCTGGTGGGAAGAGCCTCCCTACAGCATAGTAGTATTCCGGTGGGTACTAGTTTCACTAACCCATCACTCCATGCAGGGTATGCTGGTGAAGACAGTAAGTTTGACCTGCCAGGGGTCAACCGTAACAGCCCACTGCAACCTGGTCTTAAATCAAACTATTTCCAACCATCAAAATCACAACAGATTTTATGATATTCAAGTTTTACCACATTTACTCATTTGTTTTGCAACATAGTCTCCATGGGTACCCAAGTTGCAAGTGCTCATGAGAAATTAAAAAAAATCAAATGAATAGAAAAACAAAGATGTTTGGAAGTGTTAAAGAAAATTTGGTGAAACCTATACTGTATATATAAATTTACCTGACATTTAGGGTAATAAACTAAATAATTTAACACTAATTAAATTAATAGTGGTGATGTGTGTTTACGTGTTTTAGTTGTTTGCCACACAGAATTAAAATACGTTGTTATAATTACTGTTACTGTGATCTTATCAGTTAAGAGTTTAATCAAATATGTGCATTTTGCTAGTACAAGTTAACTTTACAACAATAAAAAATGCCCTGCCTGACCCATTTAGATCAAGGTTATTCCCAATGTCATAATGTTTGTGCAAAGCTCACCCCTATAATCAATGGTAAATTGTCACTAAATTTCCTTTTCCCAGCAGTATATACAGTACCTTCCTTTTTTCCCATATTGCTCCACCTTGCTCAATTGGAGCAACGTGAAATAACTAGTATTTCTTAGCCAGCAAGTGACTAGCCGCCTCTTACCCATGTGACAATACTTTCGGACTTGTAGCCGGACTAGAGGTGTCAATATAGTTTAGGATAGAAGTCTATAGCCTTGTACATACTCCAAGTCGGTTTGGAGTTTTAACAGGACTTTCTGTGCACCACTTACGGCTGTCAAACAGAGTGGTCTAAGAGTAAGATAAGGGTAATATGTGTTACAAAATTACATTGCAAGTCAAGTTGAAAAAAGAAATAAGTCCATCAAGTTGAACCACTAGGGAAATAAACATATCTTAGATATAAAATCCTTTGGACATAAAAAAAAACCCTAGCACAATTTGCTCCAACAGGGGGAAAAAAAATTCCTTCCTTAATCCATGAGATAATTCGATGTTCCCTGGATCAAAGTCTCTGTTATCTTTACTTTAAAGCTTTAATACCCAGAAAAATATCAGTGTTGCTGAGGAGGAGAGGTAGGGGGTAATCAGATTTTGTCCTGCATAAAAAAGGTCACTAAGATCTTAACATGTGCCTGTAATACCAGAACAAGATTTTCGTTCTTTACAAACCCAAAATAAAGCTGCTGAAATAAAAGTTTTTTTTAATTGAGTTGACTAAAAACCTAAATAACATGAATACCTCTATTTAACCACCTGAGCGTTACACTGAGGTCTAGATTTCTGTACCAAAAGTGATCCACTGTTTTTCATGAAAATTTTTTTTAAATGGTAGACCTGTAACTTACAGAAATATGTAAATCCCCACTTACCTGGGTAAGTGGGGATTTTAATGTACGGAAAATCTCGGGCTTAACGAAAAGAGCAACTTTTTTGAGCCCGTACGAAGGTCGGGCTTAACGGCAAGGAGGTTAATATTATAGCTGATGACTATTGCACTTCCATTTCCAGTATGTTTACTGACTGTATAAGTGGGATTTGTGTATGCTAATATTTGCTTTGTGCAGTGCTGGGTACTACAGCATAATGGCATGTTTAAATACCATATTTATGAAGAAAAAGTAAACAAAAGCTTAAGGAAGAACTATACCTATTTTCAGAGAAATGTTTAAACAGATTTAAATAAATAGGGAATGGCGATGTTTGAGTTTTATTTTTAAAGGGCTGAAAGTCATACATTTGAAACTGCATGCACATTTGACAGCCAGAGGAGTACAAATATGTATAATTAAATTACAATATATGTTTTCTGGTCCATCTAGGATTGTATTTCTTTTGACTATAAACATGCAAAAAAAAAAAAACGCTCTATCAGAACAAAAAGATATATTTATGAAAATGATATGAAATGTTGCTGCAGCCAGTTTTCTAGTTTTGTTTTAAAACTCAGTATGCATTTATTGCTGTAGTATCATAAAATTCCTTTTTTTATATATGCATAAGGCTTTTAACATTTGGAAGACCAAAACTTTCTCTTCTTCTTTAGAATTAAAGGAAAGACTACATGTGATCAGTGCTTCTTTTTTGTAAGAAAAAAGGTGCCGGAACTCACGTCTTGTAATAAATACAAGTCAAGATAAACCAGTGTGTTTAAGTGATCCACTGGAGAACCAAGCTTAAAATGTATGCAGAGCAAAGGTTTCCCCCCATCTTCCAGAGTCCAGACACTGTCAGTTAGCCCCCCCCCCCCCTCCTTTCAGATACTGTGCGGGACCTTTTTCCATACAAATTTATGTGTGGAAAAAAAAAGTAAGGAAAGTTTTCATGAGGGCTTTAGTGTGATAATTCTCCTTCACAGGCTGAGCTGTCATTTTCACCGACAACTGTTACTCTTCACAGACTTTTACGGACTTGGAAAAACCGTCAAAAAAAGGTGCCAGAATGCTGTTCCAATGCGTTCAATAAGAAAAAAGCCCTGCATGTGATTTTTTAAAGAATTGTTCCAGCTTCCCAAAACCCCATTTTCACAATACCAAACTAGTTGCCCTTCACATTTTTATGACCAGGATGTGTGCCACTAAAATAAGGGTCAGTGGGTGGGCATGGGGCAAGGAACTCTGGGAAGGTGGGATGACCTATAATGCCATGCATGCAGCCAATCAGCAGCCAGCCCTGTGATGTCCCACCCCTTTAAATAGCCTCAGCCATCTTGGATTAGGACATTTTACAGCATTCTGAGTGCAGGGAAAGACGTGTGCAAGCGCTAGGAGAAACCTGATTGTGTTAAAAAATTTAAAATTTATAAGTGCAGGGAAAAGATAGGGATGGAATCATTTCACAGCATCTTAGTGCAGGGAGAGACATCAGAAGATGCTAGGGACAGTGCTAGAAAACTGATTTACAAGTGCAGGGAAAGATTATTTGGGGATCCAAATAGCCATTATACAGCTCTGTCATTCCATCAATTTATATATCCAGAAAAATATACACGCACGTGCAGAGGCCTAAATGTTTCTGGCGCAGGCAGAGGTTGCAGCAGAGTAAGGGGGCATGTCAGCAGGAGTCGCAGCGAGAGGCTGAGTTCCCGGTGTCATCTGGCGGTCGTGTCTTGACCAGCAACCCAGCTATTCTTGATTGGTTAACGCGGTCATCCACTTCATCCCAAGTGACATCAGACACCCCCAGCCAACAGTCTTTGGGTTCGTCAGACACAACCCTTAGTTGGCATGGCCTGGGAGCAGAGCCTGTGCCCTCACCTGTCCTCAACTTGCCTTTGTCCTTTGCTGTTCCCTCAGCCATAGAAGTATTGTATGCTGGCTCAGCTTCACTATACAGCGACGACGAGCTAGTAGAGGACAGTCAGCAGCTACTGCCCAGCCAAGATCTGGAGGATCTGCCTCTTTCTCCACTAGGCGGGCAAGCAGTGATAAACAGAGTGGCGTGGGAGGTGATGTTGTGAGCGGTCAGGCTCCTGACCCAGAGACCGTTGAGGAGGACATCAGTGACGTGCATACACTACTCGATGATGATGAAGCCGATCGCACTTGGGAGCCGGGTGAAGAAGGGGCTTCATCATCATCAGGAAAAGAGGGCGGCAGCTTGCCTGTGAGGCAGCGGCTGACCCAGCAAGGTGGGTAGCATGGCTGGTAGTCAGCAGGGTGGCAGCAGTGGGAGATGGGAGCCAAACGTGCCCGGGGTAGACCACCTGCTTCGCAGCAGCCTACCTGCCCAGGAAGTAGTGGTGCAGGGGTTTACGGAGGCAGCGGCGGTAGCAGTCAGTTAGTGTGGAGTGTTGGCGGGAAAATCACCTACTCTGCAGTGTGGCAGTTTTTTGTTAAGCCGCCGGAGGTTAAAATGACCATATGTAAATTTGTGGGCAGAAGGTGAAGTGTGGCCAGGGTCCCAATGTTGGCACCACGGCATCAACAAATGCAGCGTCACCATAAAGTGGTCTGGGAGAACCGTGGCTCTGATGTGGTGGTCCAGCCTGGCGCAGCAACCTCTGCATCATCCAGTGGCACGCACCGGCTTTCAGGCAGTCAAGGCTCCACCACCTCAGCAGAAGAGAGCTGTATGTCATTTCCATCTTCTGCTGGTCCAGATGCTCCTGCTCCTCCTACTCCTCATCAGTCATTCCGTCAGCAATCGATCTCCGAAGCGATTGCCAAGAGACAACAGTATGCGTGCACTCATCCAATGTCGCAGAAGCTGAATGTGATCCTGTCCAAGTTGCTGGTGCTGCAGTCCCTCCCTTTCCAAGTGGTGGACTCTGCACCTTTCAGGGAACTGATGGCTTGTGCTGAGCCAAGGTGGAGAGTCCCAAGCCGTCATTTCTTTGCAAAAAAGGAGGTACCAGCCCTGCACAAATATGTAGAACAGAAGGTGGGCCCAGTCCTTGAGCCTGTCGGTGTCTGCCAAAGCGCATGGCAGCGCCGATGTGTGGAGATGTAACTACGGTCAAAGACAATACATGTCCTTTACAGCCCACTGGGTGAATGTGATTCCTGCACAGCCACACCAGCAACTTGGCCAGGTGACACCGCTTCCGCCTCCACGTTCTCACGCCACTGGTCCTGCGACAACGTCTGCCTCTGCCTCCTCATCCTCCACCGTGTCCTCAGCCTCCACTGCAGGGACAATTCACAGTGCCACTCCAGCATACCACATGTGCAGGGCAAGATGGTGTCACACTGTTCTGCACCTAGTTTGCCTGGGGGAATGGAGTCACACAGGGGAGGAACTGCTCCGTGTCATTCATCAAGAGATTGAATCATGGCTTTCTCTGCGACAACTCAAAATCAGAACCATGGTGACCGACAACGGGAAGAACATTGTGTCTGCGCTGTGTCAAGGAAGTCTGAGCCATGCACCCTGCATGGCACACGTGTTCAATCTGGTGGTCAAACGGTTCCTGAAGTCTTCCACCCATCTGCAAGACATCATAAAAATGGCCAGGAAACTTTGCATGCACTTCAGCCACTCGTACACCGCAAAGCACACCCTCCTTGAGCTGCAGCAGCAGAACAGCATCCCCCAACATAGGCTGATATGTGACGTTTCCACCAGTTGGAATTCCACCCTCCATATGTTGGACGGACTATACGAACAGAGAAAGGCCATCAACGAATTCTTGATGATCCAAGCGGATAGGAGTACTCCCATGTGTAACTTTGATGTCAGCCAGTGGCAGCTCATACGTGACACCTGCCGTTTGCTCAGGCCCTTTGAGGAGGCTACGTTATTTGTCAGTCGCCAGGACTACGGGATGAACAACGTCATTCCACTACTTTCATGTCCTGGAACAGATGCTGGTAAATCTGGCTGGTCAGGGGACTGGAGACATGGGGCCTAGATCTCATGGCTACATCAGCCCTGTGGGGGCTGAACTGGAGGAGGAGGACATTGGATCAAAGGCAATTTATAGCGAAATGGGTGGTTTTTCTACTCAGGTGACAGGAGAGGAGGAGCAGGAGCAGCCAAAGGAGCAAGAGGGAGATGATGAGCAGCTTTCTACACCCGCATAGTGAAGAAACTACTAACCAGCAGCTAGACATAGAGCAGAACCTGAACCAGCAGGTGGTGGCATACTTGGAGTGCACCCTGCCAGCCGTCATTGAAGATCCGCTGGACTACTGGGCAGCCAAACTGGATTTGTGGCCGCAACTGGCAGAGTTTGCCTTGGAAAAGCTGTCCTGCCTGGCCAGTAGTGTGGCATCAGAGCGGATGTTTAGTGCGGCGGGAGACATAGTTACCCCAAGATGAACTCACCTGTCCACCCAAAATGTGGAGAGACTGACCTTTGTCAAGATGAATCAGGCATGGATCAGCCAAGATTTCCACCCACTAATGCCTGATGCATCTGATTAGATGATCCATGCCGCCTGACCCAAACCTTGACAAAAGAGACCGGTTTCTTCTGGCTACCTGCCTCAGCTACTACTCTGATGCTGCCACCCGCCTGATGCCACACATCAGATGCCAAGTGCTCCTTCTTTCACCCACATTCATATGCGGGTACTGGTATTGCCACCCACCGCCCCAGTCTGTCACTGGGTCACTTTGTGCTCTCCTGATGCTAATGCTTCCATCTCCACACTATGTCACCTTGCCGCTTGGTGGTCTCCTGATGCTGCTGCTGCCATCTCCACACTATGTCACCTTGCCACTTTGTGGTCACCTGATGGTAATGCTGCCATCTCCACACTATGTCACCTTGCTGCTCTGTGGTCTCCTGGCTGCCGCCACCTCCACACTGTCTCAATGCCACTCTGTGGCCTCCTGATGCTGCCGCCACCTCCACACTGTCTCAATGCCACTCTGTGGCCTCCTAATGCTGTCGCCACCTCCACTCTATGTCCTTGTGCCACTCTGTGGCCTCCTGGTGGTGCCGCCACCTCAACACTATGTCCTTCAGCCACTCTGTGGCCTACTCATGCTGCCGCCACCTCTAGACTGTCATTGTGCCACTCTTTGGCCTCCTCCTGATGCTGCCGCCACCTCCAGACTCTGTCATTGGGTCACTCTGTGGTTTCCTCATGCTGCTTCCACCTCACCACTATGTCATTGTGCCACTCTGGGGACTTCTCAAGCTGTTCTCCTACCCTCCCCACTCCATGACTGGGCCACTATTTTGCCTTTTTGGCCTGGATGACAGCACTATTTATTTTACCCTTCTTCTGATCTGTCGGTAGGAAGGAGGGTAAAAAGAGATGCACAACGGATCCTGTCTGTGTAGCAGCTGTGAGGCCTGTATCCCAGCTGTAAGCAGCTGTATAGCTGTAAGGTCCCATCAGAATTGGCTTATGATTTGGTAGCCAAAAGCAGGGGTGGGTACAAAACACAGAAGACATGCATATATTTCATTCACATGTTATCTCTGTTTTGGATGCACTCCTGTTTTTTTGGCATTAGCAATACTGATGGATTATTGAGCAAATGCTTACCGGGTGAAGGCAGATGCTCCACAGACAGGATCCGTTTTTTGTGGGTTATTGTTCTGATGGATCAGAGGAAGGGCAAAATAATCAGTGACGTCAACACAAACTTAGTGCCGACACCCTCTCCACTCTGTCGGGGGGCCTCTACTTGTATAAGCGGTTAATAGAACAGGTTCTGTAGGCATCTTTGTGGAATCAGCTGACAAGGGTGTAAAAGGAGTGCGCTTCTTCTGGACGCTAACATGGACCTGTAGGGCTGAGTTCATACTTGAGTTATTTGGTCAGTTTTGGCCCCGTGATTGCCCAAATAAGTGAAGTGTGCAGTGATTCTAATAGCGACGCCTGTCCTCTGCATGTCATACTGACTCACAGTGTTATTTCACTACCACAGCAGATTCCCTATGCATGTTATTGCAAGGCACAGTGATCTACACCACTATCAAGGCTCTCTGCAGGCTGGAAAAAGACCTTTTTTAACACGATTCGCTGCAATGAAATTCGCATCGAAGCAAATCTTTTCGGAAAATTCGGCGAACCGGCCACATCGAATTTTTTGAGAAATTCGCTCATCTCTAATAATAGGCTCAGTAAATCTAGAAACTCAAGGCAGACTACATAAAGCATCTCCTAACAGTCCAACTAAACAAAAACTCACACAATCAAACCAATTCTGAAAGCAAATATGTTGGTTACTGCAAACCTTTCAAATTGAACTTTACGAATTCAAAAAACCTATTGTGTAGATGTGCACCTGTCTACATAGACAGGAGATTTTGTTCCTTTTATCTTTTTGTTAGCAGATTGAGGTCCTAAAATTACTCACTACCCTTTTCCTGTGACTATATCACCTGCTCCTACTCATGCTGACACATGGATTCCACTGTAGTTTGGGATTTTGCGAAAAGTATACCGTCCATTGTTCTTACTACTTGGGGTGCCACATGGCATATCTGACTCTCCCGCTGGCTGAATTAGCTAAGGAAAAAGCTTTAGCAGTGTGCAAGCACATTTTACACATTTTATTAAACAAATATTTTGTATACCCCTTTGTCTATTAACGTGTTCTCTTATCAACCTGCTTGCTATTGTTATTTCTCTTTTTAAAATTTTGGGTTTTGTGAATTTTTTTAATATACTTTATAGAAGTACAAATCGTGTGTTATTGCTTACTGTCCTTTGTACTAAAGTGGAATAGGCAGATCAAGGACACAAAACCTATAAAAGTACACTTGTTGTATTGTTAGTCAGTGTTAAACATGGAATCTTTTAGTTACACCTGAAAACTGGGAATGAGCAAGCAAAATTTGAAAAATTCAACCTCACGGCGAATCGGGCCATTCTTGCTTACCGAACATGTAAACATGCGAGAACAGCCTGTGTAAATTCAGCCCTCGAGATGGAATTTGAGCACAGCCACAGGACTCACACTGACAGTGTGAGTACCACGGCTCATCAATGAATGCAGCCGTGAGAATCATCACAGGATGATTCCCATGGCTGCATTCATTCATGATGAGCACAGCTGTGGGACTCACAGTGACAGGAGAAGTATATAGGCTGCAATTGTGAATGCAGCCATGAGAATCCCCCTGTGTGCAATCCCCAGGCACTAGAGGTTAAATAAGGGTTAGCCCTCATTTAACTTCTAGTGCCCGGGGATCTCCCTGACAGGAGGATACTAGTAATGATTTCCTCGATCTTCCGATGGGTCCGCAAAATCGTTTGGCTGAAATTTCGCAAACCCATTGGAAGTTTAAATAAATTATTGTGAGAATGTAAGAGGCATTCTCGCTCATCCCTACTAAAAACATGATCTTGCATACAGTAAAATCTCTTTTCTTTCTTTAGAATAGATTCTGTAGATAGATTCTATTTTGAAAATACAGTTTCAGTGTCCACTTCTGCACCCTGGAATTTCTATCTTCAACCATCCACATAAGTCTGTAATGTTGTGTTTGGTACAATACAAAGAATTATGCTGTTGTTGTTACATAAATACAACATATTTTTGTGCACAAATTTTGAATGTCTTGTTTTAAAGCAGGAGAAACATTTGTAATACAATATTTGTATTTATAAATACTGTAATTCAAATAAGTATTAAAAGTTCAAAAATATTTTCACCCAGCTACTATCCCAGAATTTAAATGATGGACCTTAACATGGACTAATCAGAATTTCTTTATTCACTTTAGTTAGTAATCTTAAAAAAAAGAAGTGGTAAAAGCAGTGACATTGTAATGTAATTTTGTAATTCCTTTTAATTATCCTGATTCCCTGGGAAAGTGAGCAAAGACAAGGAGAACACCGTAAAGAAAACAGAGTGGGAAAAAAAGAGATGGCAGGTGGAAGAAGAAACTCAATCACCTATTTTGTGGTATCACAAATAAAACACACCACACCATTTCAATATAAATGTCTAGGAATGGCTTAGGTCTTTTAGGGCACTAGTATTAATATTATTATTAATATTATTTATATACAGCCAACATATTAACGCAGAATTTATATACCGCCAACATATTACGCAGCGCTGTACATTAAATAGGGATTGCAAATGACAGACAAATACAGGCAGTGACACAGGAGTAGGAGAAGACCCTATCCTGAAGAGCTTACAATCTAGGAGGTGGGGGAAGTAACACACAATAGGAAGGGAAATATGAATTGGTGGGAAGTAGTGAGGGTTTCAAAAGACAGAAGAAGATGGGTAGGCAAGTTTGAAAAAAATTGGTTTTGAGTGCTTTTTTAAATGAGCAGAATGTAGGAGCAAGCTGAATAGGATGAAGAAGATCATTCCAGAGAGTTGGGGCAGCTCTAGAAAGCACTAGTAACTCAACTGTACTGTATATCACGTATTCTTGCACTGCTAGAAAAGTAGGTAAAGCGTTTTTTGCCCTTATTTAGATGTTGCAGCCACTCATTAATATAACAGAATCTGAACTGCTAGTTTGATATTATTTAGCTAAAAATATATACCGGTATACACCTTGTTAAATATAAAATGTAATGCATTGTCCTAAAGCAGGTCTTTTATTTTGACAGGTACAGTAGCCATAAAGTAAGTTAGAAAATTATGTTTGGAGAGTTCATGATTCAATATAATGCTCTTTTTTGTTTCCACTATACAGCAGCATATCAGAAATGTATCTTATGTTACATACTTCCCATTACTTTGAAATATTTAATGGTACTAGACAGAATAGAAATAGTTTAGGTTTCCAGTTGTATCTCTTTTTTGTATTACTTTAGTAAATTAAACTTTCAAGTATTCCCTAGTGATCATTTCCAGATAAAAGCTCTAGACTGCAACAGTACTTTATACTAGAGTCCCATGGCTTCTTTTAAACAAATTACAAGATCACAGCAACTTCAATTTAAGTCTTTAGGACAAGTCTGGTGTTAAAAAAAAAAAAAAAAAAAAAAAAAAGCACGACACTAAACCGTTGAGATGAAGTTGGATTCTTTGGACTGTGCTGTTCTGATGTAGGAGCTTCAGGTGACACTGACACACAAAGATAAAAAACAAAAAAATAAACAAACTTATGGACTACTTCATCTTTTCTACAGTAACTATTTCATCTAAGTAAAGTGCTACAGAAAAAATATAGAATATAGCACCAAATACAATATTGCCTGTGCTGTAGATTTCAAATGATATCTTTGACTATAACAGCTTATTTTAAAAGAACTTTATTTTTAAGAAAAAAAATAATTTTGTTTGCACGTAGCAGCAAGATTTCTTGTTGGAATTCCATTAATCTGAGTAAATCCATTGACAGCTACCCAGATGATTAAAATGCAGGTAATTATGTATTATAATTTTTTTATTCATTTTTGATATGCGTCTAACAAGGGAAACAATTACATTCACAATTCAAACTTTAGAACCTCGCTTTATTTTAAAACATGATGATGGTATAGCATTAGATGTGGCTTTAAAGTTTATATGGAAGAAAGTACCTAATTTTGTTATCAGCATAGATAATAAAAAAATGTATACAAAATGAACAACAAAAGTTGATGTATTACAGTTTTGCTTTGGCCATCACAAAATGTGACTCATTTTAACCACCGGAGTATATATTTATTAATTCATTAAATAAATTTAAAAATGCTACTGTAATAAAACAACCTTGACTGGTTTGTAGCGTCTACCAGAAACAATTTCAGAAGAAAAAGTTTTTCAATGTCCCCAATATTATTGGGATTTCTTGACCTTTCCTGTGCTAACAATGGCTTCCAAAAATGAATGCTGGATTCAACAGTGTGTTGAACCTTTTATAGATGTCATTTACTCAAACTTGCCATAAGAAGTAAGAAAAAGTTAGTCCCACTCTATAATTGTCTTCTGACTCTGCACAAACCTATTATTAAGTACACTATCAAGTATAGTTAAAGGGTTATCATTAGCATTCAAACATAACATGGCTGCAATTAATTTCAAAGAATAACACAATTTCATCAGACAAGATTGCTTCAAGTCTTACACGTGCACTGTGATAACCTCTTTCAATCTGGCATAAGACTTTTACTGGCTGCTCCTGAAAATGTCATTGCAAAGATCAATTCCATTCTAACTCAACTTTTATCTAATGCGTTTAGAGGTTTTTCACTGAAGAAAAGAAAATAAACTATAAGCTTAAGCATGCAATAGAACTAATTTGGTGTGCTTTCTTCATCAGCCTCATCGTAAGATGAAAGAAAAATATATAAAAAAAAGAATAGAAATAAAAATCAAACAAAATGACTAAAATGGAATGCTGTATGATACAGTGTGATGCAATGTGACATGCAGCAATATTGTACAATAAATCATCATACCATGAATTATACAGAGATCACCACGGGGGAGTAACCTTAAAAAATGGCTTGCGGATGGCTTAAAACATTGAGTGATAACTGAGTTAAAAAAACAGTGGAAATATGTAGCTTGTTATTTCTGACCCCTGAATGCTAGTGGCCTGATTCTCAAGCTGATTTGAAGGATTAAAAATCACCAACCCAAACAGTAGGTGGCACTAAGGCTTTGCAAGAGTAGTTTGTAAAATGAATGCAAAGCATGAAACATGTTCAGATTAGTATTGTCGCCCATTGAGTGCTGTTGATGTTAGCTTTAGGGTTGGCCTCTCACTGGCCAGGAATCAGCACCCCCTCCTTCTGACTGACACTTGTTTAACTGTTTTGACAAGAAATGTAGTTCGGTAAAGCTATGGAATAACTGCATCTCTGAGCTACATGAACTTGTTCAACTACATATTTCTGGCATAAATAAACATGGTTTTTTTATTAAAATTGTATGCCTTCTGTAAGTCCACTATTAATGGAAAATAGTAGGCATCATTAAACTCCTCCTGATCACCAGACAGTAAAAAACTGGCCAATTGTGTACCTTTAAACCAAGTGGTAAGGTAGATATCATTGGATTCTTAAGGTACACAGCATAGAGCAGAGCCAGCCCTGACAACAACCAACTAATGGAAATGCTGCTCAATCTTTACCTTAACAAAAGGCTTCTGGTTAGGTGGGGAACCAGGTGGTTCTAAAAGAAAACATGAGGTTAGAGTTGTATTTCCAAAGCTAGAATTTCCAGCTCAGTTTGACAAAACAGGACTTGAATTGCAGGATACATTTTAGCAACATTATTTCTGAAAACAAGCATACACCATTTTCATTGCAGGTTTAAGACACCTAAAAATATTATCTTCTTCTTTAGTGCCTAAGTTTCTGCATTAACCCCCTTGGTGGTAATCCTGAGTGTAGCTCAGGGTTAAATTTCATAACAGAAAGTGGTAACTCCGAGCCACACTCAGGGTTGAATTGAGGGCTTACCTGGTCCTCACAAGCCCACGGCATCCTCCAGTGATGCTGTCCTGGCATCTGTGTCCACTTGGTGATGCCCGGCCAGCATCTTCGTGCCATTGGTGATGCCCGGCATCTGTATCCCCTATCCTCGGGCATGCAACATGTGTGGGTGGTGTGCGGTGGGGGCGGGACCAACAGGAAATTTAAAATTAGTGTAAAATGTACTTGTATCATGTAAATCATGTATCATGTAATCATGTAAATGTACTGATTAGACATTTAAAAATACTAAATTAATCATACTGCCAGGGAGGTTAAAAGATAATAATAATAATAATAATATTATTATAGTAGAGCATCCCTAACTTTATTTAAAATTAGATTTTAGAGAATTTCTCTTCACAGCACAACACATAAATGTTCAGTTTTCCATAAATGACCTGCATGCACCAAGCTCAAAACAGGAAAAAGATGAACAGAATACTAGTCTCTATATCTCTACAGACTACTCCTCATGTGAAATACTAAACACCTCAAAATATAGGATATAAAAAAGTATTTTGTTTTTGTATTTGCTCTGTGTAAGCAGATTCACTCTAGTTATATCTTTTGCCCTATTAGGCATATGGGGAATTTTCTAAATGAATTATGGACAATTTCTTTTCTCTCTTAAAATAGTATCATATGTCACATCCCTATTTAAGACAAATACATTAAAAATAGGTGCAGGTAAGTAAACTTGGGACATTAAAGGCATTCATTCAACCTTTGTATACACAATTCACAGACATAGTATAAAACTTCAATTTATTAAAAACATCAATAAAACTCTATAAAAGCATCAAATTGATTGTTACATTTCTTTATTTGGTCTTTTGTCTGTTAATAGGCATTAAATGTTCACAACGTGTTTTACTGAGCAAAGTCCGTTTCCTCAGGAACTGAGCAGCCTACAATCACAAAGTAAATTTCAGTGTTACAAAACTCGCATGATCATTTATATGTACATATTAAAGTACTCATGTTTTTTTTATGGGCTCCCTGGTTTAAGCTCCTAGACTAACAGGGCGATCCTTTCTTGAAATGTTACAACATGCAGACCATGATCACAGCACAGGGAGAGGAAGGCTCTTTTGTATGTGAAAATATCAACATAATTTACACAAATAATCCAATTTCTATCAATATTATCCATCTTTTATTATATCATTATCACCATGCTTAGGTCCTTCCCACCATACCTAATTATGTCAATATTTAACTCTATGTGATATTTAACCACCTAAGCGTTACACTGAGGTCTAGATTTCTGTACCAAAAGTGATCCACTGTTTTTCATGAATTTTTTTTTAAATTGTAGACCTGTAACTTACAGAAATATGTCCGAACAGGGGTTCTAGTAGATAATATGAATATAAAAAATGTTTGAACGATGGAGGACGACGCTGGATGAGCACAGGGGGACCAGGTAAGTGAAAAATCTCGGGCTTAACCATCCTTGCAATTTTTTTTTGCACGAACGAAGGTCGGGCTTAACTGCAAGGAGGTTAAATACCAGTGTAAAGTTGCTTATTATTCAGTTCGCTTAATACAACCAAGTGGTATAATCTCCTTCAAACATGATCATCCAAATCACCATATCTCCCCAAAACCCATATAAGTGCATACTAACACCAAAACAAACCCCTATTTTGTACTCATATGTATCCACCAGTTAGCGGGCGTAATTGCTTTAGGATAGAAGCAGAATACCTATGTTATTCTAAGTACATATATTTGAGTATAATCATATAATATCCAACATCCAAGTGTCTCATTAAAATTAACCTAAAAGAATAAATGTACTTCCTTCCATTTCATAGTTCCTACTTATAATTATCACAATTCTTTTATATATCAAATAAATTAAAAAATTCCTTACTTTGTTAGACAGATTAAGTGCTGTGGAATTTTGTTAACAGTGATTAAACAATATTGATTTCATGCTATGATTCAACACAGCTCCCAAAACTGGGAAATATGAATACTTTTGACACCCATATAGGAAGTGTTTAAATGAGTGCATTTTAAGGTTAAAAGCTCATAATACCTTATCCAATTATATTTTTCTCATCTACATGAATTTTTTTTCTAACATAATGTATAGTAAGCACCCATAGGCAATGTTTACAAAGTTGCATCTTTCATGTATCACAGTTTTTATATAGGGATTAAGATGCATTACACATTTTACATGTAAATCAATATTTCCTATGGGAGATGCACTTAGTTGTAATAAGCAGACTTTGCTTACCAAACAGCACTAAAACACATAAATGTTTATATAGCCCTAGTAGCGTAACTATGTGCTGCATAAGAGAGAAACAGACAAACTGTCCTACAACTGGTAATCCGCTAATAGGGTATTGAACAAGCCTCATCTGGCTATATCCTGGGTTATCTAGGCATTCAGACATAAATGCAGTTTACATTCCACTGCTTCATATAAGGGTCATCTTTCACAACAAATTTGATCTTTTGGGGTCTTTACTGTACTTGGTTTTGCTTTCAAGCTGGCTTGGTACTATAAACAGTTAGGTGGACTAATGAATTTGTAAGCATATTTATTACCAAAAAAAAAAAAAACAACTGCAAACAGGGTTCTTTTTTGCAATTTTCTGTTGAAGATATTATATCAGGAAATTTTTTAGTTGTCGGACAAGATCATCTTAGCTTTCTGAGTGCATTTGTGATTTCCCACAGGTTGATTATTACATGCAATTGTTGCAAATGGAAGATGTAGTGTAGAGAATGTCAGTTATTGCAGATATTGTACACACGATAGATGCGATCGTTTGAACGATACAGGAAGTGACGTGCACCACAGGAAGTGAGCGAACGTTCCTTCACCGCGCATGCTCAGACCATGGACGATCAATGAACAACCGTACACACGATAGATGGTCAACGATCGTCGTCCAATCCGATCCACCGGTCCGGTCGTTCATTTCCAACGACTATCCTCGTTCGTCGGCGTCGTTGGTTACTTTTTTTACGAACGATTTTTGCCCAATCGATCGTTCGTCGTTCATTTCCAACGATAAACATTGGAAGTGTGTATGCAGCTTAAGAAATGTGGTACTTGACTACTTGTTTTCACATTGCTTCTACTAGACCTACAAAATCTTCACCTTACAGGCAGATATAGCTCAGAGTTTTTGCTGTCCACCAACATTGTTATTTTAAAAAAAGATAAAATACAATAGGTTTTCGCCATAAATAAAGCCAATGCTTTACAGCAGTAAGTAAACAAAAAATAATGAATGTTAATTGTTTGAATTTAATATTTACTATACAAATTAGGTTTGTTAGTGCAGATGGATCTCAATGGCTTTCATTTCTTACTAAATGCAGCACAAAATACAGATTTATTTTTTCTGAAAACTTAGGTAAACAAAGTGTCTAAATAATCAGCATTCTGTGTTTTTGATTTACATATCCCAGAAGTATTTTGCACCAGTAAGCAAATGAATGGAAAATGTGTCTGTAATCACTGCTCTACTGACTTAATAAAAGAGAGATCCCTTATGAATGCAACATACATAATGAGTCTTTCTCATTGCTCATTGATTTTAAGTAGATCATGAACAATGTTTCCAATCTGCAGGGCTAAACTAGATTTCCTTTTCTTAGTTTTTATCCAGTGACTAGTGTTATACAGATGAAGCTACTACAGATTGTAGTGGCAGTATGGTGGCTCAGAGGTTACCACTCTGGCCTTTGCAGTGCTAGGTCTTAGGTTAAAATCTCGGCCAGGACACTATCTGCATGGAGTTTGCAGGTGTCTGCATGGGTTTCTTTCGGGTACTCGGTTTTCTCCCATATTCTAAAAACATGCGGTTAGGTTAATTGGCTTGCCCCTAAAAAAAATTCACCTTAGACTATATTAAGAGATACGACTGTGGTAGGGACATTAGATTGGGAGCTCCTTTTAGGGACATGACCATTGACTTTGTAAAGCACTTCCTAATATGTTGGCGCTATATAAACACTGTGTAATAATAATATTTAAAAATACTACAGACTGTAAGAGGTACAGTTACCTGTTGTAAATGTTCTAATAAATCAAACAATGTTATGCAGAACAATACATTAGGTAACTTGCCTTAGGTTATATACTGTAGATGGCAGCACTGACTACTGACCTATATTTCATTTTCAAAAATATCCTTAAATTGTAGTGAATGAATAAAGATGGCAGGCACTAAACCGTTTCTTCCTCTGCCATCCATGCATGCTATGAGGCTTAAAAGGTCATACAAGACTTTTAGAATTCAATGATAGCAGAAAAAGATGAAAAGCGACAGATTTTTCAGGAACTGGCTCATTTATTCTTCTAAGGCATCAGAAAAATTATTGGATAGAGAAGAGAATGAATTGCCAAACTATGCAAGAACACCATAGTAAGATCATGACACCAAAAGTACAACTTTACTTTTGTTGTTAAAGCTGAACTACTTTTGCAGTGGGCAACATCTCCCCTCCCTCCATACTGAAAGGCATACAAATTTGTTGTGTTTAAATTACCATATACCTCATTTTTATAGACTGCATTCATGCAACTCTGCTCTGGCTGGAAGATGCCTCTGGGTTCCATTAGGCTGTATAAAAAGTAATGTCTACATACAAGTACATTGAAACTAACAGCTGCTGAGAAAATTGTACTGTTTTTATCTCCTTTTCATGAAAGCTGTCATGTATAGGGATTGTGCTGTATGCAATGTTCATCCCACCCTATCCTTTTTAATATTTTGAAACAACTCACTGGAAAGTACAGATTATCAGCTCTTAGGAATTCACAATGTTTTAATTACAAACAATGATCAGAATTGGGCAAATTTCCTTGCAATTCGTTGTCTGTCAAAAAAAATGAAATATATCAAACATTGACATAAACACTAACAAGCAAGTGGCCAAATTATGAGAATGATCTCCACACGTATTTTGGACAGAAAAAAGAAAAGATGTTAGAAGTGAAATGGGATTCTATCCTCATGAAGATTTTCCAACTGCAGGATATGAATACTGATTTACACACAATATCTCCCTAGGCCTAAAAATAGCACTTTTGTGTTTAAAAGTAATAGACCCTAGTCTACAAATATAATATAATATGTAATCATTGTACTGCCTCAGGTAAAAGAAAAACAATAAAAACATTCAGGCAGATGAACCTAGCTGCATCCCCTATAAAAGATTTTATGACATGTTAATGGAGGTTACTCAAGATTGATTAGGCTCTCTTAACCTGAAAATGAGAGGATGCCTGAAATGACCTCTAGATGATGTCCTCTAGAAATCTGTATCACGGATGACAGCAGTGGCGAGATTGAAATAATCCTAAATACATACACAATTCAGATCTTCAGTATGATATGTGCATGCTAAATAAACCCCTATCAATTTAAATAGATACATAAGCATAGAACATCGCATTTTTTTGTTTAAAAGCTAAAACCAAGGGAACCAAGTTCATTAGCATTTTCAAAATATATTCTGTTTAAGTAAATTCATTTAAATTAATCATTAGAGCTTCAAACTGAACTGATAGAGTGAAGTTGAAGAGTTGCATAGTCACCTTTTGCCATATCAGGTTAACAACCTGTGGGTCAATATTTTAATGAGGTATCAGGATATATTTTAATTTCTATATTTGTGATATGCACATCTTTTTAATATTCGATCAGATAACTGCTAACTTGAGTCCAAACATACTGCACATAGACTTGGTATCCCATATTTAGAAGAGCTGAATAATGATAGCTGAAAGAGACATCGCCAGGCTACACAGATGCAGGGTGTGAACATTGAGGACTCGAGGCCAGGGGAAGCAGATGCCGGCTGGTCCGGGCAGTGGGACCATGTGGCTGGAGAGCTAGACCAGGCAGGAAATTTAAAATAAGTTTTTAAATGTACTGTTCTGGCATTTAAAAATACATAATATTCAGACTGCCAGGGAGGTTAAAAGACTTTTAAGACAAAATACCAATACACCAGATCAATATAATTCTTGGCCAATTTGGATTCATAGCAAAACAGATGTTTTTTAAATTTTTGTAACAAAAGTAAAGAATAAAAGTGGTAAAGTGTTCAGGGCAGTCAAGAAGAATGGGGGGAGGAGCATCTTTGAACTTATATCCAGTTAGTGTAACCACAAATTGAGTGTTCTGTCTAAAATCATACAAGATATACTCGACAGAAAAAGTAAAATCATGCCAATAAAACCAGGTCGGATTGAAACGTTCCATATTTCCTTTGAACAAGGCTGTAAGATTCTCCATATGCATATTATTGTTGATTCTGTGGAACCATTAACATATCCTAGTCGGGAAGGAGTTTGTGCATTGCTATACAGTATATATTCCATAGTTAGGAACTTCCATAGCTCAGAGCTAGGAACCATACGTATCAGAGGTGCATAAATGTACCAGTGTGGCTTCTACATCTTCACATGCAGGGATCCATTTTTTGTGTTTTGCTGGCTATAATAAATTCTGTGTAGTTTTCTTCCAACTGCTGTATCATAACATTGAACAGAAAATCTGCAAAAATGATTCTGTAATTAATTTTCTAAAATTGTCCCAAATGTTTATATTCAGTGGTATGTTATTTACAAACATTAATAATATAATCAATTGTAACTGTGTAACAGTCACACGTATAATTCACATAACCAAATATATTTAAATAAAATTCAACATATTTCTTTACCCAGTAAATATCAATTAACTCATGAGATCAACGGATTTAGGGTACATATTAAAGAAAAAGGTTAACTGTAAGCTTAAAACTAAATGAACCACTGCTAAATTTAGTCAGCTAAGCTTAAGTATTCCCCACGTCTCAAACATTATTTCCTAAAGAGAGATTAAACAGCAAGACCAGAAATCTCTGACTCAGACCTACTTTGTTATAATTGACAACAACCTTTCCATGGTATTGACTACACTGCACACATGCACATCTATAGATGAAAAACTGAAATAGTTTTTTTGGCATGCACTTGAGTATACTAGCGATGAGTAAAGCACCTACAAACCTATCCCATGATCATCTGCCTAATTTTCATTCAGCAAATGTGCCCACTTTTGGCTGCTAAAAAGATAAAAGGTGTTTTTTTGTGGAAAATCAGAAAAAAATCTGCCTTTTAAATTACCACGTCGTATCCTTTTTAACAAATACATTTTGGAGCATTAGGATAAAGCAGTTTGCATCTTCAGGAGTTGGGAGCACACGAACCAGGACTTGGACCTAAAATTGACAAAGCTCTAACTTAATAGCAATTAAAAAAATTTATTTATCTAGCTTTATTTGTGAACAATATTTTCCTGTTTTTTGTTATTAATAAAATAATATTACTACCTCAGATGTTTAACCTTAAACGTATTGACAGTCTACTGACAAAGATTATTTGACATATGAATATGATTTTAATATGACAGAATGATAAAGCTTAAAGTAAACCTTTGCATTGCACTATTGCTTTATCCCCCTTTTGACCCCACACTTAAGTTGGTTTGCTTAAACTGTTAGGAAAATATTAGCCTATGATCAAGTGGAGTTAGTGAGAATGTAAATCAAAATGACTTTTCACAGCTTTGCAGTCGTCTAAATCTCAAATGATTATTTTGTTGTTAAATTACATGAGCATTTACTGTGTGCCATGGTGAAATGTGATCCATATCATCTAATGTCACTACGTAAGCATTGTCTTTACACTGCCTGCTAATACAGAGTGCTCTGTAGAGAGATTAGAAGACCAAGAGCTGATCATTTCACTGACAGTTTGCAGTTTCAATGCAAACCTCCTTTAGTACTTACTTCTTTACTAAACAAATTTCACACGGTTCTAAACAGATGGCTAATGTACACGTTATATTATAACTTCACCTTTGGTGCAGGTGCATTATTAAGGCTTTCTCTCGCATTTTTTAAGCTCAGAAATGCCTTTTTTTCTTTATTTCCCTGATGTCCTGTTTTTCAAGTTGGGTTGCTATTGTGTCCAGGAAAAGAATCTATATTATGTTTAGATAAGGTTTTATAAGGTAGGGAACCAAAATATCTCTGAAAAAAAATACTCACACTGGGTTTAAGGGGAAAAGGCTCTAGGACTAAAGGTAAAAAGAAAAAAACGTGCACAAAAGTATAAGAGCAAAGCATCAACCGTATTCAGCAGTTTGTGCAAAAGCTCAAGGTAGAGAAATTAAATAAAGGATATACATTTAAATTTGTCTGAATACACCTTTAGGAATATAGTAATGACATGCAATAGCACTGTCAAGATATGTGTCCTTCAAGAATTTACATATTTAGGATGTTTATTGTTATCTACTGCAACCAGAAATTCCATTAAACAAATATCATCAATCCTTCTGACACTGTAGTCATGATAAAATAAAAGGAATGACACTGTGCAACTACATTCTTGTATAAAAAAATATAAAAAAAAGCCTTTCAAATATTTGTAAGTGGTTACAAATTAGATATCTTTAATACCACACAGTTATCTATGTAAGGGTGTCCTCAAGCTTGTTTGTTTAGTAAATGGGCGAAGCAACACTTCTACTACTAGTAACGATATCTAAAAAAATCAAATTATGTGAGCAAGCTGTACTACAAAAAGCCAAACTGAAAAGGTGAAGAGGGCAGCTTGGATGATTTCTTATGATACACAGCTACACAGAATTAAACTCATTTACAATATCTTTTACTTCCATGTAATGGCCAAAAGCATTGACATTACTTTTTCCCAATAAGCAGTGGGCTACACAACATAGCATCAACATAAATATACTGGCAAATGATAACTGACGACACAGAAAAGACTAAATGTTCTTGCAAGCCATTAAAAACCCAATTGTGATACATTTGTATACTGTATATGTGGTACTAGATCAATCATATATAAAATTGTGTATTGACTCCTATGGTTTATAGTCTTCTCTCATGCCAACCTATATGTCACTCAGGTACTATTTCAAGTAGCAGGGGAGACAAGGAATTGACCCGTCCAACCATTTGAACCATTAAAGCAACCAGAGAGTGGTACAGAAGTAACGTTTGACAAAATAGGGATGCCAATTGTTTTTTTTATAAAATGACCCTGTGTGAACAAGTGTCATTTCACAATATAAAGCGACAGGTTTAAAAAGGAAAGGCACATATGATTGCCATCTCCCTGCTGCTTCGGGTAAACAGACTTTGCATGTGAGAGGAAAAAAAATTAACTAATTATTTAATTTTAGTTATTTAAAATTAAATAATGAAAATTCCTTTCAACCTCCTAATAACAATAAACATCTTCAATTATTTCTTTTGTTTGTTTTTTTTTCATTTCTTTTTTTTTTTTCTCATTACAAGAAAATGTCTGTCTTCATATAAAAAGAAAATTGTTATGCTTTGTACCAAAAATGTAATTCTTTGCGTTTTCTAAAAATGGATTTTATTAAAGTTAAAATTTTATGTATGATAAAACTACGTATTATTGCTGGTCAAGCAGTGGTCAAACAATTCAATTTTTGAATTTGTCGATTTGTTTTTCTCCATAGCAGCGTTTCTCAAGCAGGGTCCTCTGAAACCCTGGGGTTCCTTTCAAAGTTTGCTAGGGGTTCCTTGAGCAAAGAGCAATATGTGCCTTTCAGGTCATTTTAGGTGACACCACTGATCTTTTTGGCTATTTGTAAGGGTGACATTCTTCCCACTGGCCCGCAATGTAGGTGGAAATCATCTCACTGACCATCAGGCTAACGAGGTGTGGATATAGAAATTTAGCTGGGATTCCCTGAAGACCTGACATTTATCAAGGGGTTCCTCAAAGTTAAAATTTTGAGGAAGACTGAGCTATAGGTTATAAAGAAAATAAAATATTTAAAACAAAATTGTCAAAAGTAAGACAATTTTGTCCCAATAAATAATGTTTGTATCATTTTTTTAAAGTAATGACAAATGTATCAATAAACAAAACTATATTAATAAATGTAAAAAATGTCTCTGATCCATAAGTCAGGTACGAAACCTAACGCAGTTTGTACAAATGTATTTTTGTATAAATAAAAATCATATGCTCCTTCAGCAAATTTACATATAGTGGCTTCAGAAAGTATTTGGAGTTCCCCCCACACACACACACCCTCTGCAAGCAGTTCCTTTGACCTCATGGCTTGGCTTTTTCCTCTGATATGCATTGTCAGCTATGAGGCCTTCTATAGAGAGGTGTGTGCCTGACCAAATCATTTCAAATCAATTTAATTTACAAATTTAAAAAAATTGGAGGCACCCAAGTTTAATTTCAAGTGTTGTTGCAAAATCAATACTTATGTAAATATGATTTCAGTTTTTTTTTTCATTTTTATTAAATGTCCAAAGTTATCTACAATTCATTTGTCCTTATAGGGGTACTGAGTGTATAATAATGAGAATAAAATATTTTAAATGATTAAAGCATCAGGCTGCTACATAATAACACTGAAAAAATAAAGGGGGTCTGAATACTTTCTGAAGCCACTGTAAATGGAAAATGCCTCAGAACGTTGCCCAGTTCCATGCACCAATAATATCTATGACCAATGACTGCACATTTGCAGTTTTTAATAGACCATAGGCACCTGGAAGAGCAAAATGTTAAATTATTATAGGCATGTTTATTATTTTTTTTAATTTTGATTTTTTTTCCACACAGCCTATACACTTTGATATGATTTATCAAAAGTAATGTTTACATCTCTGTAAAGCT
The DNA here is from genome assembly GCF_032062135.1 of Pyxicephalus adspersus. Taxonomy (NCBI): domain Eukaryota; kingdom Metazoa; phylum Chordata; class Amphibia; order Anura; family Pyxicephalidae; genus Pyxicephalus; species Pyxicephalus adspersus. The sequence goes on from NC_092867.1 coordinate 28,267,973, forward strand.
GAACACTATATATTAAGACAATGTATACTATATAATAAGACAATAGGATAATGTGAACGTTTATTGTGATCCTAATGAACTTTCATTTTCTTTTCTGAAACTGTGTTTGCTATATCAGAATCATGTTTACTATTTCAATCTGAAAGGCATTGCACAAGGTATTTTTGTGAACTTTGTAGTTTTTTGGAATATGAATAATAATTACAGTATAATTTCAGAATATAAGCCTGTTGAGAAAATAAAACAATGGAAGCAAGATGAAGTATGTAATCATGCTTATTTCAGTTATTTATTATTAACTATTTCCAGGAATGCTATTAAGTGTTCCATAGAAATGAATTCATTTATTGCTTAAGTTAGATGTATAGCTAGATCAAAATTTTGTTTACTATGTAAGGAAATTAGGGCAAGTCATTTCTCTGACCGGCTAAAGCTAAGACACAGGCCAGAGAAGATTTTCAATTATTAGAAAAAGATCAAATTCTTTCCCATAAAAGATAAAAACAGAAAAAACAAGTGACGATGCACTATGCTAAACCCAGGCAGGTCCAAATATAGGTGAAGAATATTGTAGAAGATCTTCAATCTTCTGTATATTTCAGTTTACAGAACACATTTTTAGTCAACAGTCAAATTGTCTAATCAGGATCAGAATTAGCCTACTTGATCCGGTAATCCCCAAAAAACTATAGAAATTGTACACTTCGAGGATAATAATATACAAGTGACTATATATATATATATATATATATATATATATATGTAGGAGTTTATTTACCACTATGCTTACCCAGGATTCACAATACTTTAAACCCAAGGCTTACACATTTTCTAAATAAGTCTTTAGTTAAAAACATGTGAATCAAGTGAAAACTGTGTATTTTTGGGTAAAACATATCTTTAGTGAAATATTGAAAATAGCAATAAAAAATATGAGAACATTCAATGGACTTTTTAGTTGATTATACTGATTTTCCAAACAAATTTTATAGCTACAAAATTCCACATACATTGCTGTAATCTGTTGAGAAACCAACACTGTTACATCACATTATTGAGCATAATAGATGACCAGGAAATCAACATTTCGGCAGACAGCCAATGAACAGTTTATAAGTGACAAGTTCCCTTTTTTTAGAGCAGCAATGGATAGGACAGGCAGCAGGTGAGATAAATTCTTCTTTGTGGAAAACTATTTTAATAAATAATTTAAATAATTAAGCTATTATTCTTGCTTACCATAGCATTAATTATGTTCAACGTTACTATTTACTCGTTAGCGCTCATTGCATTAAAAGTAATGACATTATTTCTTCATATCCTAAATCTAAGGCGAAAGCTTACACCATAAGGCAGGTCAATGTCTTCCATGGTTCATTTATCTGCTACTCCTAAATTCTATTGCAGTCCCACCCATGCACATTATGAAAGCTAAGATGGAAGTTGTAAAGCCAAGGATCATTTAAAGAGAAACTTTACACCAAACAGTAGTGTTTGCTAGATAGCACCAACAGTTCACAAATTGATTTTAGAGGTTTTGTTGGGTTGTTAGACAGGGGAACTTGTTTGACAATATAGAGTTTGTTTATTTACAAAACAACCCTTCAGTTTGCAAATTTAATGTTTGAATGTCAGCATTTACCAAAATTGGTTATTGTTTTTTCTGTTTTGAGAATATTTACTTTATTAGTTTTTTTAAATATTTGTTTTTCAGTTATTCAAGCAAATACAATTTTTACAATTATCTGTGTAGGAGAAGGATAAGCATTATGGTTCTCACCGTGTTTCCATCTGTTGTAAAGCAATTCCAGGCAACAAGAGAAAATATTCTGTGTGCTACTAAACCTATCCAGTAAACATAACTGAATATAGACATAAAAATCAACTCAATTTATTTTAATATGAGTTGTGTAATTCCCTGCAGAATAATCACACATACCTCTAAACTGAACCAACAGGGAGGTAGGAATATAACACTTCCTGAAGCCTTTGCTGGGTAACTACCAACCCCTAATATCATCATTACCAATCAAAATCAATCTCTAGAGGAGGTTTGGATAGGATTGTTGGTTTTAAGAAAAAAAAGTTAGTACTGGCATTTGTATATCATTCTTTAGGTCCAGAAAAGCAGAAAAAGAGAATTCTAAGATCACCAGTTTGTAAAAACTTATTGGCCACAGGTTTGAACTAGGTAACTAACATTAGATTGAAATTGAAAAAAAATTTTAAGAAGCCTATAATTTTACATTTGTCTTAAATTTTCAATAAATCCAAATAAACGTTCTTGCCTAGGGTGACTAAATTTACTAGCTAAACTGCAGGGTTGTCATCCATGCTGTGTGCCTCAAAGTTGAAATACAACAGCCATGCCAAAGCAGGGTGCACATCCCGCTGTGGTCACCACAGTTAAATTGTGATGTTTGTTTGCTCCTGGTTCATGAGTGCTATAGCAGGACATATGTTTTAATATCATGTTAATAAAGGATTACTTTTTTAATGCTTATCATGTGTGAAGGATTTGGCCAATTTATTATCCCAATTCATTCGGTGGGGAATATTCCTCATCAAAAAAAAATTGTTGAACAATATTGTAAAGTACGGGATTGGCTTTTCTCATTATATATAATACTGAGCCTGATTCTCTGTTTACAATACATTTACAACATACAGGTATACAGAGTGATTAGCATGTCCTTCTAGGTGAAAAGAGAGAGAGAAAGAAAGCAATGGATAGTATCTTTAATAATTCGTCTTATTGGAAAAGATGAAGTATTGCAGATGTCTCTCCATTCCTCATTTTTAGAGAGACAACTAACTATGTATTGCCAGCCTTAAAGGATAAACATGTTGAAATAAATAGGTATTTGTTCACAGGGTGCTGAGCAGTTTAGTTGTTTTGTTGTAAACATCATTAATTATTTTTCAATATTAGATCTTATCTGCAGGTAATCATACAAATAAATGAATAACCTCAAGATACAGGTTTAATAAGATTAGTCTTTAGTGCTGGACATAAGGATGTAGGATTAATGACGCTTTTGGTTCTAGGGCTGCAATAGAGAGGGTAATGTTTCAAGTGTTGAAAGAGATGAGAGTGTAAGTATGTATTTATGTATTCTTTTATTATTTTTTTCAGCAGAACATGATGTCACTGACTGTATAATCTGCAGCTTCAATACGTTTTATACTGTGATATGTAATAAAGCTAAAGAAAAAAATACAGCAACTGCATGACAAGATCATCTTAATGATTTCCCTGAAAATCCAGAACCATTCTATCAGTCTATCTCAATCTATTTTTCAGAAGTGTAAAATAAGCCACAAAAGACAATAGATAGTGGTTAATCACAGTTAAGCTGTCATCATAAATGACACACATGCATGTTATTAGCTCTATCATCAATGTGCTGTGAACACCATGGCACAGGAGACTGATTGTTTTCTATAAACTAAGTGGATAAACATGCTGGCAAAATATTTATATCAAGCTATTCAAGTACTGATCCACAGGTGGCAAACATATGGATCTCTCCTCAGATGTAACAAGTTGTGTGCATGACCAAATATTTTGCATACTGGTCCTCCTATATCAGAACAAGAAAACTCTGGTAAACAACTGCTGTATGTATATCAACAATTCCAGATTTTCCTTTGATAGCGAATTTGTTTAATTCGGATACAGATAAATAGCAAGATATGAGATCACTATGTCGTACAGATAAAAACAAATTCTGTCTTGTGTTCTTTATGGGTATATGAATAACGGCTGAGTGTAAAACACAGAGTGCAGTGTGTGAGTTAGCTTCATAACCAGGGCTGGTCAAGAGGACATAATTGATAAAGCTTGGAAACAGAGGCACACCCAGCATCAGAACTGCCCGCATGCGTAGGAGAGAGGCGTCTCCCCTTTTGTGAGGAGGAGGTAGGTGTAACATACACCACCAGCTCATTATATGTAAAAATATATACCTTACTGTAAAATACAGATATATATATATATATATATATATATATATATATATCTCAAATCTTTAGTACTTTTTTATTGAAAGTTATATCTTCCCATGCCAAAAATCCATCTTAACCCCCCTAGCGGTAATCCCGACTGTAACTCGGGGTAGAATCCACTTGCAAAAAGCGGTAGCAGTCACACTGGGGGTAATTTTAGAAGCCTCTCTTACCTGTGCTCGCGCTTCAGCGGCGGTCGGACGATCCCGCTGTGAGGCCGGGCATCTGATTACTAAATAATCTGCTTTAAATGCTGCCGGGGTCCAAGCCACGCTGCTGCTCGCATCTGAAGTTGGATGCGATGCACCATGCAGGATTTCTGCATGGTGCATCACATCTAACTGGTGATGCAACCAGCAATGGTAAATTCCAGGGGTGATTTCCCACTGGCATCACCCCAGAATTCATTATAGTTGCTCGCATCACCCGGAGGATGTGATGCAAGCAGCTTTGTTGGTGGATTCAGGGGGGTGAGCAGGGCGGGGACATCCTCCTCGCATCACCCGGCAAGATGTGACATCTTCAGGGTGATGCGGTGGAGTGATGGATTCTGAGGGCGTGAAAGTTAAAAGCAGGTTACTATGTAATCTGCTTTTAAATATTTTGTTACAGTAAGAAAACAAAAAAAAACACATAAAAGTACAAGTACATATTTTAGTGCACCAAGCATCATTGCCCAGTGCCCTCATTTACATTTTGCCCACTACATTTACGTTTTTACCCACATTTTGATGACTTCTAAATCATTTCCTGAATGTATCTTTTGATCACTTTATCTTTGGCCTTGATTGTTCCGGACTGATTGCTGGAGACCACATGCCATCCAAATGGCATCCCGACAGCGCAAGCACTGTTTTGGGGGAATTTGAAAGCAGCGATAGCCATTTGGAGTCCCTTGTGGAATCGAGCAATAGTGATTCACCTGGAAATTTGTCATCAGACAGCAAAAGTGAACTGAGCGACAATTCTGAACCTGAGGTCAGTGCTGTGCGCTCATGGTGCTCCAGTGACCTTGATGCGGAACAGAGAACACCACCAAGATTCCCATTTTCCGGCGCACCTGGGATGCAAATTGAGGCTGAATGTGACAACCCCCTTGCATACCTGAAGTTGTTTATGACCAATGAAGTTATCAAAAAAATAGTTGCGGAGACAAACAGGTAAGCTGCTCTGTGTTTGCATAAAAAAAAATTAGCAAAAAATTTCAAAAATGTAGCAAACACAGAGCAGCATACATGTTTGCATAAAAAAATTAGCATACATTTTCAAAAAGGTAGCAAACAAGTATGCTGCTCTGTGTTTGCTAACTTTTTCAAATGTTTGAAATTTTCTGCTAATTTTTTTTTATTCAAACCTTCACCAAACTATAAAAGAACATATCCTAAAATACCTTTTTTATTTTGTTTTTTGCAGGTATGCTGGACAACAACAAGGTGCTCCCCCACCTGAGGTTTGCAAGAAGCAGAAAGTGGGAACCTGTGACCAAGGATAACATTTGGCTGTTTTCGGGCTTAGTGATCCTGCAGGGAGTTGTGGGCAAACTCGTGCAGAAGTGGTACTGGTCCAAGAATAAAATGATTGCCACTCCATTCTTTGGCACAATCATGCCAGAATACTTTTCTGAAGTATTCTGCAGTTTGCAAACAATGAAGAATTTGTTGAGACTACCCATTCTGCACCAAAACTGAAGAAAATTGTGTGTCTCAGATGATTCTACAAAATTTCCAGCAAACCTATGTGCCAGGAGATGTCAGCATTAACGAAAGTCTAATGGCTTACAGGGGGAGGCTCAGCTGGGTGAAGTACATTGTGTCAAAGAGGGCACGATAGTCAAGAACCACCAAACACCATCAGTGGCTATGAATAGACCTGGACGTCGTGCTTCCACCGTTGTTAACCAAGAACGTCTGACTGCTTGTCAAAAAGGCAGCACCTACAATGTGCCTGGTTTGCACCGATGACAGAGAAGGGAAGAAACGCAAAAAAAAACAAAAAAAAAAAAAAACAGGTTCCACTGTCCTGACTGTGATGTTGGACTTTGTGCAGCACTCCGTTTAAAAAAAAAAAATGTTTTTTTTGATAAATTACATTGTTGTGGTGTATTTTAATATTATTTATAATTATGATCTATAATTTTTTATTATATTATAATTTATGATTATAATATGATAAATAAATATATATATTATACCCAGGAGTTATTCCTAAGAATTACAGGCCCACAATTTGAACAAAAATTTCTGTGCAAAAAAAAAAATAGGATCACTTTTTGCAAAAAAAAAAAACTGACAGAATTAAAACGCTAGGAGGGTTAACCAGTTCAAAGGTAAATGGTTTTTTATGCATTTTAGGCATGAAATTAGTGTATCTTGAAAATAATTGGTGCACTTTCTGTGCTCTAATTAGCAAAGCTGTGTCTGTATAATCCTGGATACCTAAAATGTTTATGATGCTATCTTTAAAACCCCTAAATCATTATATATATATTTTTAATACAAAACAAAATGATTTAAAAAAAAAAAAACACTGTACTGAGTAAATGCAGTTAGGTGCATAAATATTTGGACAGAGACTAATTTTTTCTAATTTGGGTTCTGTATATTACCAAAATGAAAAAACTCAGATGCAGTTGAACTGCAGACTTTTAGCTTTAATTCAGTGGGTTGCGCAAAAACATTGCATAAAATTGTGAGGACCTAAAGCCTTTTTTTATTTACACAATCATTTCATTTCAGGGGCACAAAAGTAATTGGACAATTGACTCAAAGACTATTTCATGGGCTGGTGTGGGCAAATTCCTTATGTAATTATCAATTAAGCAAATGAAAGTCCTGGAGTTGATTTGAAAGGGGGTGCTTGTATGTGGAAGATTTTGCTGTAAACAGACAACATGCGGTCAAAGGAGCTTTCCATGCAGGTGAAACAAGCCATCCTAAAGCTGCAAAAACCCATCTGTGAAATTGCTACAATATTAGGAGTGGCAAAATCTACAGTTTGGTACATCATGAGAAGGAAACAAAGCACTGGTGAACTCAGCAATGCCAAAAGACCTGGACATCCACAGTGGTGGATGATCGCAGAATCATTTCCATGAAGAGAAACCTCTTCACAACAGCCAACCAAGTAAACAACACTCTCAGGGAAGTAGGTGTATCAATATCCAAGTCTACCATAAAGAGAAGACTGCATGAAAGTAAATACAGAGGGTTCACTGCAAGGTGCAAGCCACTCATAAGCCTAAAGAATAGAAAGGCTATTTTGGACTTTGCTCAAAAAACATTCTTTGGACAGATGAAACCAAGATCAACCTTTACCAGAATGATGGCAAGAAAAAAGTATGGAAAGGCGTGGAACAGCTCATGATCCAAAGCATACCACATCATCTGTAAAACATGGCGGAGGCAGTGTGATGGCTTGGGCATGCATGGCTGCCAGTGGCACTGGGACACTAGTGTGTATCAATGATGTGACACAGGACAGAAGCAGCCGAATGAATTCTGAGGAGTTCAGAGACATACTGTCTGCTCATATCCAGCTAAATGCAGTCACATTGATTGAGAGGCGTTTCATAATACAGAAGGACGATGACCCAAAACATACAGCCAAAGCAACCCAGGAGTTTACTAAAGCAAAGAAGTGGAATATTCTTGAATGGCCAAGTCAGTCGCCTGATCTGAACCCAATTGAGCATGCATTTCACTTGTTGAAGACTAAACTTCGGACAGAAAGGCCCACAAACAAACAGCAACTGAAAGCCGCTACAGTAAAGGCCTGGCAGGGCATTAAAAAGAAGGAAACCCAACATCTGGTGATGTCCATGAGTTCAAGACTACAGGCTGTCATTGCCAGCAAAGGGATTTCAACCAAGTATTAGAAATGAACATTTTATTTTCAGCTTTTAAATTTGTCCAATTACTTTTGAGCCCCTGAAATGTAGTGATCTGTACATGCAAAAATGCTAAAATTCCAAAATAATTTGATACAAAAACTTTCCAGAGGTATCAATTTAAAAAACCTTTGCAGCTCATCAGTTTACACAGTTTAAACAACCCTAAATATTTGTCCCAGAATTGTTACTCTCTTTTCTGTATGCACATGATGATACCAAATGCTCACCATTTAAGTGAGGGTTATATTTTATTATTTGTTTATTTTATTATAAATCATTATTTGAAATGTAATTTGGTTCACTGAACTTCTTTGCTATCAAAAAGAGGCTAACTATTGAAATAAATTATGGATCAGGAATACCAATGTCCTATTGTATTATGGTCTTGAAGTTGTTACATAGTTAAATGGAAAAAAACAAAACTAGAGTATTGTAATTGCACATTCTGTTGGCAGAAAACAACATTCATGGCACATTGCTATTCACATAAAATTCCTTTCTCAGCAAAATTGAAAACAATAACCCCGGTTTTCACTATATTCTCATTTTATATCATTGTGAAGGCATAGAAACCTTAATAGTTATACTGAATATATTATTTTGTATTAAAGAAAAATATATGAATATATTTATGTACAATACATTTAAATGTTACTTCCTTCTATCACTGCATTCTATGTTTAAACTTTTTGCTTGTAACATTAGCAAATATGACTAAAGATAAGGGATTCAGGGATAATCCTCTTTGCCTGTTGACACATTCACAAAGTTACCTTTATCAGACCATCTACTGGTTTGTGAACTGCAGCAAGTTTTTTGTGATCTAATCAACCAGAGGGTTGGAGGAGGAGGCTGAAGCTAGTTAATATCAACTACAGCCCATGGTTTTTGTCATTGCAATTCCCACAGGGGGTTTCTAAACATAAAAAAATCTGTGAACATGAAAGGGCAGCAGACTTGCTGATGTGCAGGTTTATCTAATAGTCAGGTGATCAAACAGCAATATATTTTTGGTCATTTCTGACAGGATAAATTGTGTTTGGTTTATTTTCAGTTCAGCTTAGTTTCTGACCCCTGTTCAATTTTTATGTAAGGGCAGGTTCAAAAAGCATAACCCCTGCTCACAGGTGCTTTTCCTCTCCCAACAGAGGTGGTTGTATAAGTGCTCACTTCACCCAGTGAATTCATTTTCACTTGGGTACCCAATTATAGTAATGCTTGTTATATGATTGGGTAATGGAAGTAATATGTCCTAACTGCTTTCAACCTCGTAGTTTAGGTACATTTTTGAACTTCTTGCAACACTGTAATGAGTAGCATTAAACAAAATGCTTTTCTGGTTTCCTATCTGCAGTTACTGAAAGATTTCCAACTAAAATTAGGTCCACATAGGCTTTTTTCCTTTTAACATGCAATCTAGACTAAATTAAACAAGTGTGAACAAAGGGAAAAACTTTCACCTACAGTACAGTTTACCTATTATGTACACATTTCATATGTGTATATTTTAAATTGGCTTACATATTTATGTTCTCCAAGAAACATACCCTATATGCAAATTGTGCAGTTGTTGGCAAATCCCTTTTTTGTGGATTACAAATTTAAACTAATGAATATTTATCTTTATTAGGAAAAAGGGTGTCATAAATATAGAACTTGCTACCAGCTTTAACAGCCAAAATACAAATGTTAATTATTCCAACACTGAACCTCCCTCATCTCCAACCCCTATGTTTTCTTTAATTTATTTTCTATGGTTTGTAGAAGTATGCTGGGGTTTTTGATAACTGATTTGCAGTTGTTCACAACTCCAGTAGACATGAGCAATACAATTACTGGCAAGAGAAACAGGTGAACTTTTTCCAATTTGTTAATCAGTATGTGTAATCAATCAGTGGCAACAATGGGAAGGTTCCCTCCCTAAGCTCCAGGTTCCTAATATCAAAATATCAAATAGTAAACAAATAGAGGGAGAAAGATGGGTTTTTTTGGCACAATATTCTTAGGAGTTGCGTATAAGAATATGGATGGAACATCTCTTAATCTGACGCGTTTCGCCGAATGGCTTCCTCAGGGGTTGTGGAGTACGTTATATGCTGTATACATAAATATATCAAAATAATTGAAGTACAAATAATAAAGTACAAACACACAGTATAAACACAGAATAATTAAAGATAAACTGAACATTAATCAAACAAAATAAATAAATAAATGACATTCATTATACTAGTAATAATACAATCTTCCAATGGATAGAGAATTTATTGTGAACCTATACAAAAGAATAATGATATTTTGAAACATGATCCAATGAAATAGGGTAAGTTACCTAACATTCATTATACTAATAGAATATAGACTAAAAAATTATGGAATTGATATGAGTCTATAAAAATGAGTAAAAATCCTTTGATATATATTCAAACAAAAAATATTAAAAAAGTGAATTATTCAACCCAGTTGTCTTGTTTTTACATATTGATGAAAGAAAGAAGAAAGGAGAGTATGTGTACCTATAGTTTGTTGTGCATAAATAAGGAAACGGGTAAGGGTTATAGTATCCAGTATAGAGTATTAAAAAGTTATATGTTTCTTTGTCTTATTTGTTTAGTATGTGTAATCAGATATCCTACATTTTAATATACAACACATTAGCTTCAATATGTAAAAATTCTGACCTATGAACCAAGAATGTTATAAATATATGCACAGTTTTTCCATCATTGCAGTTTCCAACTTTACTAGCCCCAGCAGCCTGTGGTATTAATCAATAATAGATAGACTGGGATTTTATTGGGCTGAACAGCCAGTGTATACATTGTTGGGCCCCAACCACTAGCAGCATACAATGTGCTGTTGAGTTGGGTTGCTTTATGCAGGCTTCCATGAGGGAGGATTGTAAAACATAATGAAAATTACTAAGAGAAAAAAGGCACAATCCATTAGACAAGTAAACCTAAAATTGGGATAGAGATATTTTAAGGAATGTTATCTGACTTAAGCAGCTGCCACTATTTAAAATGTGTTGTATTTGTTGCATACTGCAAATACATATAACTATTTTAGGAAGAGGTAGAGTCATAAAAAAAAAAAAAAAAAAAAAA
>NC_092867.1:28279511-28319167 GCF_032062135.1 Pyxicephalus adspersus
GTGAAAAGAAAATGTTGTCCAAAGAGAGTATAATCGGAGAGAGAAGAGAGAACCAATGCTTAAGGTAGGGCATACATAGAAGCAGACTAGATAGATAGATAGATAGATTTGCAAATGATTGTTGCCACACACCCCTGCCACATGTCCGTTTTGTGTTGTTATTTGAAAATAACAACTAGAATAATTGTATAGATGAAGGTTTAGTAGAGAAATATCACTTTTAAATAGTTAGGTAATGTATTTTTTTATAAAGATGTATATAAATTATTATAACCGATAACAGGTACAACTAAGCTTGAAAGGACAGTTTATCAAGCAATTTGTACGAAGTACATGCCAGCTAAAGGGGTATGGGGAAGCAACAGAGGATCCTGAGCCATTTTGTGTCTGCTATTACCTAAAAATAATGAAACAATGGCAAGAAAGTCTACACATTTTAGAAACGCTTGTTAATGTTTACTAGCCATCTACTACTATGGAACAATGTGTGCAAGTTTTCTACCACTCAATAACTGTGAAATTTTGTAAAATCATGGAGTTCCCATTGACTGTATGAGCTAATCTTGCTGCACATTATAAGATTTGTTTGAGATCCTTTTTTTTCAGCTGTGCATTGTGAAAGTGTAAAAAACACATTCTAATTATATGCTAATGTATAGACCCTAACAGTACACAGTAATTTTTAAACCTGTTGTTTGACACATCAATTCCAAAAAAAAATTTGTAAGTGTAGCCAGCAAACCAATTATGGTGTTCCTAGTGTGGATTTGAAGTCATATGGATTTGTTTTTCTCTATTTTCTATAAAGCGATTTAAATATGGCTATCCTGACTTTAAAAAAAGCAGGTGATTAAATGAAATGCGACACCGATGTAGAAGAAAGAATTCTTTTCATATTGGAAGCACATAACATGAGTTTAGATTGCATAAGCAATGTTTTCTCTCAGAAATATAATAGTACTTGAGAAAATACCATATAATATGAAACAGGCAATCATATCTGAGATCTAGTCACTGTCTTGCAACTGAATATAAAATATGCATTTCTAATACATTTTTCCCTGAGCTTTATTACATCAAGAAGAAATTCCTAAGCATCCAGGTTACGGTCTTTGGATGAAACTATAAAATTGCTTGTTTTCCAGCCGTCTTGTCATTAAGATCTTAGTGCTGCTAGTTGCACATTTAAATTACTGAAGTTCCCCATTTTTGATAAGACTTCACTTGTAAGACAAATAAAACACATTTTTTCTAGAAAATTGCATCATGACTTCTTTGTGCAAGTGCTTTTCATTCCTCATCATAAATCAGAAACTGCCTGAAAACTTATTGGTGCATTTAAAACACGGAACATTTATAGTATCACTAAAAACAATAGGCCACTTGGAGCACTACAGCACTTTCCATGGCTAGATAAAATAGCAGATTGCCAAGCATTTCATCTGCATAGACCATTCAGAGAATGGACAAGTTGGACAACTACAATTTAAACTTTTTGGATTGGAGGAAGAACAAAATTAGAGGTAGAACACACAGGCACATCAGATTTCAATCCAATAAATTGATAGGACCTGAAGAGAATCTAAATAGAATATAGGAGTCCACCAGTTGAGTTTTTTACAGAAAGTACAAAAAGTAGTAATATGTGTAAAAACAATCAAGTACATCTAATTGTAATTCTGATCACTTTCTATACAGGGAAAAAATTCAGAAAATCTAAATCTCGTAAACTTGTTACAAAATTTTTAGATTCAAATCAATCATTTATAAATTGGAATATAGATTTAGCTTGGTCAGTGAAGTGCAAAAATGGCAGTGAATCTGCTTATGTAAACTAATCTTACCAAGCACTGGGAAAACATTTTTTTTATAAATGTAATCTACATGTTTCCTGAATACTTACAGGATTCCAGGATTGTAAATCAAAAATGGTAAAATGGATGCTAAGGATTTCCATGGAATTGAAAATTGAATATGATATAATTTTGCTGCGATACTATTATAATTAAAATTATAATTTTCTAAATTTTTCTTCAAATTCATTTTTATGAATGTTTTATTCACAGTCACATGATTGTTAGGTTCCCCTTTATTATATCAGCTCTATGGGCCTGATTTAACAAAGCTCTACAAGGCTGGAGAGGAAACACTTTCTAAACTGAAGCTGGGTGATCCAGCGAACCTGGAATGGATCTGGCCCAGGATTGAAAACCTTTGCTAACAAATAGAAAATTACTTTTAGGAAATCCATTCCAGGTTTGATGGATCACCCAGCTTCACTTTAGAAAGTGTATTCTCTCCAGCCTTGGAAAGCTTTATTAAATCAGGCTCTATGGGTTAGCAGCAAAGAGTTGCACATAGCTCTTCACTTACGTTGACCACTGTCAGTATGCAGATAGGAGTGGGTAGGGAGGCATAGCTGCTTGTACAATCACAGAAAAAAGTAATTATAATAGAATATCGAAGAGGATGAGGGCTAACATGGATATCAAAAAGTGGAACAGTAGAGAAAATACAGCTTTAACAGCCTTCAAGAGGAAATAAGTCAGTACTAACAGATAATCTAGCATTATACAGACAATATAGAATACCTAATATGGTAAGGGATCAAAACAAAATGTGGTCGTTGTCTTACAGTTTATTTTTTGGTGTACCAAACCTAATCTAGAAAGGTCTGTCTCCTGTCAGCATAAGGCAGATAAGAATTCTTGTATTCTCTAGTGAAGCAGAGTCTTTGCAGAGGTCAGACATGACCCCTGAAATGTATTTAACCATTTAAAATGAAACTTCAATTGGGATTTCACCAAAAATGGGGGGAAGATAGTTCATAAGTAATAGACAAATAGCACATACCTTTATGACCTATGGCTTGCCTACAATGAGATTCTCTTGCGAATAAGGCAGGCCTGGAGCCTGCAAGGCAGGAGCTTTGTGGATTGGTAAGGAAGGGGAGGTAAGGGAGGGGTTTCTCATTGGACAGTTGAGGTTGTGGGTGGTTTAGGTCCTTGAGGGGAGTGTGTTTTTGTTGGTGTAGGTATCAGAGGGGTTGGGGACCCATTTTTGGTCTGGAGTCTACTATCTGGTGTCAAGAGGAGGTGAATTGAAAATATGTGTGGGATAGTCTGCAGCAATCATATCAGGTTGGTGAAGATCCCAAAATGGTGTCTTTGAGGACCAGCAGCCAGTGAAAATTAGGAGCAGTAGTAATTTGTGATTGTTCAGTGAATAACAATCTGTGATTGTTATTTTGTTTATGCTTGATATGGTTGTTTATAAATACAAATATTTAGAAAAGGCCTGGGGGCTATTAGACCAAAAAAGTAGTGTCATGTTGTTAAATGGGGAGTTAGGGGCTGGTTTAAAGATCTGCGGGTTTTCCACAGTAATGACATACCTCCCAACTTCTGGATATAGAAACACCAATGCCATGCCTTCATTTTCATAAAAACGAAATTTAAGAGAAGATGATTGGTTACACTTTTTTACAACTACATTTCAATTCATAATATTTTAAAATATTAAATGATTTAGTGCCACAATAAAGGATTTTGTGCAAAATAAACCCTTTTTAAGACATTTATTAATATATCAGGGACAGTTGGAAGGAACATCATGAAACATAAAATTATTCCACTACACCAAGGGTCAGCAACCTTTACTATCAAAAGAGCCATTTTGCCTCCTCTTCCACTAAAGAAAAATAGTCTGGGGCCGCAAAACATAGCACAGTTTATAAACTTTTAAAAGTTTTAATATTTTTTTTAATTTTACCTGTTACAACAAGTGTGCATGTGTAGGCCTACTTTGAAATAAATTAAACACTGAACTATGCCCCTAGAAGCCATGAAATAAATGAAAATGTAACTTGACTTTACTTTGCTGAGAAGAGTCGAGTGCCTACTAGGATGGTGCTGAGAAGGGAGGAGGAGGAGATGTTCTGTAATTCACAGAGAGTTATAGCGCGGGTTGTTCACTGAATGGTAGCTACTGGCGTACTGACGCTTGTGGGCAGTCATGGCTTTGTCTCGAGAGAGTTAAATAAGGATAGCGCGCGGTGTTATGATTCATTTTGAATCATACAAGTTCTAGCACAAAGGTTGTATACCAAGCAAAGGTTGTATACCAAGCAAAATTTTTCATATCCAAACAGGATTTATACCAAGTTGGACTTATTCCAAAGCAGACTTATACCGAGGTACCACTGTATATTTATTAGTAAATTTTGTATTTCAACGACTCCAAAACTTCTATTCCTTCTGCACAAAAGAATGGTTTGGTTTTAGATACACTTTCGAGTCTATCTTAAAACCCCAACCATATATATATATTTAAACTGGATATTTATATTTCCAGAAAATGTCAAACGGTCAGTATTTGACCCATGAACAATGTTTGGTTTCACTTACCGTTCATTGCCATCATCAGGTTAGTATGTGTGGGGTATGTAAATCGCACATGTGTATTTGACCACCCTGAATTGTTTATTATGAGCTTTACTGTAGGGAATCGAAGTCCTCAACAGCTATCTGGATAACATAAACCTTATTGTGAAGTATATCAAGAAATTGCTCTCATAAATCTCCATAATCAGTCATTACAGTGTTGTGTTTACTTCAATAACCCCTACAGATAAACCATATTTTCCCAGACATTAAGTCTAGAATTTAAACTTGTTTGCTGAAGAGTTTCTGGGATTACTGACAATGATAAGTGTTTATCCCTTTGTCTTTCTTTTCTGAGTTGAGAAAAGATTGAGGGATTTAAAACAGAGTGGCTTTGAAATAAAAGGTAAGTTACTGGTGTCCTTGAATGTCCTGTAGCTAGTAGAAGTTTAATAATTAGATTTGATGAAATATGTATATATCATACATATTCTTAAATGGGATTATGTTGCTCATAGTGATGTCAAATATATCACAGCAGATGGAGACATTTTGACTTTAATTCTGCCTTACTTCTGCAGTAAGTATATATTTATTTATTATTTTTCTTTTTTTCAACTGGTGTGAAGAATATTTTTGCAGATTAAATTACTGGGCATTGAATTTAATTGAAAGGTGCAAATGTACAACTCTTGTGAATCCAGTGACAGATAGGATTTACGAAGACTGAGACTCTGCCTTTAAATCTTAGAAGCTCACTGCTATCAAGTTAGAATATGGGGCCTATAGATTTACAAAGCACGCCTCATGTATGTGTACCGTTATCTAATAGAATTAGTCAATTTTATGAGTCGCTGCGAAGAGTCAAAAGTCCTATTAAAGTCTATTACAATGCATGGAAATGCATAACAATAATGGCTGCAATGGATGTTGTGAAGCACGTCACGCCTTGAGAGCTTCTGGTAACAAGACACCACTGAAAAAAAAAATCTGAAACGCACGGAATGCATCATAATGTGTATTGTAAACCGCATTAAAAACACATGCATTACAGAAACGTTGACCCCAGTGTAAATGGGCCCTTCAGGTATTCACTCAAATGCTTCCAATCATTTAACCTGAACTAATTAATTTTTTGAATTCACATTTTCCGTGAAAAGACACACTCCAATGAGTATTGTATGTTGAGCTTGTTCTCTATAGCAGAACATTTTTTGTAGACATAATTGACAGACAACAATAGAAATTACTTGACAATACGTTTATACATTTGCCACCAAAGTGTTGTTTAGCTCAACATATGCATTGTGCATACATCATAAGGAAAAAAACGTAAAGATAAAAAAAAGCCCAGCAGTTGAATGTAGACCAAAGCATCCACCAACAAACCACACCCTGCTGGTATGAAAAGTTCTTCAGTGACATACCATTCCCAGCGCTGCGTAATATGCTGGCGCTATATAAATGCTGTTTATTAATATTAATAATAAAATTAATTACCTGGTGGGAATCTTCTGACTTTGAGGGAAATGGGAAATGTTTGAGGGAACTCTTTAAAAAAATATATAGGTCAGCAATTCTATTTATAAAACATTTATAATTTATAAAACATTTTGAAGGGCTTTTTTTTTTTGTTCGATTAAACCTAATTTAAAAAAATATATTGTTTTCTCTATAAAAAAGGGTACATTTTTTTCTTTACCTTGGCTTCATTGCTATCATAAAGGGACTGATAACCAGGATGGACAGAGTTTTGACAGCTCTGAACCTAAAAAAAATTCAGAGCAGAGTGCCTTTGGGTCCCACAGGGGAGATCAAGAACTGGAAGTTTTTCTGCTCCCCTCTACTCCCTATCCTGACACTGTTGATTGAAGATGGCCAGGACATCCACTGGACCCACATAAGCCTGGGAAGTCATGATATGTAATAAAATAGTGTTAGTTGGTGCCTCGGATCAAGACAGGTATCGTAATTAGTAATTTCGGTATATCACCCCTATAAAACACACACATACACATATATATTAAAAAACATAACATATAAAAAGGTTCAAATTTCAATGCAATCAAGGCAAATAAGTGCATAATTTTTCTATACAAAATTATTATATATTAAGTGATTTCACACACTAAAATTGTGTTTATACAATTGTGTGTGTATACATAATTTTAGTAAATAATTGTTTATTTATATACTTTTCTTTTTAGAGCAATAAGGAACTTTCCTAATGAAATCTGGAGTCTCTCACATACCACAATAACACCTTGTGTTTTCGTGTTCTCATTACAAAATAGAGATTCCATCAGGAGAAATCTGCAGCTTATGGCAAGGCGGTACTATTCATACTTATATCTTCCTTGTGTTTGTTACTATATGTTCCTTGTGTTTGTGTTATAATTTCTTTCTCAAATTTATCAGGTTTTGTCATTGGCTTGCTTTTCTGTTCATGGCTAATATATTATATGTTCCCTGTTTTAGGATAAATGTTACTACAAAGAAGATTACAAAAGTGATTGGTGTCAAGAAAGAGACGGGTGAAGTGAGGATAGAGGAAGGCTAGGAAGCAGAAAGTAAGGGGTTTCCTACCAAGGCAGCGTTGGAGAAAGTTCCCTGCCCACCCTTGACTTTTTTGTAGAAGAGCCTGGTTTGGAGTATTTGGTGTGCTCTAATTGGTAAACCCATCTATGGTGTGGGAGCCCAATAGGTGGTTACATCAGGAGGTGGTGTCCCCAGAAAAGGCGGTGTTGTGAATGATTGAGAGGCTGCAGAAATTCATGCTCATTCTCAAGGCGGTGTAGGATGGCTAGAAGCAACAATATCAGTAGCAGCCCATTCCTGGGGAAAGACTCTGGTTGAATTTGTGGTTTGTGAAAACTTGCAACCTGACTACACATTGTTAAGTGTACTTGTTATATCTATTTCCATTTGGTTGGATATTTTGGTTATTAAAGAAGTGCCATTTTACTAAAAGTTGGTGTTCAAGTCTTTTGTAAAAGGTAAAAAGGGGGGGGTAAGTAAAGTAGGGAGTAAAGTGGGAGTGGTGTGCAACAAGGAAAATGTGATGCCTCTGGACTACACGTCAAGTGATTTTCAGCACAGTACAACAGATGTGGCTGCCATACTATGCTACTGTTCATTGCAATGATGCCCTTATTCAATAGGCAGGGAGACAGGGGGACAGACGAACAGTAATATATACAGCAATGCATTGTAGAAACACAGCGCACTGCATCACATTTGGGGAGAACATTATCATTTTTCTGGAGTTTCACAGCTGCTACTCCTACAACACAATTACAGCTGCTTCATCTCTCTTCTATATTATATATTTCCATATTTCCTTTAGATTGCGGTCTGTATGATGCTAGGCTTTCATTCACATGGTTTCTTGTATATGTATGTTTACTGTTACAGCTTCAATATGTCTTTTCTTTGTACTTAGCTGTAGAAGATGTCAGTTCTATATAAATTGTTTACATTAGCCCAAGAATCAGTCATTTAAATAGACAGCTTACAATCGGTCAGCATTATACAAATTCAGGATTTATAGAAGTAAAGAGAGGACAAGCCAAAACCTCCTATTGAGAGATTACTGTGCAATATAGGACGGACAGCAAACTCTGCATTCTCCAATATGATCATACACCTAATAGTTCTCAGATGGAGAGATGGGATCATGGGAGAGCTAATACAGAAACATGATAGATGGTGCTTTCCATCCTGCCCAGGTCATACAATACAATGCAGCAGCTATAAGAATGACAGCTGAGCTGCTGATAGTATCACATACACACAGGACCAACAAGCTCCTTTTGCATCATCTATGACAGCTCTTTGGCTAAGAAAAGCTTCTATACTTGTTTTCTAGCTAAAGAAGAGGAATTAAAAAAAAAGTATTACATTGGCTTCTATTATTGACCTGGGTTGTGTAAAGCTCATGCACAATAACCAAAGCAGGACTAAACATTACAAATAAAATATTTTGACCAGGCAGGTCCTTTATTGTAGAAGAGACAGTCAAACATTAATATTTCCATTTCACTAACATGTCTCTATTTCCATTTTTTTTATCAAGCTAAAATCCTATTACTCACTATCATAACTGTGTAACTGATTGAACTGAAAATGATCTGCCTGTAACCAAAGTGTATTTGTGTGTGTACATTTCTCTAAACTGTATGTGAGCAGCAGCTTAAAGTGTACAGAAGGGAGTTCAAGGACCCATTTACAAATACAACAGATGCCAGGCACACCTCAAAAAAGTGCCTTTTGCCCTTTTTAATTTATAAATAGGTACATATACTTTTCTGCTTTTAACACTATAATGTTTATCTTGATTTAAAGATCTGACAACAGGTCTCATGTTAAAAAGAGGTAAATACATCACCGAAGTTAACAAGTCAGTATGTTTAGTTTTCTAACCAGTGTTATAATATATGTATTGCATACACAGTATAATATATTTTCATTGAATTCAGGTTAAGCACTGTTTAAAGTAAGCATATTTTTCAGAAAATGCAGGGCAAGTCGATGGGTCTGATTTATTAAAGCTCTCCAAGAATACACTTTTTTTTAGTACACCTGGGTGATCCAAAAATTTTGGAATGTATCTGGACCAGGATTAAAAACATTTGCTTGCAAATAATTTTAAGGAATCTATTCCAGGTTTGCTTGATCACCCAGATTTACTGATGAAAGTGTATCTTCTCCAGCCTTGGAGAGCTTTAAAAAAAATCAGGCTCATTGTCTCAAAACTAGTGTTGTACAATTTATGTTAGAAGAATTCTGGATGTGGATCTCCAAGTGGACACTTCAACTTTCAAGTCAAAGACAGGTTTTAATATGTTTGTTCTTGAGTACTGAAGTATCGAATGAAGTGCTCCGAGAGGCAGTACAACCGAGTAAAAGTAATATTTTGAAATACATGTAATACAATACAATAATATGTAATACAATATATGCATACCAATAATAGGTAATACAATATAACTGGAGAGTTATACATCAAAAATGTAAAATATTTGTATATTAAAAAAGGATGAAAGCAGCAAAGCCAATTGTATTGAACACATTAAGGAGCACTTCAGTAGATTGTAAAATAACGTGCATGCAATACATATGTTCAAAGTGGTTTCCAAACAAACCAGATGGTATATTAACTAAACATTATTATGAAACATGCAAGCACCATAAGAGCTATGAACACAGTCACATTGTAAAAGTCTGTGCAGCTCCTTAAACTATATTTTGACAGTTAAGGTTATGTAATCATTTCTTCCGATGATTAAATCAGTACTGGGTCGTGATTATGTTTACAATGTACTGCAAAAAAAAAAAAAATCACTTTCAAAAGCTTTTGATAGATTTCCTTTTAAATATATACAGCATATATAGAAATATACCACTACCTCTTGGTATGCGTATAATATATATATATATATACATATACACACACACACACACACACACACACACACACACGTTTATTGTGTTTTAGGAAGAATCCCAAACGATTACTGCTGTTTTAGCGAGTGACGGAAATCAGTAGGTTTTCACATGACAGTTTTGTAAATTAGAAACTGAACCCCATGGGATTATAATTTGAGTAAAACTGCAAAAATTTGGTTTGCAAATACCATATGCAGATTTATTTTATAGAGGTTTCTACAAAAGAGTTTAGAAGCAGAACAGCTTGCTTTGCATTCCCATAGTAAGTGAACATAATCAGTATTACCAACATTTACCAAAACATCTTTAGGAAGTTGATCAGCCTTGCATATTTCACCTTACAGACAGAAATGAATAATTGTCTGAAACAAGGAGAAACTAACAAAGGTACTTTTAAAGAACTTGAAGGTCACCATATTAACTGGAGGGACAATTGATACATTTAAAAGGACTACAGGAGAACTCCAGTGAAGCAAAACATTAAAAGTAGATTTAAACCATATTACATTTTATTGAGTAGACAGGAAAACAATATGTATATTAAACACTTGCCATGTTTTTTGTATTTACCTATTTTTAAAGAACAGCCTGGAGCTGCCAAGGTAGGGAGGTGAGTGGAGGGCAACACAATGGGGGGCTAGGGGAGAGAAGAGGCAGGGAAGGGATGTAAGGAAGGTCAGGATAGGTTAAAGTGAGAAAGATAGGGATAGGTTGAAAGTTTGAAAAAAGGGGTGGGAGGCTGGGATTTTAAAAGGAGGGTTAGGAGGGTTGTTAGAGTGAAAAGAAGGAGTGAACTTCCTGCCTGCCTACCCTTTCATGGATGATTTGAGTTAGTTAAGGGGTTATATGAGCTGGAAGACAGTTGAGTCCTCAGAAGGCATTTGTAAGTGGTTTCAGTGACATAAAGGAGAATTATCTTAGGTGTAGGATAAGCAAAAAGCTTATGGTTATTGCGGGGCTACCTTTAAGATAATGGTTCAGAAAGGGCCGTGAATTTTGCTCTTAGGGCAACCCCTTCCCCATAAGTTGTGGTGTGGTAACCGGTGCCTCACTTGCAACAGGGAAGGGAGTAGGGTTATGGTAGAAGAACTGGGAACTGGAACAAAGGATGTCATTATATTACAGGAGGTCCCTTTAAAATTACCTCCATGAAAACTTTTTTTTCTAAAAAAACATAAAATACTTTAGCAAAATACCTGCCTTGCAGTTAGAGTTTACATATACTTTAAATTAAATATTCCTAAGTGTTTATGACCATTTGTAAACTGTCAAGACAGGTAAAGAAAGAATCATCAATGCCTGCATACCATTCAGTTCATGCCAGGAAATCACCCATAAATAATTAGATGAAGCACTGTGCAGCCTGCCCAGTAATTATCTATGTGATGATCACTGAAGGGTAGAAAAAGCATGTCAGTAGATTAGAAATGTTAATCTACTAAACTGCTGATCTCTCACGGCAGCGCAGAGCAATATGTTGCTGCAGGTCACAGCATAGAAAAAACACAATGTAAGGTGAGAGCCATGGCTCAGGCTGGATACTCCTTAGTAGTCATAAGCAGAGCTTCTTACATTATGCACTGACCACTAAATGGGCTGCTTCTTTATTATGGAAAATAGCAAGTAAAAGCAAATATTGTCTAAATACAGGAGGTATCCTTAATTCTTTATCTTACTTAAATCTTTGTGTGCTTTGCATTTTCCTTAAAGATCTGTGCAGTAATTATGCATGAAATGTTGTTGCTGTGCAAGAGCTTCCCATAAGAAAGAGCATTTAGTGTTGCTCTCTTTCCTTGCAGAGGATGATTGGTCTGGTATTCACTCCCACCTGTAGTTTTTTGCAGGCAGCTTGTAGTGGGTGGCCCTGTTGGGTCCATTCTCAATTCTTATAATGCACAGGCTTTATGCAGTACAGTGAATATCTTAACTCTACTTTTACAAGTTAATACTGGGTTTTCTAAGATATTTTGTGCACACAAATTAGATTTATATTCTTTGTAGCCACAGAAAGATATTCGTTGAAATCAAAGTTTGTGTGTCCAAAGTTAAGCTTTAATTTATAAATGTCTTACACAAGTGTCCGTTAAGTTCAAATTGTTTTTGACTCTGTAAATACTGTAACTTACATTTTTTTAAAGCAAATGTGATTATCCTGGTGCGCTAGCTTTGTATTCTAAGCCTCACACACTTCAATAAACCTTTGTCGTTTGATTTGGTCAGTAAACACCTGTATTCACACAAAGTATTCCTATTAAAAAAATCCATCACGGATTGAATTCTGCAGCAGTTGATTTTAAAAAAAATGCAATGGCACTGTTGCAGATGAAACAAAATCATCTGAAAAATATTGCTTAACTTTTAGTTGCACTTATTTTTAAAGCAACACATTCTTGCAGCCGGTATACCTGATTTTACAAACCACGCACAAACAGGTTCACACCTCACAAAGCAATTTCATGGTCAATCTATTTATACTTCACAGACACAGTAAACCTTGTGCTTTGTACCAAATATGCATGGGTTGCAAAAGTACATGTTTCCGCATTTGCACATAAATTATTTAACTGGATCTTTTCTTTTAATTCACCCTTCCACTTAAACCACTAGGAAATACTTTTAATTTTCAGACTTATTATGACCTTATTTAGTGATCACATATTTACAACTGTAATGATCCTAGTGCAGTACAGTACAACTACTTACTTCTAAACATGCACGCAGCCATGTAAGTCCCACAAGAACCTTTCATACCTTTTCCCTACTGACAACACAGCTCTGCCAGCATGTGTAAATGCTGAAAGCATTAGCAAAATTGTTAACGCTTCACAATGCAATGTTTTTTTTTTTAAATTCTTTCATTGCAAAAATGACCGATAAATTTGTCCAGCCTACCATCAACAGTTTCCACTAAAACTGAAAAATTACTAAAACATTTGGAATTGGGTTGCCTGAATATGCTTTGACATTTTTGTATAAAAATGGATCAATTTTGGTAAAAATTGGAGCAAGCATGGCAACCATATTAATACTTTTTACCACAAAGAGAAGTAAAACCAGTTTCCTTTTGGAAATCATTTTTCTAATTTCAACACATTTACAATAAGAAAATAAAAAATCTCTTAACTGTGACTTCTTTTTTATTCATAATGGAAAGGGGAAGTTCATTGCAAACATTTTTTCAACAATTATTTTAAAAGCTTTATTGTTTGCAATACCTTTTTTTGTTGGCCTTAAGAAATTGAACTTTTTATTCCTGGCATTTAGGATGTGCACAATGTGTATATATTTAAATATGGTTTCAGATCAGGACTCCTTGCACTTACTTATTTTTTGTCTTAACACTTATTCTTCTTCTTTCTATGAAAAATACATCAGGGATACATATTTAAAAATCACAAATGAATCCCATAAAAATGAGAATGACCAGTAATCAAAAATTATGTTTAGTTCAGAAAGTAGAACATTTTAATAAGATGAACTGATAAATATATAGCTTGTTTATCGAAATAACTATACCTCAAATGATACAACAATGTATGAACCTGAAAATCATGTTTTTAACATAAATATTCCAAAGTAAAAATAAAAGTGTGGTATAGTATGTATTTTTCTTTTACTTGCACCCAAAACTACTTACAACAGTCAGAGTATCTAGATGTTAATGTACAGTTAATTTAATCAACAGTTATATTAACCGATGTCTTTTATAACAGATACATGAAGGGCCGGAGTAATAAACTTCTCCTCAGTGAATTTCTTATGGCCTTAATTAATTTCTAGTGGTCTAATATAGTTTACTAGAGGTCAGCTGCAATAGTAAGGAGGTGAAGAAGCACTGATGAGGCATATACAAACTTCTATTAGCAGTAACACCAAAGAGCAATACCATTTTGAGGAGGTTAACTGCGAGAACATGTTATACAATACATTTGAATGTCTCATTAATCTTGTAATATTATGCATCTTACAACTGCCCAGTAAAAAAATAGGTCATAGAATAATAGGAAACATTTAAAGTAAAATATTTGACAAGCTTACCATTTTACACATATGCCTTACACAACTAAACAAACTTATGAATTTCAACCCATCTTTCACGTATACATATAATAAAAATACTTACTAATTAGTGTAATGAGGGGCTAAGAAAGCTCTTGAGTCTGTATCAAAGCCCTCCCTGTCCAAAGACTATGAGCGGAGCTCTCCTTGCTATTGTTGTTGCTATAAGAATCCATGTGGTGTGTTCATCTGTAGCTTATGCCTGCAGTCCTACCACCCCACATTCTGAGATGGCAAAGGGAAAAAAATGTAGGCCAGGAAACACCCTCTGCTGTGCCTCCAGGTAAACAATGAATAGACATAATTGGTAAAACACTTTATAAGGCATTTATTATTAGTGGTTTATACCTCACACCAGGCATAGGGACATTGGAGTAGTAATGAGGGAGAGAGGGATTTGGTTCCAAAAATGGACAGTTCCTTCAAATCAAAGACGGCTCATGAGTTTAAGAATTCATTACCTGTCAGAAAGCTGATGAAGCTCACATGCATAGATCTAGGTTTTGAGATCTGTAATTGCCAGATCAACTGCAGGCAAAACTGCACACAAAAAAAAGGTCACAGAAAAAAAAAAAAGAAAAAAAAAAAAAAAAAAAGTTTCCTTACTTTGAGGAAAGTGATGTTAAGATATAATCAAATCAAATGCATAGCAGGCTAATTCAATAATTAATGACTGCATTTATATGCAAAGGGAATAATTAAGCTATCATTTTTAAAAAGCCTTTACTTTATAAAAACGTCCTATTATATAGAATATATCTGATAACTTCTAAAAACCACTCTCCTCTAAATCTGTAAAATTCCTATTTTAGTGATAACTAAAAACACAAAAGTGAACAGTTATGCCACTTCCTCTATCACAATTTGATTTCTACTGTGGTTTACTGAAATTCATTTCAGTATAGTCAGACTTAAAAAAAAATTGTATAACACCACAAACTGTTTCATGGCATAAATAGCAGAACTAGCTGCGGTATGGATGCTTGTGCTGTTTTCTGCATCCATGGTCTATCAGGAATATATTATTTTATTCTTTGAGCAGTCTTGTATTTTATTTACAGATAAAGAGAGTATGGAGGAGACACACACACATACAATCTCACGTAGATGTGGATTTTCCATGTAAGTTTAATATAAATTAATCAGCCAATTAAAAGGTTATTGTGACTTGGAAATGTGCAGCTTCCTAAAAAGGAGAACATCATCCTAAATTAGCACATTATTAATGAATGTGGCCCTTGTACTAAATTCCTTTGGATTTAATTTTATTCTGGATCTTTGAAACAAATCTACTGCATAAATGTGCCTATTTGGAAGGCTTATGTGTTGTGAATAGCGAAACTGTTTTATCTGTGAAATGTTATTTCCTAAAGTTAAAGCTCTCAGTCACTGTAGCAGGTGGCTTGGCAGAAACTAGAACTGATGAACAGAGGCAGTTACAAAAACCCTACAGTAGACAAGCTCACTAAAGCCAGGGACTCCGTTACAGAAAATGGAAATGTAATGCAACCAAAATGTTTTAATTTTCCTTTTCAAGTCTAAAACTTAGTATTGATTATATACAATAGTAATGCACTGTGAATTACACATCCAAATGTGCATACACCTTAATTTTTATGTAGTACGTGTTAAAATAGCTTATTGCATTGGATGACCAGAGTGTTAATTAGATAATGAATAAAGTTTTAGCAGATGAAAAGTGTATCTAGGCTATAAGTTAATATTTGCTTTAATGTATACAAATAAAAACTGGATTTAAAGAGTGACTGGCAAATACTGAATGACAAAAAAAAAAAGCTGCAAGGTTACTGTCACTAAAAACATTTTGTTAACATTAGCTCTAGATTCAGAAATATATAGGATGCTTCATTTATATGCAAACCTCCACATTTCCTGTACAGACTTATCCCTACTCTTTTCCAAGGCTCTCAATTTTGAAGCTCTCTTCACACCTATATGCAGGCCTTCACATGTACATTATTAAGTATTCTGATGCCCGTGATGAAAATGTGCACTGTAATGTGTGGCAATTTACTTAGGTTGGCAACCAAACACTTACATCCATGCAATGTCAACAAAGGCAGCAGCCCGCACACTGCAATTTACAGATGTGAATGCATTGTAGTTTCCTGCACTGACTAAAGGAAATACAATTATGTTTTTATTGCATTAGGGCTCAACACTGTGAGAGCTGGTAGGCCTGTGAAAAAAAAACAAAAAAAAAAACACGACTGTAGAATTTGTAAATGGACACCCTAATTCCACAGCCCTGGTAGTAAAAGAAACTATGATAGGCAGTTCTGACAACCATTTCAATGGTCAACATCCCACTTTTAGAGAACTAGGTGTGCTGATCCTTAATCAGTAAACCTAATTTTACACAAGCTATGCACTTCATGGAAAAAAAGATTTCAAATCCTGGACCACTCTAAAACTTTTCTTTATGGGTAGATTGGCGTTAAATAAAACCATTACTTTCCTCAGGCTTTGTTTGTATTTTAAAAGCTTCCTATTTTTCTACTGCCCCGGGACCTAAAACACATTTTTTGTGGGGGAGTAAACACGCAGTGGCCAGTCCTACGATCCTATATCAAACTATAAAAAATGGTGGTTAAAGCTGCCTGACGTGGCCCTATATAACCAAGCTGCTCTTTTGCACATAATAAAGGATTAAATACATGGTACTTCATTTTATACCAACCTACAAGTAGAATTTTCACTATATCCTTCCTGGAACCCATTGGTCATTCTGCATATTTAGAAGGAACTTTTACCTGAAGAGATCCAAACGAATTCCTTATTAATCTCGCAGTGGCAACTTTCTACGTAAAGCAAAACCAAATCTCTCAATTCAATTGGAATTTTATGTATATATTGTTTTCATTGTTTAACCTCAATAATAAAAAAAAAAAAAATTCACCCTGGTAAGGGCACTATTTTTTTTAAACGATAAGTGTACATAATTTTGTATAAGGCTGACTTCTCCTCTACTATACCCTGTCCAGAGGGATACATATGAAGATCTGATGGTAGTGACTTCTGCTATTTGAAGATGAGCAGCCCTGGATGTAAACATCCATAGCCATGTGTTTTGGCCATGTATGTGGATTACAGCCCCACAGACTTTTATGGGGCCAGAGACTCTCAGGATCTGCCCTTGACAACCACGAGTTAAAGCAAAGTCTGACTACACAACCAAGAATTTGACAAAGTAATCCTAAGCATAAATTCAGTATTCCAAATCCAAAGCTTGTATTAGTTCAATTAGTTCAGCTCAAACACTACCACATACCAAGCTCCACCAAATCTAGGTTGTAGGATTATGGGAAAATGCACAGGACTGAAAGGCTGCCCACACCAGGATCTGCTGGGGATGTAATGGTGTTTCTACAGAACACAAAGGTTTCCACAAACACTAACAGAAGTTTCTTTAAAACAAGCATAAGAGTACAAAGGTACAAACACAATGGAACAGCAAGTAAATTGTAGACTTTGGCTCCTAAAATTGTGAAAAGAATATATAAAGTCTATGGCAAGCATTAATTATTTCCTGAAATTGTTAAAGTACTCTATATAAAAAGGAAAGGGCATTGTGGACAGATACTATATCTATATGGGAATATTCACATCATGTCACATAAAAATCTGTTATTTCTTTTGTGCATCACAACTTACTGTATATACCAAAGTACACAGAAAATATAACTACCCTAACTATTTTATATGAAGGGAGTAAAGCAGGAGAAAATTACACATTCCCATTTCATAACCATGCCTGATAATCTAACACAAAAAAACGATTCAAGACATTTATGGTTCATTTGACACACATAGATTCTTTGAGTTTGTCAAGGAAAGAGATATATCCATGTCAAATCATTGGTAATTCTACTGCTTCTGAGTGACCTAGAGACAAGGAATTCTTTCACATTTTTAAATTATATCATGATTTCTTGTAAAGTTATGGTTGTTTTATGTCTTCATCTCTGATATCCCTGACTTTCCTGAATTCCATACTAGAGTATCTGTAAATTACAATTTCTATTTGTGCTTCACATATTTTTACTGAAGTTTGGATTTCAGGTGATTGGAATATAAATGACATTTCCTATATATAAGCCTATGTTATGTGCATTTTTAAAAAGTTGCAGGCAAAGAGATATACATGAATGAACCAAGTTATCAAACTGGGTTCAATGTGAATAAGATGCCAGTGCAGATACTTTTGCGAATGGTATATGCATGAATGTAATAAAGTGCATTTGTGCTTTTAATTAAAAAGTCTTAGCTCAGCATCTTCCAAGGTAAAATATTTTTCCTGCTAAGGCACCCTGAGCACTGCAGGAGCGGATAGAACTTTCTATGCAAAGATGGACTTTCTAAAACAGTGGTCGCCAACCTTTTTCGGACCTAATAAGCACACATTACGGGCTCCGGACCACGCATTGCAGATCTGAGCCTGAGATGGCAGAGTGGGCAGTTTGTGTCCAGAGACACAACCCGCCCACTGCCCTAAGCCTGTGATCCGTACAGGAGACATGGTCTACAACTCTGGCTGGTGCGCCCCCAGCGGTGTCCTTCTTCTGACCCCATTGGGGGTGCACTGGCCACAGCCGCGGACCACCAAAATGTTCTTATTGTGTTGAGTGAATAGATACCAAACACATTAAACCTAATAATTTGCATGCGCCTGCAAAATTTACACCCAAAAAGTGGTACTTAGGATCAGGTATTGGGGGCATTTTAATTTCCTTTTTTTTATTTATTTAGAATTATAATTATTATTTTTTAATTTCACTTTGTTTATTTCTATCTTCTCGGTATTACTGCAATGTGCAGTGACAGGTTAACCCTATATAAGACATCGGTAGTCTGTTAAATCTTTGTTTTCTTTACACTCTTCCTGAACTGATCAAGGACAGAAAGTTCCCAACCAGCTTATAAATATAATAATGCCAGCAGTAAAGCCAGATATTCAATGAAAAGCGCTTTTGGGTTCATGGCATAAAGGAGGGAAAAAAAAAAAAAAAAAAAAAAAAGAGTAGGAGATGCAGTGGTGGAAGTGGACAACAGTGGATCCTTGTGCAGAACTGGCTTGCCCTCCTCCCCCTGCTCAACTGACATGGGCCTGCTGTCGTGGCTCCTGTTGGCTGAGGAGGGTCCAGGGCCCTTGTGCAGTGAGAAAATTTGCACCTCCCTATGCCTGTCCCTGAGGATAAGTTATATGATCTTTTCTCAATGCTTCCCACAGACCATCCTGACCATTGTGATATTAGTAGCTAAAAAATCACATAAAAGAGTTGGGGGACAGTAGTGGAGAGTGGTTTTAAGAATACTATGGCCCTCAAAAAACAAAGTTTGCTTTATTAAATATAAACAAACAAACATAAGTAAGTTGCTGCACAAATTTTGTAACCACTGATAACTAGTAGCTTGGAAATAATATAATAATATTTATACAGAGGTACATCATCATTGGGATCAGATTGTCCTAGTGTTATTTTGCACAAGATTTGAATCTTAATTATTCACCAACACATACAAAGCACTCCATGAAATACAAAGAATAAAAGCACTTAGTATAGGAAATCACCATTATTGATCTATCTGATCTCTAAACTCAGACAGTAAATTTAGCAAAAAAAAGCAAAAAAAAACTGAGCAATGACCGATTGTACGTTTATTATAAAAATTGCACAGTGATTGTCCTTATGCTAATGCTCTAAACCATGCCACAGTAGACCTATCTATGAATGCAGCATATATACATATAGATACTCAGTAGAACTACACCACATGCTTGTATCATTAAGAGAAAAGAAACGTTCATCAAACAGCCCTATAGTCTACCACAAAAAAAACCCATGTAACTACAAA
The DNA here is from genome assembly GCF_032062135.1 of Pyxicephalus adspersus. Lineage (NCBI taxonomy): Eukaryota > Metazoa > Chordata > Amphibia > Anura > Pyxicephalidae > Pyxicephalus > Pyxicephalus adspersus. The sequence continues at coordinate 28,299,278 of NC_092867.1, forward strand.
TTTAAGGATATGTATTAAAACTGTTCGTACAAAATAGCTCTTTCTAATTTAAAGAAAACCAACTGAGCAGATCCATAATTGCTACCTAAAGAACACCACTGTGTTCTTTTCTGGGACGTCAGATCCTTTTTATGTTCGTAGAGCATTGTAGATGTGTGACGCAAAATGAATGACTGATTTCCCGGAAACACTCAGCCCTCGTTTCAGTGATCCACCTTAACCCCAGACTATTCTCACTGATTTCTCAATGTATCATTAAGGGTGCGAACAGATGACCTTGCAAAGCCTACTCAACTGTCTTCTTTAATTATCATTGTGGTCTAGTAATTTCACTGTTCCCTTATAACACCACCTAAGGTCAGGATGATAATGATATTTCTACCCACTGTTTCTTCTACATTTCATGGCTGATAAACTGAATTAGAGGATTGTCAGCTATTTTTCTTTCAACAAATGTAATTGCATTCTAGTCAATACTTCTAGTCCCACATGAAAGGTCAGAACACCCAGCATACATTATTGCACAGTGTTATGGCAATTAGACAGAGTCGGGTAGAACTGTGAAATAGCTTAGATAAACTACGGTAGCAAGAATGAAAAGATCAACTTGTAAGAAAGTTCAACTATAACAATGAATACGGTAAAATGGTGTCAGCACCATAAACAGCATAAAATACTGACTGCTAATTCCCAGTAATCCTATGGATAAAGTTTCTTAAAGCATTCTGACTACACATATGTCTGCTTTATTTGTAGAAAAAACACTGATACAATTCTTACCATATTAAGTTTATTTTTCACTGGATGAAAAATATGCAGTGCTATGGTGCGTAAAGTTTTACAGGTAACCCAACATCATGTTTAACTGCAGTTGCCAGTTCTCTCTCATGTTTACAGTCAACTCATACAAACATACTTTATAAAGTGCACAATAATGTCCATGTGTGTACAAGATGGGGTAACTAATTGCAACAAGACATCTCAATGGTCAATACTGACTGCTGCAATTTACAGGTCATTTGGTCCCTTACTGAATAAGCCTTATAGATAATGAATCTGAACTTTATCATTAACTTCACAGTAATTCAGTGGAATCATAGAAAATACTGTATTCATTAAGTATCCAGTGAATTGAATATTTAAGTTTTTCAGAATAAATAAATCTAGTACAATATGTGTAATTATAAATAATATTTCAGAGGTATTTATCATTAAATAAGGGAGTTGCAATATTCGTCTTAAGAAAACTTTAAAACAAAAATAATTTTAGCATTTTGTAAGTCTTTTTGGACTTGTTGCAAATAACTATAATTTTTGAAAAGAAGTCTTGGTATTAGATTTGTCATTTAAGCCATGGTAGTGCCTGTTTCCGCACTAAGCAACATTGGGATGACTGCAAATGTGATCTTAGCATGGCCCTGCACACAAACAGCTATCATTCTATAAACACTTTTCACTGCAGTCCACAGACCTCCCTGCAACATGTGGCATGAACTCCTTCCATGAATGCTGAGCAGAGATGAGGAGAAATAAAGGGGAACAGCTAAGGAACAAACTGCTCCCATTTCCATATGGGTTTACTGGTCCAGGTTATGAAGTAGCCTCCCTATGACACCTCGCTAAAACAACAGGGGAAACATTCATCAGCTGGACTTGCCATTAGAGCGATGCACTTCATTACACTCACTGCTGTTTTAGAGTATAGATATAAAGCTGCTTTTAATGCAGAGCTCAACAATCAGGCATTCCATTCATTGTGCACAGTGTAAGAAAGCCTTATTGATGATAATGAGATCTCATATACAGCTGCCACAGCAAGGACACTCATATTCTAGCCGAGATAGAAAAGAAATGCACTCATTAAAGAAGGCAGCACTGCGCTACTGCAAACACAGGCTCTGATTATAAACATTCACTTGTTATATTAAAGACATTATGTCAGTGGTAGCCTTTGTACCAATGTGCCTGGAGATTCAGCAGGAGTTTACTACATACAATCTGTCAATAAACTATTAATATTTCCTCTGTATTTTGTGCATTCGCAATCTAATGCTGACCACATAAAACAAGCCCTGCACTGAATGTCAAGTCATTTGGCAGAGTGCAGTAAAGTACTAATTAATACTATAATCCACAAAACAATGAGCTAAGGAGAAAATATGCAACATGAGCAGGCAACCGGCTGCATAAATCACTTGGTTTGCCATTATCTGTTTCCAAAATCCCATATAATTTATTAGTAAGTAAATGAATGCATATATTCTGAGAATTCTATACAAGTAGCTTTACTTTGATCCTACCTAGTACAACTGTACAAAAAAGAGTTTGGGGCAGATGCATGTTCAGCCGCATAGCTGCAAACTTTACCCTAACTTTGTCTAACACAACTTAAATTATAAATATATATATATATATATATATATATATATATATATACACACACACATACATATATATTTAATATAATGATACTTCCTTTTTCAACACACATATAAAAACAGAGAGATACTAAACACATACACGCTGGGGTTTATATGCTAAAGGAGTTCAAATAAAAGTGAACCTTACAAGGGAGATTTAGTGAAGCCATCCAATCACACACAAGGAATATCTTTTTTTCTTTGCTACATATCCTTTGGGTATTCAATGCAAATTTTCACCACATTGACAAAGATAAGTGAAGATTCCTTTTTGAGGCAACAATTCACTTTGCTAGGTGAACAGCCTGGTAAATTCACCTCCATATGTGAAAGGACTTACCTGTTAATAAATATGTTATTTTATTTGCAAATATTCCAGCGGCAGCAGTTTAACCCAATGTACTGACATAGTTCAAATGGCTAATTTGATAGATCACAAGCAGGTTTCCTGGACTCTCCAATTCATCGGAAGGTTATCCCCAATAACTCCATCCACAAAGCAGGAGGCTGGGATCCCATGCTCAGCAACATCAGCAACACCCCCGATCCCTACAACAGGCTGCGAGCGAGGAGAGCTTCATTATTAATCGCACCAGTGCTCTCACTCAATGTCCCCTTTGCCCTCCCCTGTACAGACAAGAGGATTAGGTTGCTGAAATCCGATCACATAAAAAAGGCATCAACACACACAGGCAATGGTTATCGCGTTCTTTCACTGAAGTAGCTTGCAAATAAAATCCAAAAGAAATCCCCTTTTTATGGAGCAAGCAGTCAGAGTGTGCACCGTGAGGCTGCGTTTCCTTAGATCCTCCTGCATGCATACAGCTCATCTGTGGATGAAGAATGTAATGCTGGCTGTCTCAGCACATCTGACAGCAGGTAAACACGCTTGTGTCCTTTCGTCAATGCAATCATTAACTCCACCCTCTGCCATCTGATCTTACCAAACGTGACAACTGCTGGAGCTGCTTGTGGAAGAAGCACAGGCGTGTGGACACAGGCTGTGGGAGATCACTGTACGTGCGCCTTGCTGCAGTTACAAGATACTATTTGCCATCTGATACAATGTACAGAGCACTCTATGTGTGTGCATCAGCCAGGAGGAGGATGCTGCCAGCTATGTGAAATACTGAGTCATATTCCACAATCCAATGCATTGGCCCGATCTAAAATAGTTCACCTACTGGACCTGTGCTGAGAGATTGATGTAAACTGCTAGTGCAGAAATTGTAAAGAATGCTAATTGCCAGGATGTAAAGCTGATTATTTTGCAGTCAGTATTTGCATTCATACACCTGAGACAAGCCTGCAGATAACTGGGTGGCAATTAGCTGAACACCTGAGCTGCATACTCATTTTGGGTCAGTGATTTGAGAAGTATTCAAGGCGGGGGATCATAATAGAACACCAATCTGGCTTTTTTTTAAATTATTTTATAACTAGGTCAGATCAAACCATCATTTAGTGAAAGGTCCACTTTAAAATTTTAAAAAGTTACTATCATTATTAATAATAATAAACAGGATTTATATAGCACCAACATATTACTGTTCATTAAATAGGGGTTGCAAATGACAAACTAATTCAGTGACACTGGAGGAGAGGACCCTGCCCCGAAGAGCTTACAAACTGTTAGGTGGGGGAATTAACACACAAAAGGAAGGAAATTACTAAAGTTTTTTTTAATCAAGCAGCTGTATCTTGTATAATAACATAACACGTGTGTTTTTTTAAATCATGTTTTCATGTGTATCCAAAAGGACATTTGGGATAATACAATATTTATCCTTGTAGATGGTCAATGCAGTAAAGTTGCTGCATGTAATTTACCACCTAAAGCATAATTTACAGAACTAGACTTTTTCTATGTGTGACCTTTTTTTCAAATTTTCCTGCCACCTTAATCTTTACTGCTTTCATAAGAAAAATCAATTTTGCTCATTAGATACTAAATATCTTGTTCAGCTTTTTCTGATAATTACCACAACCCAGGCAGGTGGCTTGCCAGTGCTTTCACTCTAGCATGTTAAATTTGCTAAATCCCCAATAAGACACAAATAGTGCACTGCGATGCTGCTAATATTTTCCTTTGAAATATCACTCTAAAAGAGATCCTTGTGTTTTGTTCTTTAAAGTGTTCTATTAAAGGTAACCAGCCTCAAAGCTTGAATGGATTCTTCTGCCCTCTATCTGCAGCTAGGTATATAGCATGTAATGTGAGTTAGCTGAAAGGCATTAGCAATTAGTAACTTGTGTTCTCATAGTAAATGCTTGCAATGTCTCAGCAGAATCATCACACCAATTACTAGCAGGTGTCTTTGCCTAAAAAGCAAAATGATGTATCGTTAATCAGCAATAGTCTTTTAATCTATTCTGTTCAGAGTCTTGTACTGTATCTGTGTTCATTTTCATCTCCATTATATTGTAAGTCTTGTGCATTCCCTGCTTGCTAAAATCCATTTACAAGCTTCTTTGACAAGGAAATTATTTCTTGCTACAACCCAGAACACAAACAATGAACTTAGTTCAATCTATTGGATAAAACCGCAAACAAATTGTACCTGCCAGGCACAGAGATAGCGATGAAAGGGATATATTTTTCTTTCTCCCAAGGCTCAAAGTCGGTTAATTATGCTGTTCTTAAGATAAAATATGTGTTTGATAACTTTTAGGCATACAGGTAAAGAAAAACATGTTCATTTCTAAATTAAATGATTCCTGGTCCAAGGCTGTTCTCCTGTCTTTTAACTCTTTGCAAAAGTTCCGCTTGCAATGTAATTATAGCTAGAAACATACTAATATAACAATGTGTTTCTAGGACTAATGGGAACAAAATAGAACTGTACACTCATAATAAAACAAATGTCCCTGAAATAAATATATATGCTCACTAACTAACTGCCAAATATCTACTACATGTATATATTTGGCACACAGAATATGATGGGCTACAAGTACTTTTCACCTAAAGAAGCTTTTTTGTGCAAAATACTGTGTATAATGCAGGTTAATAAATACCAGTATATAAAAAGAGGAATAGTAACTTTGCATTAGGGCCTGTCCAGACAACATAGCATTGCTAAAACGTATGTCTTATTAAAGCTTACCTAAACTCAGAATTTTCACTGTACGTAAAAGGGTAGACAACGTAAAAGGGTAGAAAGTGGCCTAGGCAATTTAGAAAAAATGGGAGCGCAGAGTCCCCCAGGATACCTACATCAGGCATCCCGGGAGGCCCTTGGGTCCTCCTTCATGCGCAGTGAGATTGTCAAGTTGATTCTTAAACTACATCACCCGATCCCCCACCTGCGTCGTAGGTGACGTAGGAAGAAGAACCCGGAGCAAGAGACAGAAAATGTCGGCACCTTGTGCGCCGGCCCAAAGACAGATACCGGGACGATGCGGAACCTGATGAAAGAATCCTCCGGAAGGATCGACTGCTCTGCAGAATGGGAGATAAGTGTTTTTCTTTGTTTGTTTTGAGTAGTTTTCAGTTTAGTTCCTCTTTAAGTGTTACCCCAGCACATTGGTGTGGACAAGCCTTTCATGTAAAGCATTATAAAGTTCTATGTAACTCTGTGGCCACTAGCAGAAGCTATAACAGCAGTGGCCACCCATCGGTCAAAAAGCAGAGGTGGAAATGACAGTGGTAGGAAAAAGGTTTTGTTGCACAATTTTCAGGAAGGGCACATTTGTAAGGTCAGTGCCTTAAGCATACCCATCCAGCACACAGTGGTTTAATTACTCTTCAACTGTTAGAGGGTTACTTTAGCATAAAAAATAACTTGTTCATTATCTAAAAATGTTATATGAACATAAGCTCTGCTTCTTACAGAACCAACATTTGCACGTTTTAACTATGGCAGTGTTTCTCAACATTGGATTTCCCCAGAGGTTGCTAGGAGTTTCTTAAGCAATGAGCAATTTGTGCCTCCCAAGTCAGGTTCTTACTCTCACATGTTTTTTTTTTATCTGTAAGGGTGACATTCTTCCCACTGGCCAGCAATGTAAGACGCATTCTTCCCACTGACCAACACACAAATATACTGTGAGTTGTGTTATAGTAATGTTCCTTGAAGTTCCTAAAAGTTATTTTAAGGGTTCCCCCGTGTAAAATGGTCGCAAAAAGGCTGCTGTGAGTTTCTACATGTAGTGTCTGACTCGAGGGAATCATTCCGGGATGTGAAGACACTGTAACCACACAAAAACCTCACCTCTACATTGAACAAAGTCTAAATGCACATACAACATACTCCTATAAAGGTAAGTAATAATAAATCTGTGTAGCTCATTTGTAAGAATAAAAAAACACCAATTCATCAATGGCAACACAATTCTGCTAGTTTATGATATTCAAATAGAACATTCTGTGAAATTCTAACAGGGATATTTTCTGAAATTCAAGCAGCAAAAATCATTACTAAATGAAACCAGCAAAAGCCTACAGACATCAAAGAGCCAACATAAAAGAAAAATCAGGACCAAATTACAAAGTAACAAGATACGTAGGAAAGACATGGTCCTAGGTATACACAAAAAGCATGCACAAGTGGAAAACAAAGTGTATCCTCCCCAAAATGTTGGTCTAGGTTCCCCACTATATGATACTTTCTATTTGCATATTTAAAGTTTTGTTGAAACCAAATACAAACCAAATCCAGCAAATCCATGTGATGTGATGCCATACAATGATACATTCAGCCTTCTGAAATCAATAGGCCACCTTAATGTAACACATATTACCATGCTATGTGTGCACTAACACGGTACAGCAGTGTGAAGGGGTGTGAATGTCCTTTTTTCCACCAGTTACCTTTAATTATTAGGAAATAATGGAATGCAGAAAAAAGACTAGTAAAAAGTGGTGTTTTAACAATCTTTATAAAAATTCAAAATGCTCTGGTATATTATTCTCTTTCATTTCTCCCTGATCATTTTTATTCAGTTAGCATAAATGAGCTGTGTCTGAGGTGTGAATTGCTTTCACTGGCAGTTGGATGCACAGATTCTTTCATTTTTCCATACTTTACAGACAAAAGCAGTATCTGGTTGCTATAGCCTACAGTCCTTTTCCTTTACCATTACTTTGGCTTTAGGTTCTGAAAGGTCTGATGAAGGAATTGACTAAAAGGTTGCTCTTTCAAACACACAATACACATTTTATATGTACTAAAGAAATTGTACAGTGATAGTGAATATATTTGTAGGAATATATACTGTGGTTGTCTATAATTCTTGCTGTCAGGAATGAAAAATAATATGTAAAATGTATTTTCCTACTTATAGGTCAGGTAACTATGCAATGTTAGATATAAATATAAATTTATAGGGAGGGTGAGCTTTTTGTGCTAATTAGGCTTCATTAAGATATTGTTGATTGTTTACACATAAAGAGGTGCATGAGGTGCAGTGACTCCACCCTCGCTCCAGGCACCATCACAGTGACTCCGCCCTCTCCTTTCAGGCACCATCACAGTGACTCTTCCCTCTCTTTTCAGGCACCATCACAGTGATTCCGCCCTCTCCTTTCAGGCACCATCACAGTGACCCTGCCCCCTTCCTCCAGGCACCATCACTGTGACCCTTCCCTCCCCCTTCTGGCACCATCACAGTAACTCCGCCCTCCCTCCAGGCACCATCACAGTGACTCCGCCCTTACCCTTCAAGCACCTTGTCCCAGGGTTTTAGTCAGGCAAAGCAAACCCAGGGCCCACAGCTTCCCCCCTGTGATTTATCCATATACATTCCACAAGGAGACATTTATCAATCCTGTCACACACCAAAGCCAAGTTGAACAGGAAACGTCAGACAACAATTGTGACACATTTACTACATGGTTACAGTTTCAGTCAAAAATTTATACAGCCCTGTGACAAATTGGTGTCACCACATACACAGAAAAACTGCCATAGATTTTGCTAAGAGGAAGCACTGCATCACTAATTTCACTAAAGTCATTACCCATGGTGCTTTGACAATACTCTCTCAAAGCTGCACCCTGTAATAAATGTTTATCCACATAAAATGAAATAATATCCATCTATATATATATAAAGTTACCTAGAAGTTTAAAAATGTATCAAAATAAAAACATTTACTCTTTCCTATTATATTTTGCATTTGATAAGCAAGCCGTAATTTTACATGCAGATACAAATAACCCGATAGGTGGGACCGGCTTCATTAATGCATTGCAAAGTTCTATGTAAAGGGTGATTCTGAAGTAAGAAAAAGAAGTACATTGTGCACACACAACCCAGAGGTAAAAAAACAGAAATCCAACACTTTATAAAAAGAAATGTACCTCATGGTGAGGTCACAGGAGGCATCCAGTGCAGGTCAGAAAGAGAATGAGGAGAACATTCCAGTCACACCAATTTCCATAGTAACCAGGATGCTGATTGGCTACTATGAAACAAATCACAGGAAATTATATTCATGTATTTCACATATTCATTTATAAATCAGAGAGATAATGAGATAATGTGACGTTCAATGTTGGGTTTTGCCTTTTTTACTTTTTTACTTTCAGTAAGCTACCAATGCATTGCAAAGCACCTAAAATACTTCATTGTCTCCTATATAATGCACAGCTGTGTGTTATGGTGAGCAAAAGCTCAGGGGAGTTGGTTGGTATGATATATATTGGATTGTCATTCAGAAGGATAAAGCATTCCATACAATATATACCTCTGTGGTGGTTTTTTTCATCATCCTAAAAAGCATGGGTGCTGCTTTTTGTTTATACCTCCGTCTTTGTTAGGATAATTTAAGCAGCGAGTGCTTTTGTGACTAACGTTTTTGTCGTGCGACAGTAGGATCCCCACAAATCTTGTTAGAACACGATCTGCATGGAGTTTGTATGCAACAGACATAACCATGGTAACTGTAGCTGCTATGGGATACTTAGATGCTTTATATTAATGTATATTTGCAAAAACCGAACACAAGAAAGGCAAACTATTCAATAAATGATATACTATAAAGACGATCTATAAAAAAAAATCTATATACCTTATATAACAACCTTCACAAGAGCAATACCTGGATATAGTTCTACTTTTTAGCTTGGCTTGTTTTTGTGTGTGAATTTAGAACTCAATGGACAAACCTTGTATTCCCCAATGTTCTATGGTTACCATTGGTGTATGCAGGATATGTCTATTGAATTCTAAGTTGAAAAGTTGATAATAGGGATGAGCAAGCAAGTTTTTACTGAAATTGTAAGTGAGAAGAATGGTTGGTGTAAATTTGCCGATCAAGCTCGAATTAAAAAAAAAATGTTGTTATTAGTAGAGATATAGCTTTATCTAAGCAAAGGGTGTGTTGGACCTTGGCAAAGAGATCCCTGCTTTGAAACAGAGAGCATCCTGGCAGGGGACCAACGTTTTTACTCAGTTTACAATCTGAATGTAAAACTTTGTATGCTTTTTGTTTTCTAATACCTTTTTAATCATAAATAGGCATTCACATTCCCTATCAAATTATAGCCCAGTTGGTTCCTATATATGCTGTATATGTACGATATGATGGGCAAGAAAGAAAATATGAAAAATGATTTTTCTTTAAACAAAAAATAATTTCCAAAATGCTAAAATGATTTAATTCCAATAATTCTAAAAGGTTAAGACAAGAAATGAATAGCCCCTATTACTAGTTACACTTTTTATGACAAAACCTTTTTCTCCCAGTCCCCCAGAACTAAATGATTTTGGCTACAGAACCATGATATATTAATCAGAACTACAAACTTCTAAAATAAAAGGAACACTTTGATAGCAATTTATTGATGTAAACATTTTGTTAAATAGTAAGTACCATATAGTCTAATACTTTTGCTAAAGTACACACTGCTGTTCTATTGCTTAGTATTGACATTTAAGTTCATCATCTACAGGAAAGCTTAAGTTTTAATTCTGAAATCCATTTTGAGGCTCAAAACAGGAACTTAAGACTTGATGACATATAAGAAGTATTTGGCTTTTACACTGTATCAATTTTATTATCCCTTTCTAAAATCTGAGACCAGACAAGGTAAGGCTCATTCCTTAAAGGCTAGGCACATGTAGAAATAAATGTAGAATACAGGATGTTCTAAAGAAATGTTATTACCAGCTTAGCCATTAAAATATGAAGTTCGTTATAATAAAACAGAGACCACGTTCTTGTATAGAGCTATGAAACCAGTAATGAGTTTTATGCATTGATTCTTTTTGCTTCCTACTTACCAAATCAGTGATAGTAAAGATCAAACACTACAGCTTACAACTCCATATGTGAGTCAATATAATGAAGCGACAATGCTTGAACTACAGTCTAGGGCTGTGAGTGTCGGTACCCTTGCTGAACTACCTGACACCTTGTTAGTTTTTGATGGATGGAAAGACCCTGCTGCAAAGACTTACAAATTTCCAGTAACATGTATCTCTTATGGGAAAGCTGTGAGTATCATTGTCAGCAAGATTACAGTGATGACCAACATGATTCTTGGAACACAGAGCTGCTGCTATATCGGAAATATTTAGCCCTTGGAGAGAAATGTGTGAAGCCAGTGCCTGAAAATCGTGTATAAATTGGATAATAAATCTTTCTGAAAATCCCCCTAAGGTTATGTTAGTGAAAGAAAGGAACTGGCGTAGGTAGATCAAAGAAAGAACTAAATGTGGTAGACAGTGTGCTTGAAATTATAGGTGAATTAACAAAATGAAGCTGTAATAAGCTACATACAGAAGACGTAAGCACTATGATTTTACTAATACATATGCAATGCTGCTTCTTGGCTCTCACAAATGCCAGTGGTAAAAGTGACCAATGTACTTTGACTAACAGCAGCAATTACAGCTCTAGGTTCTCAAGAGAGTCAAAAACATTTCATTTATAAGGATATTGATATTAGCACATAAAATAGTAACAGGGGAACAAAGCTAAAGGTAACCTGTCATGAGAGAATTATGCTAGAATGTAGTATATATCTACAATGGCAGGAAGGTCTTTGGAACTCTCTGAGGAATTTTGGAATAAAGCAGAATTCTAGAAATGAAAACACTAAATACACAGTTCAAATACATATGTGTTTACCGCGTTACTCTCCAATGCTTGTACCTTTGATATACTGGTATTTTTATACAAACATAATTTTACCTTTTAGCAGCAATTACCCTGCTGCTTTCTGGTTTAGTACAACAGTCAGCATTTTTGTTTCCTATTCGATGGATAGGGATTATAATTATATATTCTGAAGTTTCCATTGAGTTTGGTAATAATGTGTATATACAGGCTAAATAGACACAGGTTGGTCCCCTCTGCTGTCTGTGTCCTTGGGGATATGCACCCCTCTATTTTACCTGGTAATCATTAAGAAAGAAAGTCAGGGGAAATATTACATTTTATAGTTGTCATGAGAGTGAAAGGATAGGGAAAATCTTTCAAAGAGAAATCTCTTTTCATTTTCTCATTCAAAACATGCCTGTGTTTTGCTTGCCAAAAATTATTAGGCGATCAGTTGGTTTTCCTTTTCACCGCAACAGTTTGAATAATTCACAAGGCAATGCTTATTGTGTATTCTTTTATAGAGAGTATTAGATCATTCACATCAGTCACTGTCCCACACAGGCTTATTTTCTAGGTGGGAACCAATTGACCAGAATAATCAGAATGACTTGGGATTGTGGGAGGAAAACAAAAAATCTAGAGGAAAAGGAAGCCCAAGTGAAAAACTACATACTTAATGTAGATAGTGTCCTTTATGGGAAACAATCCCAGGTCCTTCTGGCTCTAAAGACTTATAGAGACATCCAATGTATGTCAGATGGTTGTCACTAGACTTTTCTAGTAACAGATGACACCAGATCCATGGTGGATTGTCGAGCAACATTGGTGCACCACTGTACATATGTCAGATTTTCACCCAAGATAAGCCTGTTTGTCTTAAGTATTCATACCTGACATGTTTTAGATAAGAGCATAAATTTTAAAATACTATACTACATGCATAAAGTAGTCATCTTTCAAAAAGTAAGCTAGTAGTAGGGCATCTCTCCGGAATCTAGGTGCTCATTGTAAAGAAAGTTTTGCTCTATTCGTCGTAGTCCTGGTTCTAATGTTTCATTACCTGATCATCCGTGAATTTCATCTTCCCAGACACTTACATATCATCCTTGACTCTAATTGCTCTACATTAGTGTTCTAAAGCTTGATTCATGGGTATTGACCGCTACTTTTCCTAACTACCATTAATTTTCTTGGCCATTTTAACTTCAATACTGTCCTTAACCTATGTGAGTATTCTCTGCCTAGCCACTACTAGACATTGACCACTCATTTCAGTCTCAGTATTCAGGCATACTTGAACCTTTGGGAGCCCAAGCATGTTGAAAGCATAAAGCTTCTTTAAACTATAGTTGTCTAAGGAGAAGAATACATCTGTTGTGGTCACCAAGTCTGAACAAGCAGCTAACATCTAAAATCTTATTTTATGTATAAATCTTCAAGTAATGATCTTGTCCTATATCCATAAGCCTCAAGAGTGTTTAGCTAAATCCTACAGTACAAAAGTTAATACACGAAAAAGGTTTCATAATGTTAACAGTATGAGAGATTATTGGAAGGAAATTAGTTGATATCAAATTCCAAGAAAATAGAAATGGCATAAGTAAAGGAAAAAGTAGGCTGAAACCTTGCAATCCCTAGCAATTCATTTGAAATAATTTCTTACATTGCTTATGTTGCCTTACATCTTCTGTTTGTTTTTAACCCTCTCAAGTTTATGGATGTGAAAGAAGCAAATAGAACACAATCAAAGAAATAACTACAATCTACAAAAACAAATTAATATTGTCCGTTACAGTTTACCTTTTTAAAGATAAAACCTTCAAAGCATCCTGAATGCCTTCCAATGCACAAAAAAGCCTGTGAAGAGACATACATCAATGTAATACAAACTTTTGTCCAAATCTTTGCGTAGTAATGCGTACTACAAGTAGTACTTGTGCAGGTATAAATGATGGCTAATTACTGTCGAGATGTGCCATTTTGTGGCCTATAGGCTGATTAGCAACATTTTGGGTGGGTAGTTTTTCAGTGTTTAAATAGTTGTAGAACTAAGGTTTGAAACTATGTCCTTCACAAGAAGGACCCAACAGGTGCTCTGAATTTAGTTCTGGGGCTTTAGGTTCAAAGTCACTCTGCTGTGTGGATTTTGTTTCCCCTATGTATATTTTTGCAAATGACATTTCGGGGCTGTAATACTGCAAACAGGCCGACTATGTTGCTCTGCTCATTTTTGTGTTGGATTGTATAATAAAACTTAAAAAAAACAGTTTTGCAAGCATACATGTGTTTCTGTATTCCCTCTACCAGGAAGGACCAAGGTACAAACAGACGGCCCTGATGGGGGTGGGTACTACACATAAACAAAGCATGAGTGGATATGTATATATTCAATCTGGTTCTATTTTGACATTGAAGATAATGAAGCTAAATGTCTGATAAGCAGCAAAAAAAAAAATCAAATATATGTGAATTGTTTTACCTGATTAATGATTTGCAACTTTACTTAGCCAGCAATGTAATCCATGCACTTCTGTCAAAGAGCAGTTAAACAATGGAGCTTGTTCAGTGGCCAAGGAACAAGGAACATAACCACACCATTGAAGTCATAATTTGCTCTCTCCTCGTTTCAGCAAGCCCCCAGATTTATTTTAAAACATTGTCCACTGTAGCAGAGTCTGATAGGCTGCAATCTCTAAAACACCTTTTTCTGTTTGCTGCTTTGCAGAGATTTGGAGAGCCAATATAAGGGGAAAGCCTGCTGCACATATTAGTTTCTTATTGTTTATTAAAAAAAAAAAAAAATGCAAAATCAATTAGCTTAACAGCAGTGTTCTCTCTGGAATGTGTTCAGTCAGGCCTTCTGCTGACTAGGAGCTAGATCTGTTCAATCAACAAAGCTTACACTCCTCTCTGACTGCACAGTTCTAGTTGTGACTCATTAGGGTGATCGGAAGCGAAGGAGGTCAGACTGCTCCTTTCATACATAGCAGCAGTCCTCTCTGAAGTGGTATGCTTGGCTTCATGATGTCCTGCTGGTGCTTAGGGGTATAGTAAAAGCAAAAAAAAATTTCAATATCAGATTTTAATTCAGGTGCAGTATAAATAGACATTTATTTCCTGAACTGCATTAGGACTTTGGAATGTTTTGAAAACATAACTCCATTAAGATATTTTATGAAGTTTGGATTTATTCAAAATGATAAACAGAATACCATACATATAATAGAATGTAACATGGCAACAGGATAGGATAGAAAACAGCCCTACAAACTATGGATAAAATGTGTTGGTAAGTATACATAAAAGCATTTTAATTGGGTAAAAAAATAAGTGTTACAATATTTGCAAGCCACCTGGTCTAGAAATAGTGTGTTTATTATTTAATGTATATTATTAGTGTTTATTTTTTTTTGCTATTCAAGTTAGTTGTATTATTTTACTACTGGAAAAAAAATAATACTATAAATAAGTTGCTTCTGCAACTATATTGTCTTTTCCTGTGTGTTTCACCAGCCATTTTTAGATTTTTTTTTTGTATTCTATTTGGTTATTTTTTATCATTTCTAACCCCCAAACTAAAATTAGGAAAGCCTAAATTTAAACAAATGCTTACCTAATCAGGTACTGTTAACGTAGGGCAGGTACTTCTGGGCACTTTTATACAGGGCCTGTGTTTATTTAAGCACCCTAGATGTACAAAATTGCATTCAACTATCTAAACTCTTTTTTTGTTTGCCCCTTTTTTGTCTGCTAAATGTGTCTACATGTCTTTTATGTCTGATTAGTGCAATAGCTGCCTGTTTGGTAGAAACCTTGTGAGCTGATGACTTTCTGTGTTTTCTTGGACTTGATTTGGAAAGGCACATAGTTGACAATGCATAACAGAGCAAAAACCAAGTCATGAGGTCAATAATCGTTAAATAGAAGAAGTTTAGCACAACCAGGACATTTCCAATAGTTGGTCGCCTAGCCAAACTGGTCCTCGAGGGAAAAAGTCTCTAATAACACAGGTGACCAAGAACCCAATGTTTACTCCAACTAAGCTCCCGAGATCCTGTGTGTAGATGAAACTAAGTTCCAGAAAGACAATCTGGGCTTTATGACAGAGTGGCTAGACATAAGCCTCTCAGTGCAAAACACAGGAAAGCCAGCTTGGAGTTTGTAAATAAAACAGCTGAAGGATTTTCAGACTGTGAGTAATAAGATGCTCTGGTCTGAAGAACTAATTGAACTATTTGGCCTTAATTCTAAACATTATGTCTGGAGGAAACCAGGCAATGCTCATCACCTGCCTAATACCATACCAATAGTAAAGCATGGTGCATGGCAGCATTATGCTGTGGGGGTGTTTTTAGCAGCAAGGACTGGTAGACTGGTCAGGGTTTAGAGCAAACTGCATGGAGCAAGGTACAGGGATATCCTCAATGCACACTTGTTCCACAGTGCCTCAGGACCTTAGACTGGGCCAAAAGTTCTCCATCCAACAAGACAATGACCCAAGCACACCGCAAATACAACACAGGAGTGGCTTAAGGACAGCTCTGTGAATATCCTAGTGTGGCCCTGACTTAAACCATATCGAACATCTCTGGAGAGACCTGTAAATGGCTGTCTACAAATGGTTCCCATGCAAACTGACTGAGTTTAAGAGGATTTGCAAAGAAGAATGGAAGAGAATCCCCCAATCCAGGTGTGCAAAGACTCAAAGCCGTAAATGCTGCTAAGGGTTTGTCAACTAGGTACTATGTAAAGGGTCTGAATACTTAAGTAAATGTGACACTTCATTTTTTTTTGTTAACCTCCTGGGTGGTTAATTTCTGTAAGGATTTAAAAAGTCTAAAAGTGGTACATTGTTTTTCATGAAAATTTATTTTACAGTGTAAAATAATAGTATGAGTATAATAAAGTTTGAAACACAAAATCATGTCAAAATATTGAATTAAATACATTTAAAAAAATGAATAATAAACCTAATATTAAACTAAAATGAAATAATAAATGTATTAATGACTTTGACATTATTATATTATACTGTAAAATAAATTTTCATGAAAGACTATGTACTGCTTTTAGACATAGAAATCCAGTGTATTGCATTCAATACAGGTATTTTGCATTGCATGCAATACAAAATAATTTGAAATTCCCACCCCGCTCCTAGTGAACTCCAGGTGAACGCCAGCACACTTGTCAGGTGACAGATCGAGGAAGAGGACGCGGCCTGGAGGAGGCCAGAGGATACTGATGGGACCAAGTAAGGCTGTATCTTTTACTTTTTGAACTCCCCTGAGTGTGACTAAGGGTTACCGTTTTTTTTTTACCCCGAGTCACACTCTTAAATGTGTAAAGTTCTGTTTTCACTTTGTCATTATGGGATACCGAGCGTAGATTAACAAAAAAAACAAAGAATTGTATCATAAGCCTGCAACATAACAAAATTGAAAAACTGTAGGGGGGCTTAAATACTTTCTGAAGCTACTGTATATAAATAACTAAGCTCTAATATATAAATAACAAATGAAAAAGTAATAGATCAGAGCCAGCCTTTCCCCACCGCCTGCAAGTCCTAATGAATTTACTGTTTGTGTGTCCCATAGGAATTTATAAGGATATAGGAACAAACCTAACCTTCAACCTTTCAATCTCAGGTTGGTATCATGCAACGGAGCACTCTGGTATTCAGTCAATCCAAAAATGGTTGAAAGGTACATCAGCCTAAATTTCTGTCAATTTGTTAGGCAGGTTTCACTGAGCTGTCGAATGAAAACAGACAAAAAATATCAGACTTGCACTAATATTTCCCAACAACACATGGTAGTTTGGTACTGTGTATTGTGGTTTCTTGAAACACGTGTTAAAATGAGTTGTCTTAATGAGTTAGGATGCTATTTATAATAAAAGGTACCACTATGCACCAATGCATGTGACATTTCATATGTGTGTTGCTATAATATGCTTTATTGCAATGCACAGCAGTGGACAGATATGAATTGGCTCTGAATATTAAGATTTCTGTTACTTAAACCTATATGAAAAGACCAAGTCCCCTTCAAGCTAGCAATGTGCATGCACACTAGCATCATGCTTACTGCAAAAAAAAAAAAAAAAAAAAAAAAGCTTTGCTTTAAAACAATAAAACTAATCAACTTTAGTATTGCAAGTTAGATTGCAAATTTTACTGATTTTCGTCTTTATTCGTGCCAACAATTAAAATTAAGAACACTCTAATCAAATATGTATTGTCATGCAACTATAATTAACAATATAAAATCATAAAAACCAAACTCTGTTTTAGAGAAGTATACTCAGGATGCTAAATGTCTTCAATTAAACTTTAAAAACTCGGCTTTACAGATGGAAAAAAAAGGTTTGAACATGACAAGATGATGATCATCCTGCACAAAAGAGGTGTTGACTAGAGCACAAGGAAGTTACTTTTACAAAGACCTGCAATCCGTCCATCTGTTCACAGTCAGGGATTAAATTAAATCCATTGAGCCTTTATAGTCTGAAACCTAGGGAACACTAGTAATTGGATGTTAAGCTAATTGAATGCTTTGACAATTTAGTTTTTTTAAAACATAAAATATATTGCTGAAAAAAAGCCAACGATTATAGAAAAAGCATATAATACAAATTTTCGTGAGTGCGTCAGTCTGTTTCTCAAATTACAGGACATTGGGGCTACAGACTCACTAATACTAATCAAACAGGGCAATAGCTGCACGTGCCTGATGCCCACAGAGTTTTATGTAGCACTTTGTATAGAAATGTTGTATTGAACTGAAAGCACACAAAGTAAGCTCACTGAATATTCAGCAATGCTTATGCCAGTGCCATGTTTAAATGAACACAGACATTAATATTTAACTAGATATTGTGCTAAAACCTCATTCCTTTATACTGCCCCCCTGGGAATATATAGACTTTTCATTTAATTTTATGTGTATGTTCGGAGGCTTACTTATTTTCAATACAGCTGCTGCCCCTCTGACTCTGCTATGTATTGTAAACCTGTTTAAAAATAATCAATTAAAGGATTTTATTTCAATTGTAAAAGCATGAATCTGCATGTTGGGCTTGTATAACAGGGAAAAGGTGGTGTTATGCACTATTTAACCTCTATACTATAGGAATGTACTAAGGAACTCAGAAGCAAAAATGTATGTACCAAGCGTGCTGTCCATCCGGATAACTACTTCCAACCTTGTGTTCTGGATGGTTTGATGTGCCACCTCTGATTTGTTTGTTATTATTTTTTTGCATTTTTTTCCATTGTTGTTATTGTTAAGTACAACCATGTAACCATGCTGAAATATATGTTATGTTTGTTATTTTCTGTCCTAAGGAATTGCAGTAGGTAGATAAGGTAAATACTGCAACACTGCCACTTGAGTTAAAGCTCCTGCCACTTATAAAAGACACAATTAATAAAGCTCTGCAGTTATAAATTTATTCTTCTAATGATTTTTGTGTAATGCAAGCAGTTTAATTACTTAAATTTGACCCAGTGTTAGTCATTTATAATACCTGGACAGCATGGCTCAGAAAGGGCACGGTGGAAGGAGCACAAGGCGAAGATCAGGTATGTTGGAGTGCAAGAAGCGTGCTGATGGGATGACCAAGATTGAGAAATAAACTCTCCAAGTGTGCTGTTACCTTCTTTATTGTTCTTTATGTGTCAGACTGGAGAGAAGACTGTAGGTGAAACTGCAGCAAAGAAAGATTAGGTCTCTTACTCTGCCAGGTAAGACCATACTGCATAGCAGAGAGGTGTACATCCCATAACTAGATAAATAGAAATACAAATCCTTTCATAGACCAAGCGTGCTTTCATCTATGTATACCAACTCTATATTTATCTATTTGGCTGGTGCTACACTAGTTTATATATATCCTAGGTATCATAAGGCTTGACTGCTGTAGTTGTGGCCTTTGATATACAGCATATGTAAATGCCAGTCCACACCCTCATAACTAAAGGGTGATAAATATTAACTAATATCATGCCATCTTTTTATGTACATCATAATATCCAGGATTCATATACAGGAGCATTGCGCGTTAGGAGGATAAATGACAGTCACAATTTATTGACTGGGCTTCTCACAGTGGGCCTGATTTATTAAAGCTCTACAAGGCTGGAGGGAATACAGTTTTATTAGTGAAGCTGGGTGATCCAGCAAACCTGGCATGGATTTCTCAAGTCATTTGCTATTTGTTAACCCTCATGGTGTTCTAATTCTGTCCATTTTTTTACGCAAAAAGTGATACATTGCCCCTGATTCATCAAGCAGAATCGGATTATCGGTCGCGCATTCGTATTCGCGATCCAAAATCGTACGCGATCGCGCTATTCAGCAACTGAAAAAGATCACGGCCGGAGCCGCGCATCTCCGGCAGCTTTACACTGGCGAGC
>NC_092867.1:28322341-28353074 GCF_032062135.1 Pyxicephalus adspersus
GGCAGATTCGCGCTCCCTATTGTGAAGGCTGGAATCAGGCTGGCAGTGAGGCGAGTGTACGCGCACACTCGAGTCCGGACCGCGGTAATCCGCGATCGATGGCCGCGCGTACTTTCGCGCTTCCAGCAAGCGCGGATTTTATTGATGAATCAGGGGCATTGTTTTGCATGGAAATTTATTTTACATTGTAGGCCTAAATTTCTTAGGCATAACTCACTGAAATATGTCCAATATTTAAAACATTATTTAATAAACCTAAAATAAAAAAAAAAAATCTGTTAAAACAAGGGTACAAAAAAAATACTGAAAACTGTAATATAACTGTACAGTAGCATGTATAATATATGATTATTTATAAATAATATAAAGATTTATTTGTATTGGACACCTGCACATACAACCGCATGCCCTGACGTCACTGGTGAAACCCCAGGGAACGTCACTGCACTCGCCGGCTGAAGATTGGAGGAAGAAGACACCACCCGAGGATGAGATCCATCAGGCAGGATGCTGGGGGACGCGATGGGACAAGGTCAGTGTGAGTTTTTTATTGTTTTTAGCTACCCCGAGTGCGGCTCGGTGTTACCGCTTTCTGTGTTACTTTTACCCCGAGCCACACTCAGGACTACCCCCAGGGGGGTTGACAAATGTTTTCAGTCCTGGACCAGATCCGTTCCAGATTTGGATCACCCAGCTTCACTAATGAAAGTGTATGTTTTCCAGCCTTGGAGAGCTTTAATAAATCCGGGCCATTGTGCATTAGAACTAGTAAATTAGATAGGAGCAAGTCAGACAGAGCACAGCTCATTTCCTGACTGATGGGCTTTCATTGGATTTCAGTTGTTCCAGTCATGGAGGCTTAATCTAAAAGCACTATCTAGGTCTACATACAAATGCATGCTGTGGTGTTTTTAGATTAGTAGTATTAGTATTATAAACTACATCAGATCCTAAAAATATCTTCAACACAGCTTTATAATATTTATGAGATTTTTTCTCTCCTTGGACTTTTTACAAACTGATAAAGTACAAATCTATATATGAATAATATAAAATGTTTCAAATCAAATTCCAAATGTGATAAAGAAAAACCCCAAAACAAAACATATTTACATTAGAATAAATGCCACCAGCTAAAAGAATATACATCTTCCATGTTTTAGATAGCTGTGTACATTCCCACCAGCAGATATCTGCTTGCATTGCATAGTAAAGCAGAGATTTGATTATAAAGTCACTTGGTGTAACATAATGTTTGCTATACAAATGGTAAAGTTTTGTTAAAAAATGAATATGTTGAAAAGAAACAAAGAACCAGGGAAGGAAAACAATATGCACATTAAACTTAAGCCTACTTTGTATTTTTAGTAACTCAATAATAGATAATACAAGTTTTAAAAGCACACACAAAATCATGCAAAATGCGCCTGTTGTCTTGCATGCTGGATTGGGACAAATAATTTTAGGGCCAATTTTTTGGCTTGACATGGAGTTTGGAGTCTATTTACTTATCACAATTTTATTTTTTACATTTTAATAACAATAATAATGAAATGTAAAAAAAAATATTATATATTATATATTGATATGTATAATTTGTATAATAAAAAAACGGTGTTCACTAAATTTATTTTTACTGCATTTTTAATTAAAAAAAACATTTGCCTAAATATCATGTTACAAATATTGTTAAGATCTCAGAGAACCCCTGCTAAAAAAAAAAATACATGGAAAAATGCCCCTCACATTGATGATTAGTGTGAAGAATGCTCTCCCTTTTACTGCAGTGGTCCAAAATAAATCCATATAGACCATTGGGTTATGCTTGTGACCCTGCTCATTGGTGTTAGATCTCAAACGATGCGGGCACCATCAGACTGGTGGACATTTAGCCACAGATGAAGGAACTTTAAGGTTCCATAGAACCCTGACTGAGAATGGCTTTTCTACAGTTTCTCTACTTTCCTATTTTGGGGTTATGAGCACATGTTTATATACAAAAATGTGCAATTTTCCATGTGTGTAAAAATAGGGGAAAAAAAGACATCTCATATAAATCAATAAGTATAAAATGCTTTTAATATCACGCCTAGGGACATTTAAAGTGTTCTGTTCATATTTAGATTTAAAATACTTTACAATTCCCAATAAGAACCAGACAAGGATATAGCTTTTTACTTTTCCATCTGATCAAGGACATTATCTGCCTAAACAATTACAATATTTTCAACCTTCTTGGAATCTGCTCCGAAGACAGAATTGTTATGACTACAAAAAAGGAAAACTGAACTTCAGGGTCAAAGATAATACAAAGATTTTGGCAATCTGCAAAGAAAAAGCAGATAAGCCTTCTTCTTTTATCTGTTTTAATTAAATCATAAGGAAGTATTATTTGTAAGGACTAATTCTGTTCTACAAGAATATGGTGAAACAGTCCTGTCAATATGTAAATATTTGTAGACAGAGATGACAAACATGCAGAGTTACCTATAGAAGAAGCTAAAGAGGTCTTGGGTGCCCTGCCAGCAAAGGGGACTTATGGTACTCATAATAGTTGTGTTTAATGCTTTCCAATGTTTTAAAGTAATCAGTGGAAGGGAAACAACATCTCACTCCTTAGTATAAAAGTAACTAAATATATAAAGAATTATGAGACTAAAGTATGACTGCTTTGCATGTCATAACAGACTTTTCCAAGGAGAGAATTGTACTAATAGGCTACTGTTATTTTTTTCTTAATTCATGCATAAGCTGGATTTCTAGCAGGGATCATAGGTTCAGACCACTCATGTAGTGACTGCTTTGACTTTGCAGTATGTTTTATTTTCATGGAAGGGACTATTTGTTTCTATTTATCATACCAAAGGGAAAATTGAATATTTGGTTGTAAAGATTGGATGCCAGAGGAGATCTGCAACTACTTTTATAGGTACCCATGTTTTCCCATTTTTCAATACCTAACCATTGCTAGTAATGCTCCGTTGGGTCTATAGAAATACCAGCAGAAAATATACTGCCTAGGTAACAGTTTAACAACTATCTAAACAATATCTATTTTTTTATGAATATTATTATTCTTTTCACATGTCCATATTGAACCCAGCAGTGGCCTGGTTGGCTTTGCTGCTATTTTACAAGCATACAAAGGGAGGTTTCTGGGAAAACCACCTAACCTAACTGTATGTTTTTGAAAGTGTGGAAGAAACCCAGAGTGCCCAGAAGAAACCAACATAAGCAAAGGGAGAACAAACAAACTTCTTGCAGAATATAACCTAGGACCTAGCATTGTGGAGGTCAGCGTGTTAGCCACTGAGCCGTCCTGCCCCTAATTTAATGAGGATTTTACACATGAAAAGGTAGTTAAGTGTGTCCATAATGTGGTCTGCTTTTCTGGCTGCAGCACAGTACGCAGTCTATTCAGACCCCTAGAAACAGACACAGCCTGTGATAACTACAATCCATTGTCCTAGTAGAGTCACAATTGTATTATTACTCCACCTGGTAACCTCAATAATGCATGCAAACCTTTAGCTCCTAAATCATCTAGTAATATTCAACAATACAATATTATATCATGAGATAACATAGATGGCAATTATGGATTGTAATTATTTTACAATTTCTGTAAACATTTGCATATGGCATGTATATCAAAGGCAGTTGTTTCTAGAGCAATTAACTTAGATGGCGAGGAAGAAACCATGTAATTTTATGAGATCAGTGTAATCTTTTAATTCTTTCATTTGGCAAGGGTAAGAAGCATGTCACTATACTTTACACCCATCCAATAAATGCCCCAAATAATCAGTATTTAGGCTTGTTTTAGCTAATTCCCTTGAAGCAACTTACAGATAATGGCATATTCACTTAAATGGCAATGTGGTATAATGATCTGTTTTATAAGGTATACAAAGAGGCTTTATAGAGATACACAAGAATGTACACCATTGAAACACTCATACATTTATTGATCTAACCTGGCCAGATTTCCCTGAGCAGCCATCACTATTCGTTTTGAAGTGTCACTTTTGGGACGATTGCTGTGCATACTTCATCAAGAGTAATCAGGGGTGAAAATTTGGCTAAGCATGAGCCTTGTACAATGCAGAAAAGCTTGGACAGCAAATTGCCTTTCTTGTTCTTTCTACAACCAAATCCCAAAGAAGATTACAGGCCTGGCTGCCAGACTGGGTTTTAAAGCCTACACATTGGCAGATGTTCAGGTTCTGACTCAATGTGCAGCCTTAATCAGAAACTGGAACAGTAGTTAACTAAGAAATAGACTTTAAAGAATATTGGTCTTGATATGTGAACCTAAATGTAGACATGCAGAGTTTTTCATTTCTGGAGCAATTGCTGTAATGCAAATTTCAGCGGACCTTTGTTTTTTATTTAGGTGTCAACACCTCCAGTGCAAGAATGAACTGAAGCCTACTCTTACATTAGGTATCCATGGACATGCTATTTTTATGTGTTAATATTGTACACAGTCATATGGATTCAGTCTTGGTAGTTATGCTAGTTTGTGTTTTTTTTTATTTTATTTTTTAGATTTCTTTGTGAAGCCTATTTAATTAGGCATTGCAATGCAGCAGTGTCACCATTCAGAATTTATACTTTTATGTAGAGCAGTTTGAATAATGAATTATGATTGGTTGTAATTAGTTCTCACATTTGGCACATTTCCTTGTTGAATTAGTAACACATTGTGTGTAATGTTTTAATATGCTAATAATGGCTATTGTGCAAGTTTGACTAAATAATGTAAGCAATATGGCTGGGTTTATAATGTAATTTACAAAATCATCCATCATTCTGCTTGAAGGAAATGCCAAAACCCCTATACTCTACATGGTAAAACTCTCTTACACATGACAGGAAGGGCCTAAATTGTTAATGCTTCCCAAGGCTGGAGAATATCCAGAATATATGGAGACTATGTTTCAGATCCTGAGTGATCCAGCAAACCTTGAAAAAAAAATAATTTGCTATTTTTTGGCAAATGTTTTTGATCCTGGACCAGATCTATTCCAGTATTGCTGGTTCACCCAGGTTTTTCCATGATAGTCTATCTTCTCCAGTCTTAAAGAGCTTTAATAAAACAGACCCGAAATTAGAGGCAATCCACCAAGTACACAAAGGTAGTCCCTCACATGGTAGTGGTGAGTCTAGATTTTATTACATTTAGTTTTAATGATCTGTTGCAAACATTGGAAGATTTCTCAATATTTGCCATTCTTGACACCAGTCACAGATGGGGTGTCCTCTTACTTTGTGCAGTACTTTATGCTAGTGGCTACTGTCATGGAAAAAACAAACTAGGGGCAAATTCAGCATTTAAAACCTGAGAAAAAAATGAGTAATGACAGGGCCACACCAGGAGGTTGTTCAACAAAATCTGCATGCACAGACAATGTATTTTTGAGGTCACTAGATACTCTCTTTGATGAGGCTTATTTTATCCGTATTAAACAAAAAGTTTCAAACAAAAAAAGAGGCCTAAAATTATAAATTTAACAGGCATGTCGCTAGCAACCTGCCTACTAAATATGCACCAAATCTTGAGTTCTTGAGTTTTGTTTTGAACACACAGGGCCTGGTTTATTAAAGCTTTCCAAGACTGGAGAAGATAGACTATCATGGTTGAACCAGGTTTGCAGGATCACCTAGGTTTACCCATAATAGCCTATATTCTCCAGCTTTACAGCAGAAGGCATCTTTGGGTCCCTAAAACACACTGGCTATACACACGGATCTTAAAGACCAGGAAAAATAATGGGAATTATGTTCTCCTTAATGATCGTCGATAGCAATACATGTGTGGTGAAGAAGATGGGTATTGAGAGTGCACAACACTGGTTACATAGTAAGTCAGATAATAAACCCAGCTATAAAACCCTACGAACATAGTTGATCCAGAGGAAGGCAACAAAAAAAAACCCTGGTACAATTTGCTCCAACAGGGGAAAAAAAATTCCTTCCTGATTCCTTGAGGCAATCAGATGTTCCCTGGATCAATAGTCTCTGTTATCTTTACTTTAAAAATTATATTCTTTTTAGATAAACACGATGACATAAGATAAATAACCAATGCGTTTCAGAGGTTTTAAAGTAAATCCTTTTCATCGGGGCTTTAGAAGCTGCATGTACAAAGAGGAATTGGCTCTGTGCTCATTAGGATAATAACATTTGCTAGTAGCTCTAAGTTTCAAACAGTATCCGAAATACTGAAAGAAATTCCCTTTCTTGTTAGCTTATGCTGTTTGATAAACACATGTTTATCTTGTGTAAACCTATTTATCAATTTTATGAACATCTTCTTAGTATTTCTTCATAGTATTTCATTTATGATACCAACGAATGGTTACTGGTATATAAAGGCTATCTAACCAGAGTCTTTAGCCAACTTGGCCTAAAACCATCAAAGATTTAGTGAACTTCTCATCCTGAACTTTTAAACACAAAAACAAAACATGAAGTTCTTACTCGCCTCCCTGTATTAATAATTAAAAAAAAGGTAATTAGAATTATTTGAAAACCATAATATGTATTTTATGGTGCACAAATGATGGTGGGGCAGGGGTGTATCCTTCTTCCCTATCTCCAAAAGTACTTAGGAATGCTTTGAATAGAAGCCAAGGTTCAGCTTTTTTGTGATTTTTACATTTTTGAGAGATCACCTATTTTTTCCTAAAAAATACAAATATGTAAGGAACTTACCCGTCCTGCGAGCCCGCGTCCCTGGGGATCCCAGCCGCAGAGGGAGATGCCGCTGTAGCAGGCAGCATGGCCGAGGCTGCTGCTCAGCTCGCAGCGTGTCTCTCTCCGCAGGCGGAGGGATCCGTCCTGGCCAAACTACTGTTCGGCCAGGCGGCATCCCTTGCAAATCTAGGGACGTGGTTACAGAAACTCCTGTTCTCAGCACTCCTTTGGATGTGCAAAGTAGTGCACGTCCTAGGGGTGCTGTGGGAAGAGGTGCGCGCGCTACCATCCGTGCCTCTTGTACCCCCCGAGGGCGTGGCACTGGGCTGCCTCTCCCCGGGGCGGGACAAAATTAGTCCGAATTCCCTGCGGGCAATCGGCCGCAGGGGATTCAGTTACTGTCCAATCAAATGGCGACAGGTGGCGCAAGGTCATTGGTCACTCTGGCCATTTAAGGAGAGCCTGTCCTGTACACCATTGCCCGCTATAAGCCTTTGTGAACACAGTGTGGTTGGGTGCGTCCTTCTATTGGTGTATGCTAATCCCATTTGTTATTTGCATAGCGGCCTGGTCTGAACCTGACTCTTGCCTGAACTCTGCCTGCCCTGACCTCGGATTGTTAATGACCATTCTTGTCTGCTGCCTGCCCTGACCTCGGATTGTTCCTGACCTGCCTTTGCCTTATCCTCCTGTACTTTGCTTATTTGGACTTAACCCTTGTCGTGTTTTATGACATTAATAAAACATGATAGACAGATATCTGGATTTGGTTGTGGTTTGTGTGCCCAGGCGCATTACAAAATAGATGTGAAGGAAGCTGCCATGCCAATTCCATTTCTATCCCTAATCCTTTGGAAAATCTAGCAGAGGATATATGACACTTTAATGCAACACATTTAAAGTGTATGTAGATCCAAAACCTACTACTATTTGTTTGTAAATAGATCTGGGAAGGAATAAATCTTTTATCAGTTATTTTGTTTTACTACCTACTGGGAAGATTTCCCTTCAAGGCCTGTTTTAGAGGCAAAGAGAATTATTGGAAATCTCACTATAGCAAATTAAATTTCAGTCAAATTTAGTTTTTACGGAAGCGTTTGTCTATAGTAGATGATTTACCCTATCCACCTGCTCTGGTAACGCTTTTTTTATTTCCTCTTATCTTCTGTCTGTAGTTACTAGGATGAATGAAGAGGCCATTCTCCTCTCCTGGGTTTGGACAGATCAACTTAAAGCTAATTACATGATTGGAAACTGAATAAAGAAGGCAAATATGTAATGAACATGTAAACATTTTTCCGTGCAAAATTTATTTTAAGCGTGCGTATCCGCGTAAAATTAGGAGGGGTACTAATAAAAAATACTACCAAATAGTGTCAAGTAACCAAACGAAATTAATTATCTTTTAATGAATTATATACTAACATTCGGGGCAGGAAACCAGCCTTTTTTACGGTGGAATGGACATCGAAAGAAGATGGTATAGGCTATATCAAAGGAAAAGGCCATACAGCGTCGAAAAATATTTAACCGTATACACGCTAAAAACAGCCGCCGGAGTGGAGGTTTCCTCTTCCCCCTTCAAGGTGCAATACCTCCAATCATTTAAATTCTTCCGATTAACGCCTTCTTCTTCCCATACAAGGGAAGATTTTTGACAGAAGAGTCCAAAGAATAATCAGAAGCGATGTCCAAGAGCCAAGGATCAATTGTGGAAAGCTTCAGAAAGACCTGGAATTAGCTGGTACAGTTGTTTCAAAGAAAACAATAAGTAATGTACTCGACCAACATGAAAGAAAATTGGACTGCTAGAATGGCTCAGTCTTGAATTCAACTGAAAATCTGTGGAAAGAACTGAGGATCAAAGTGCAGAGAAGAGGCCCCAGAACCTTCAAGTGTGGAGAACAGTTTGTGTAGGATGGGCCAAAATCACACTTGAGCAATTCATGAGACTTGTTTCTTCAAACAGAAAGTGTTTTGAAGCAGTCATTACCAACAAAAGCTTTTCTACCAAGTAATAAATACATTTCAGTAAGCGTGTTCAATACTTATTCCCTGTGCCATTCCACTTTATTACACATAACTTAGTTTATGGATGTAATTGTTTTGATTTCTTTGTATGTGTAGATTACTTGGGTTGTTGACATCTGGTGTAAATTTCATGTCAATAGCCCCATTAGAAATATATTTACTGAGAAAAACGTTGACATGTTCAATACTTTATATAAAATAAAATAATATTTTTGTTAAATTTGTGGTCTGTTAAAATTTGATTTGATAGAGAAGCCAAAAAAAACAAAAAAATGCAGGTTTGTTAGGCACATTTTAATTACAATATGTCTCTTAAATTATATTATTGTATATATATTATTGTTCCTTTTGAGTTTATTTGGTTTCCTTAGTGAGCAATATTACCAATAAAAAGAACAGCTACATATGATGTAGCTTTTACAGTAAATTTGTGAAGTGGTCATTTTTTTAAACTCAGCATTTTCGGTGTGATATTAACAATGGTTAACTAAAATGGATTAGAAAAATGATCCTGGGTCACAGTGACCCTGAAAATGTTCTGTACATCACAGTCCGTTTCTGAATGCACAGACAGGTATTAGTTGAGTATGTGAGCTGCCTCTTCAATGCTTATTACCTATATCATTTGTAATAAGATACTTTTAAATTCTGTTACTGCAACATTATAATGTCTTGTCCAATACAATATTAATTAGAAAATATGCTACTGTAATATCTAATCCTTACAATGCTGAAATTTGTCGGACAAAAAATTATGACAAGAAAAAAAAAGGGTTGTATCGGACTACGGTCCTATTTTTCTTTGCTCTGCTGGAGATCAAATTACACAGATTATAGAAGAAAATTATATCATGAACATGCATTTATTTAGGAAAAGTCATCTACAAATAAAATCCAAAATCCTAAAGCTCTTGCTAACTCCAATGTAAACTCTGAATTTAGTACTAATGGGTTTTGTAGCCTTAATGAGTTTACAAAGAAATAGGCATATTTTTATTTGACACTTACAACAATTACTTTGCTCCATCTGTGCTCCACTATCAGCTGTGCAATTAGGTAATGTATTCAGATGTATCTCTTTGTCTATTTGGTGTTGTGGGTGTAACATGGTTTATTTATATAAGGTTTCCAATAGTGTTTTTTTTTTTTTTTAAGTTGATCTGAAGTGTGAACAAGGACACTAAACTTTAAAAAAAACAAAAAAAATTGTATGTTTTTA
The DNA here is from genome assembly GCF_032062135.1 of Pyxicephalus adspersus. Classification (NCBI taxonomy): domain Eukaryota; kingdom Metazoa; phylum Chordata; class Amphibia; order Anura; family Pyxicephalidae; genus Pyxicephalus; species Pyxicephalus adspersus. The sequence continues at coordinate 28,332,294 of NC_092867.1, forward strand.
AAACTGTAAAATATTTTTTTTACACCTACAAAATGCTTCTTATATCAATATTAAAACTGACCCTTAAAGCTACTACATTATACATGTAGTGCTCTCACCCCTCCAGCTGGGTTTTCCTATGTTATATAGCCACAAATTTTAAAAATGTGCAACCACAGATAACTTTACAAATTGATCAACGTGCAAAAGACAATTTTACTCTGTACATATATCAGAAATATGGAACAAGATTAGAATCTATAAAAATCACATACGTTTACAAAGAACAATCCTTTTTACAGTGTATTTTAGTTACAAAGGTTGAACAACGTCTATTACGTTCAACTACAGTCTACCGAGTTCAACCACAGTGAAAATCTACCTGTGATAGTAAAATATTGTTCCTCCACTGATAGAAAACTATTATTATTACACAGTATAGCACCGACATATTACACAGCACTGTACAAAGTCCATAGTCATGTCACCAACTGTACCCCAAAAGGGCTCACAATCTAATGTCCCTACTATAGTCATATGTCTTTAATACAGTCTAAGATCAATTTAGGGGAGAAGTCAATAAAATAACTGCATGTTTTTGGAATGTGGGAGGAAACCGGAGTACCCAGAGGAAACTCACGCAAACATGGGGAGAGCATGCAAATTTGAAAACTGAGCCAATCCATTAACCTCCTTATTGCAATGCTTGGGCAATTTCTAAGGTAGGTTCCCCAATCTCTATGCATTTTTCTGTGAATTTCTCCACAACTTGTAAGCTAGCGTTGATTCTGTTAAAGTACAAATCATTAGTGTATAGCTACCTTACTTTTTTAAAGATTATGGCACAAAAAAAAAAAAAAACACATCTTGCTAGTGCTCACTAAAACTTAATGAGACAACACTATTACTATTATTCAGTCTTTATTCCGGACAGCAGTGTGCTTCCGATTTAGTGTATGTGGCTAGACACTGTTCCAACATGTTTAATCTGCAATTACTTATATATTATTTTTTAAAAAAAATTATATATTTTATTTATTAATTTTATATTTGTGATATTGTCATATGCACAAACACAAGTTTATTGATGTGTTTATGGACTTGTGGTTGCATATAAGTAAGCATAAAGGATAAGTTTTTTTTTTGCATTGTTAAACCTACATAACCAGATTGGCTACATAACCAGGTGGAGCCTCAGCTGAAATAAGAAATCAACCCATGAAAGGGGAAAGCTGTGCTAGAGAATTCTGATAATGGTAATAATGTAGATGTAAACCCTAACTTTAGCATTTAGTTTGCTAAAGAATTGTGTATCATAAACAGATTCCCTTGAAAATACTGCCATATGGTATTGATTTCAGACAGGACAATTAGCTCCTAATTTTCTGTATGAAAGATAAAACAGATTTATTGGTATTATTGCTATAAAGTCAATATAAAATTTGGTAATGCCATAGCTTTAGATACACATTAAGTGGTGATATCAAAGCAGTTTTTCAAACTAGTGGTGTACCATTTAAGTTTTCTGCTCTCAGTGGGGTGATGTTATCAAACTGTTTCAAGGTCTTTGTTTTGTAACTTCCACTTATTATAGAGAGAATTATAGAGAATTCCTATAATGCCTATGGTAACAGAAATCATTGCAAACCAAAGTCATAAATAATATATATTAGCTCCCAATAATTGCCAGACATAACAGTGGTCAAAACCTATGCTCTTCCCAGCCTTATTATTGTGGTAGCTACTGTGGCTTTATACTGAGCTGGAAACCCTCTTTAAAATAAATCCAACATAAAAAAACTGAATATTGTCCTATCATTATGAACACAGTGGAAGATCACTTTAAACACATACCTTTATTTCAGTCCTGTTCCTACTGATAGAAGTAATCCACAATGTACACTGATTGAGAACAACATGCAAAAGCTCAATGACCCCTGCAAACTCTGAGCAATTATCTTTGACCCGGTTCCCTATACGTAAAAAAAAAATCAGAGTAAATGTGCGCATTCATACTAAATGACGATTGTGACTGGAACCGAAATTATTGTTTTGTTGATTGTTTTTGTTTGCCATTGTCATGCTATATTTTAATTTTAACATAATTAGTGTAATCAAAGCTGATAGATATAATTAGAGGTACACAAGCAGATTTTACAAAACAACCTAGGTGTCAAACAGCAGTCATTTTTTTACTTACACAAGTTCAGTCTTTCAGATTGAATATAAATGCACGGATATGGAAATAGCTTCATGATTGCCTGTATGTGAATTGACAGACTGCTTGGTATGGGCTGCCTGGGCTTTTTAGCAGCACCAAACAATGTCATACTGTCAAAACTACAACATACTCTTAGATTAGATAACAAGCATAACCTGAAGGCATACTGTCATTGAAAATGTGTAGTAAAAGAACATTGTAAACCCCACAGCTTCAAAAATACTCACAAATATTGCAGAATTTCTATAAAGTAATGTGTCTATCAGGCTTCATAATTGGCTGTAAATGTGTATGTATATGTACATATATTATTTTTTTTTCCTCATATAGACACTATATTTTATTCAAGCACTGAGACAACCTATTAAAGTTGTTTGAAAATAGGGTAAACAGCTAAAGAAATTAGGCATTTAATATGAACAAGCTAGTTTTTACACTTTTTGACTATGTCAATAATAATATGGTTATGTCAAAATAGTTTTCAAATTCTGTTGGGGTTTATGAACATCTTTTTTCCCAACCATTTATGTTAACATCATAACAAATTTTGCTTTGTTTGAATCTATCCACTTAATAGCAGTTGCAACAAAACGAGATAATAAACAAGTAATTAACTAACATTGTCATTACCTTGTCAGACATTCTACTTTAAATCCCATATTTTATAGCTGTCATGTACAGTTATTTAATGCCTTATGTGTTTCCAAAGAAAATGTCAGCACTGCATACATAAGTAAATATTATTTACTGAATATTGGAAGTATTATCAGTTTTTTTTAAAAGTATAATTACACACACACAGAGACACACACACACACTCATTGGACTTATATAAGGCTGCATACACACGTTAGACTTTTGTGGTTGGAAAGCATCTTTCACAATGCCAAAAGACTGTAAGATGCAGGAATGAGTGCTGTACATACAGCACCGTTCTGCTCTATGGGGAGGGGAGAGTACGAACGAGCGGCACCCTGGTGCGCTCTCCTCTTCACTTGTATTGCAGTCGCATGAGCACTGTACACATGTCATATTCCCATCTAATACCAGCCCTGAAGCAATAATTGGGCAAGAGTAATCTGACGTGCGTACATAGCCTATGTAAATTGGACTTAACCCTTTTCACGTGATTGGTTCTATAATGAATGGACAGCCTAGTCTTCCAAAATGTGTTGGATACGTTTAAGGTTATACAATCATGCAGTAATCAATGTTTTGAAACTGGCTGGACATTTTATTCCCACATGTTTCTTCTCACACTGGAGGACTTGGATACCAGATGCTTCCAAAACTCTGCAAGAGAGTCAACATTGGGATCGCTGCCTGCCAGGCAGGATCTGAATTCTCTTACCAACCACTTCTAATTTTATGAATTTAGGGTAGTGACATGGCTGATTGGGGTAAAAAGGAAGAGATAAAAAAATATAGGTAAAAAGCAGGAGAATTCTAGAAAAGCTTAGCTCCGGCTAATGTAATAGCCCATGAGCACTTAAATTTTATAGGTACATTAAAAGAAGAATCCCAAATATGAGTAGAGCTAGCCTATTTACTGTCCACCACTGGATTGACATGCAGTATCACTCTCTGTCTCTAAACTGATTTGCATGTATTTAGTCATCTTCACAAGCACCTCTCCATTTAACATTGAACAAATGCCATGTTGTTAAACAACTGAACTAGTGTTTATTTTTTCACTCTCTGCTACTACACTACTGCCCACTTTCTTACACTGTACTTTTGCACTACTGCCCACTTTCTCATTCTCATTCATTGTAGGAGACATTGCATCAACTAGGGTTTGGAAGGTATCAGAATTTTAGATCATCTGAAGCCCAAACAATTGTGAAGGTGGTCCTGTACAGATGGGCATTGTTGAGGGTGAACATATGGTCATGGTCACATGCTTGATAATTTTATTATTATTTTTATTACACAGTATTTATATAGCAACAATATATTGCGCAGTGCTTTACAAAGTCCATAGTCATGTCACTAGCTGTCCCTAAAAGTGGCTCACAATCTATGTCCTTACTATAGTCATATGTCATTATCCCAGTCTAAGGTCAATTTCGGGGAGGAAACCAGAGTACCAGGAGGAAACCCTCACAAACATGGGGAAAACCTGCAAACCCCATGCGCATAGTGTCCTGGCCAAGATTTGAACCTGGGACCGAGCGCTGCAAATATATTCATTTACAAGAAAAGACTAAATAAAAACTGAATAAATAAAGTTTACTATCACCATGTATAGTTTGCATTATTCTGTTTGAATATTTATATTTTTGCTAAAATACGCCATGTTTGTAAATAGAAGTATGCAGTATAAGGTATCACATCCAGCAAAAACTGGATGAAATTCAGGGCTGTCCCAAAATATTTGCTCTTTTCCACTCATGGACTGCTGAGTGTTTTGGACAGTGAGCAACTTCAGTGAACTTGATCTAAAATGTTCCATGTGTTCTGCTAAGGACCCTGGGGCATCATAAGCTTCATCAGTGCTCAGTGAACGTAGTTGTAATGTGATTATATTGAACTTTACATATTCCTCTTCAATAAATATTAACTAATCCATTTTATAAAGTTTAAAATATGAATCCACCGAAGAAGTAAAGTATTCACAAGTTTTTTTCTTTAAATGAGGGTCTATTAATAATAAAGAAAGAAAACTTTATATCATATATTTTACCATCAGCAAAATCTGTGAAAAGTTTTTACCAAACTGCAATAAAAAAAAAAAACAAAGGACATTTTGTTGAACATTTTTTGTATTTGTCATTAGAAAAAAATGTTGTCCTAAATAAACTCAGGAAGTGAAACAGAAGTATTTTATGTATAAAAAATAAAAACAAAACAGAAAAAAAACATTACTTTGAAGTGTGATAATAATTTTCTTTTTCATATGAGGACACTTATTAAAATTAGATTTGGTGTTAATTCAGAATTAAAATAAAAGAACTGTTTGATTTAGGAGATCAGATAATATAAAGCAATTCCACCCAACAGTTTAGGGTAATCCAAAGAATAAGTAAACTAAGTGACTGCTTAGAGCCCCCTGGCCACTAGGGAACCCCCAAACAAGCATAAATCAAATTCTGATAGTACTGCATGTTTATCCTAACGAGATACAAAGTCAGTTTATGAAAAAAGGAACAGCCTCAAAAAAGACAAATCTTGGCTTGGATACAGCAAATTATGAATGTATTTGTTAGCTAGAATAATGTGTTATATTGAGATATCAATCTGTTCAGCCTGCCACAATGGAAGGTCATATTCTGTTGGTAAAAATGTACTAATGTGTTGTTACTGAACACTGAAGTTATTTCCCCAAGCCATCAGCCAGGTTCCAACATTCAGACTTTCTTGGCAGCTTTAAATCTAATGTTCGGCTGCAAGAAAATAACTGCAGTTTTTAGTAGGGTAATGCTGATACAATATGCTGTGTGTCAAAAAATACCTATTTATAACATGGCAAAACCAACGGTAATAGTGTGAAGTAGTGTTGATGTTCGAATTCAGGTTGTCCCTATATTCGACTCGGATATGGCTGTTCGAATTCGGGTAGACCCGACCTGAAAAACACGGGATTCGACAGCAAAAATTCAGGAGGAAGAAAAAAAATTTTTTTTTTTCCTAAATAATTTTTTTCGTTATGTGTTTTTTATTTTAAACTTGTTCTTTTTTATTTTTTACAGGTTATCTGACAATGACATTATGAATCTTAATGTCATTGTGGGATTCCTGGACCCTGGGGAACTTTGCGGTCACAGCTAATTGAAAGCACGTGCCTTCAATTAGCTGTAACCGCAGGCAATACGAGGGCAATAGAGGTTGAATGGAGATACTATCTCCATTCAACCTCTAATGGAGATAGAGTGTGCGGTCATGATTGTGCATGTTTCTGCGGTACACTTTCTCCTTTACATGTCCCTCCCTGCATCGTTCAAACGATTGTATCTAGCGTGTGGACACTGTTGCTGGAATATATATGAACGATCATATTGTTACAGCATGTACAGAATGGTGCACAATATGATTGTTCAAGTATAATCGTGCATAATCGTTGATCGGTCGTAATCGTTCATTTTCTAACAATAATTATTGGAAATGTGTGCCTAGCTTTAGCCTAATATTGATGTGACAGGTGCTCTTTAATCTTCATGTGAAGTACAGGGGTATGTAATAGTGTTATGTATCTTTTTATATTGTATCTTTTTACACCTGTTTGGAGGCTGTAGAAGCTGTAGAAGCTCAAACCAAATTTTTCCTCCAGTTGACTTTAATGGTGTTCAACTTTGAATTTCGACCACCCGAATAATTTTGCTACATTCGAGCGAATAGCTGCCGAATCGAATAGTGAGCTATTCGACCAACACTAGTGTGAAGTTCACCCAACTATTGTTGCTATAACAGATTCTATTCTCCAGAATAGCATTCTACTATTTGTAATGCCTCCTCAATAGCTGTCCATCCTGAATGATAGTTATTGAAGTGTCTTGTACAAAGCACTGAATCAGTAGTATGATACATACAAAGTTAGAGAAATGTTTCTCTGGCGCATCCAATCAAAAAAAAACTGAAGACGAGTAAAAGAAGACTAGGCAACAATGTTGGAAAAGGAGACTGACAAATGCGGGAGATATCAGCAGTTGCATTACTGTAGAAGTGAACTTTGGTAAATAAGTCCAATATATGGCATTAAGTTATACTGGAGGTCATGGGTCATACAGCAGGACAATGACTCAAAGTATACTTCAAAAAGCACCCAAAATGGTTTAGGACAAAGTGCTGGAGAGTTTTGAAGTGGTCAGTAATGAGTCCAGACCTAAATCCCATAGAACACCTGTGGGGAGATCTAAAAACAGCAGTTCGGAGAAGAAACCCTTCAAATCCTAGAGCAGCTGGCAAAGAAAGAGTGGTCCAAAATGCCATTAGAGAGATGTAAGACACTCATTGATTGTTACAGAAAGCGATTAATATCAGTTATTTTCTCCAAAGGGTGTGCTACCAAGTATAAAGTTGAGGATGCCAATAATTTTGTCCAGGCTATTTGTGATGTTTTGTATGGGATTTCTTTTTCTCTGCCTTTTGTGTTCTTCCAGTACCAACAAAAGAATAATAATAAAATAAGTTATGATTATAAAATAATATATTACTCTTTTCATTAATTCAGTGAAGAATAGAGGGCAGTATATTTCCTCATTGCTTTTATATTATAACAAAGTCTAATAAATAATAAAACATATTTGTCATTTTGTGCTATACATTTTTGCTATTAGTAAATAGATTTGTGCAATTTTTCTTTATCCATTAAAAACTATTTGAACAATGCAGAGCACTGTTGGGCAGTATGTTACATTCTGTACTCAAACTCCTGTTGATGGTCTGTTTTGCTGCAGTTAGAGAGGAGCGCAGTCATTTCCACCCGTGCTGTAATTTTGTATTCCAAGCAGATTCACAAAATGCTTCAAGCATTACCCTTTACACAGAGCTGATCATAGTAGGTGCTTCAGCCTCAAACCCATATTCCAGTACAGCAGCCAGGCTTAACACCTAATTGAAAAATATCTATTATGTGTTTTATGCACAGACATATGCATGTACACTTTACCGGCTTGTTGCTCCACTTAACTACAGGATTTTACATACTTAACCAGCAATCTGCAACCATTGTGAATAATTGAGCCATTTACGCAATTGTTTTTATTAGAATTTGTGTTGAAGGTACAGGTTATTTTATTTTCTTGTGGGATTTTAATGATTAACAGTGGCTTACACAGATGTATCATGCATATATTATTTGTAAATCTTGATATTTAGATTTCAGTTATAATAGTAAGCATTATGATCATGTTTTACATTTTTTAAAAAAGGGTTACAACAAATTGCTTTTATTAATATTTTCAGCTCTTGTATATAGCTTTCTGTGAAGTATAGTTGTAATATTTTGATAGAGTTGTATTAGACTAATTATATATGGAGTTAAAGAAAAAAAAAATAGAAATAAAGGAAAGGAGCAAAATTGTTGTTGCCTATAGTAATTACCAATTTAATTATTTGTTTCCTATTTAAAAAAAAAAAAAATTGGGTGATTTAGGCATGAGCTGCATAGTGTATGTGTGTGTGTGCTTCCCCACTTTTTAGATTGTAAGCTCTTTGGGGCAGGGTCATCTCCTCTCCTGTGTCACTGTCTGTGTCTGTCTGTCATTTGCAACCCCTATATAACTTACAGCGCTGCATAATATGTTGGCACTAAATAAATACTGTCTAATGATATTAATATTAATGATAGTATATTAAAAGTTAATGGTGCTTGTTTTCTGTAGACCCTGACATTAAAATTTTCTGTTTTCAGTTTTATGACTGTTGAGTATTTGTATTTGCTTGACATTTTTAAAAAATACACCTGTTAACAGGGTTGCAGGTTCATTTAAGGAACATAATGAACATCCTTGCAGCTACCACAATCATTAGTTGATGTGGCAGATAAGGACTGGGTCCGAGGCTAATTGTGTCACACTTACCTGCCACATGTGCCAGTGTTATCTCCATGCCTCTGCCAGCATTGGATAGCTGTTTTCATTTTCTCTTTCTCGTCCTATGTTTGGACAAGAAAGTAGGTAAGTAAGAGAAAGTGCAAGGGAAATTGCTTGGCTTTATTTTGACTTATATTTTTCATCCGTCAAGGGGGTTAACTGTTAATCATAGAGCAGCACAGTTGGATCATTGGTTAGCACTCCTGCCTTTGCAGCACTAGATCACAGGTTCGTATCCCAGCCAGCCAGGACTCCCCAGCAAGGACTCTGGTACTCCAGTTTTCTATCCCAAAAAAGTTACTTTGCTTTCCCTTAAAAAAAGGACAAGGAAAATTGCCCTTAGACTGTGTTAATGACATATGACTATGGTGGGAACATTACATTATGAGCCCCATGGAGAAACAGCTAGCGACATGACTATGGACTTTGTAAAGTGCTGCGTAATATGTCGGCGCTATAATAATACTGGCTGATAATAATAAATATTACCCCACTGTCACAAGGGGACCTAGCAGAAAGAAACTGGGTTGGAGGGTTGACAGTCGCACTCTTACCTAACAAGCATTCCTGCAACATCAGCATTTTAAGCCGCTGACCTTAACCTTAAACAACCTTAAATGTTGTTTTTCAGCTGTGAAGAAGCTTGAAGCTACTGATGACGAAAATATTGTAGAGTGGCTTGGGAGCATTTTGCAGATTGGAGACACGGGGGGGGGGGGGGGGTAGGTGGTGCTCAAGGACCATCCAGGAATCTCTCCAAATTTTTAGTAGAGAGTCATATTATTTCTAATTATGCCTCTGCTTGTAATGCCTTGATTTGTTAAACTCTGCAAATTTCCAATTAAAAAATAACACACAAATGAATGACAGACAAATAAATGTGTTTGAGACAAAATGTGCTAGTAAATGACCAGTGTCTTCTTCGTGTGATTAGCATAATGAAAGCAGGCTAAAAATAAAACAGTCACATAGTAACATGTTCATGTGTATGTTGTCAGGTTCCAACCAGTGTGATTTTTTTCCTAGCTTGATCTACAATTTTGATAAAACTAATACAGAATATATTGCAACCAGCATTTAGCTTTTGTAAAAAGCTGGATTACTTATCAGCTGCACAGTCCAATATCTATTAAAGCATACCTTAGCCCCAAAATAAATATAACGTATTGCAGCTTACTAGTCATTAGATGTAGTAGCTTAATTTATTTCCTGTTTTCTGACCTTTACTCTTTATTTTTGCCTGGTAATCCTGCCAGTAACACACTCATGCTGTATCAATGAAGCAGCGTTGTCACCCTAGGGCACCATTGGACCTACAGACATCTCCTCAGCTCTATTGCATAGAAAACCATTGGGCCTGATTTAATATAGCTCTCCAAGGCTGGAGAGGATACACTTTCATCAGTGAACCTGGGTGATCCAGCAAACCTGGAATGGTTTTCTTAAAGTAATTTGCTATCTGTTTCAGTTTTTTTGGATCACCTAGTTTCACTGATTAAAGTATATCCTCTACAGCTCTGGAGAGCTTTAATAAATCAGGCTCATTGTCTGGGATACTAGGAAGTTACAGAGACGCAGGACATTTGGGAAAATCAACAGGTATTTTTCTGAATTTGCAATACCCTAAACATTATTAGAGCTACCGTACCTAAAGATAGCTAAGCTGCAATCTATTAAATTCTTTTTTGTAAATTTATATCTACTTATGGTGCCTTCTGACTCCTTTGATCTTCTTCAATTGCTGGATTTAACCCTTATGGCAGGATTTGGTCAGAAGGCATGAATGGAGTGGGAAAAAAAGATACTGGAATTATTTTTAAGGCCTAATGCTTCCCATACTGACCCCACTGTCCTAAACACTGGTCCACAAGTACAATGATAAAAACAACCCGGGCAACAGAATTGAATTGTAAGTCCTAAAATTTAATAAACTGTCCTTTTATAAAGAATTCTGAGAGGAACAAAAGTATAACTCAGCTGTTTAACTGGGCCAGCAGGTTCACATCTGCCATCAAATTTTATGTTAATTCAATTCTATATTTTTATCTCTTGATATAAAAGCATACATTATTTTATCTACTGTCATAATTATAGTCTAAATCATTCCTTAAAGGAAGAAAATCTCCCTTTACACGGTGGATGATTGAAATGAAACTACAAATCTGCCTTAACAAGACATTATATGAAGACATAATTTTGGGGGGTTTGCAGTAACTTATGGAACATGGTAATCATGATCAATTTTTTTTCAGTTTATAGTGAAATGACCTGGTACTTTGGTTAGAAATGAATTGAGATAATAAAAATATTGGGATCAAAAGCAAATGATGGATATCATGCCCAGCCTGAGTCCATTAACAATAATATGTGCCATAAACATTATTATTTTAATCTTGAAAAGCTGAAAATATTAGCCACATGGACAGTGTTGAAACTTTTCTATGGAGCCTACTGCCACCTAAACCCAATAAATGACTAGTTTTAGATCTGCCACCTGATATTTGCAACTGAAACGGTTTATCTTCCTGAGTGATAATAAACTTGCCAAATTTAGATTTTCTAGGTATCATACTCAAAAAGTTGGATTGCAAGTGTATTTTATAAAACCAAGAGCATGATATTTTACAGAGGAGGATGAAGCTACTTCAGTACACATAGTACATCACCCTATATTACCGGTATCTTTGAATTTTTAATAATGTGGTTTGGTAGTGGCAGGCCTGTAGGGGCTTAAATATAGCAAAATTTATGGTCCCAGAACAAGCAGTGCTAGTTTTGTATTGCACTCACACAGACGGCATCTTAGCATTACAGTGTGGTAATACTCTGCTCATACTCTGCTAATAAATGGCTAATTTAAAATGACAACATACCAGCAATTTTGACAGTAAATGGAAAACAAATGTGGGCTGTTCCTCGATAAATGTGAGAAACAACCTGGCAATCATGTCAGTTTACAGTCTACAAATTTATAGTCATGACAGTACATTGGTAACAAATGAGCAATAGTAGTCAGTGGGTTTTACCAGAGAAAAAATGTGAGCACAACCTTCAAGTCTTGCCTAGAGACCCAGCAGACATCTTCATTATCTGGAGTCTTCTGACTAATGACATTAGTAGCTAAACCCCATGATCTCTTTTATTCCAGAGCCCCGCTTTTAAAGTACACTAATGTCCACATTTCTGTAGCTTGGTGTATCTAATAAAAGCAACACATATCTGTGACATTAACTAAGGTGCAATGACTAAGTGCAATGACTGTAGGCATGGTGCGCAAATATAGACCTATGGAAGACATATGAAAAGATTTGTGTGCTGCATAAATGTAATAAGGACTTAAACTTAAGTGCTCCCTTATTTTGCAAAAATAAGTGTGCTGAGTACAATGCCTTATATTTTGGGGTTTGCTTCAGTTTCTAAATGGTTTGCATTTGAGGTCCAGGTTGGAGCTGGGTAGTGCAGTGAGAATGGCAAGGAGGAAACGGGCAGTTGGACATTAAGCTGGCACGTATTGCACGCCACATATAGGTTTGTGTTCTAGGTCTTTTTAAGGTTCAAAGTAACCAGGACCATGAGCACCTCTGGATTAATTGGTTACGCTCCCACAATTAGTGTAAACATCCTCAAGTCCTGGTATGATGGGTTTGCCTGTTTTTTAATTTAATACAGTGGCAAAAGCTTCTTGCCCTTCCTTTTACATTGAATATGAAGGCACTGTTGCAACTTTGTTTAATATGTTGATGTGCAGCATATTCCTGTCTGCGATTGGGCCTAATTTAATAAAGCTCCACAAGGCTGGAGAGGATACACTTTCATCAGTGAAGCTGGGTGATTCAGCAAACCTGGAACAGATTTCTTAAAATTCATTTGCTTTTTGTTAGCAAATTTTTTCAATCCTGGGCCAAATCCATCCCAGGTTTGCTGGATCACCCAGCTTCACTGATGAAAGTGTATACTCTCCAGCCTTGTAGAGCTTTAATTAAATCAGGGCCATTGTAAGATCTCATGCCAGTAGGTGGTTGTCTGCATTTGACACATTATACAAAGTTTCATCTGCACTAGAAACATTTAACTAAGAATAATTTTTGAACTTCGTTTACCTTTTATGTAATTTGGCTGAATAATAAAGTCTCATATCATTGTATGATGGTTTCTTTTGTTCCACTGAACAATGCTTGTATTTTTATAGCTTTACAGAACCATATGCAAAAGCATAATCATAACTTTAAATATGTAACAATGATTTCTGGAGACCCAGTGACATTATCTATTCATGCTAAACTTCAGCTTGGACACAGATGTGTTGACCTCTCATTTTAGAAAATTATCTATAAGTAGCACCATTGTGCACATTTTACTAGTAAATTATATGCCATCTGTTTTTGTGGATAAAGCAGAACTTCATTCATCATATGCACAAGTAATTAATATCACATTTTAGAAGCTTTAGCAACTGAACGATAGAAAAAAATTGTAAAGGACATCTGGCCGACAGTTGCCGTGTTTGTGAAAATGCTGTTTCATACTTTTATTTGTAGGTACTATAATAGGTTTTTATGTATTCAACTATGTTAAAATAGCATATTTATAGTAAAATGCTGATAAAAGCATACAATTCAAAGAAAAATGTTGCTTGGTACAATTATTTCAAACTGAAACTTGGGTATCCACATCCCATATTTATCATACAAAATTCCTCAAGAAAATTCAAAGCTTTAAATGATACCACAAAGTCAACCTTGTAAATAGATGTTTAAAAGAAGTAAAAATATATTTAAATTATGCCATATATAAAGCATCATAAAACATAAATGACCCTCCAGCAAAACATGCCTTTATATTATATTGTATCATCATATGTCTGTCATGATGGACACCATATATCATATCATGTCACTTAAAGTGTATTCGTTGCTGATGGATGGGAAGATTATTTTAACCATCAATGCATTTTATGCAGACAAGTGCTACATCAAGATGAACAGTGTGGTTTACTGTTAGTAAGAGAGAATATATTTAGTCACATTGGATCATCTTAACTTGCTTCATTTCCCAGGTCCCCTCTGTTCACCAAAGTGTTGCCTAAATCTTGGCCAAGTTTCGGTACTTGTCTGGTTGCAAAAAAAAGAAAAGATCAAGGGAGTGTGCCACTCCTGACGACATGAGGAGCATCAATAAACTTTTTTTTATTATTAATAAAAGGGTTTGTACTAATCTGTTGTCTATATTTGTCTTTGTGGTGTCCGGATTGGTCTTCAGAAATAATAAAACACTAATTTATACCCTATGTTTGATGTGGTTCCTAAATTACAAAATAATAGAAGGTAAAGTATGTAACGGTTGCAAGAAAAACATTAACCTATTACAAACAAAAGACAGCTTGGTTGCAATTTTTGGGAAAATAGCAGCCATAGAAAAGCACAGCCTTGATTGCATAAGTACAAAGGTTTACACTTTTTAAGAAACATAGATGATTCTGATGCAACCATATGATGATTATATACTCAAGGAAATAAAACCACAATGAAAAGTCAGAAACACAATGTGTAATTCATCATTGTTATCTGATTTATAGACATATTATGGGCCTGCATTTTATGGCCTCAAGATATACTAAATACAATTATTTTGAAATAAAGGCAGTTTTGTGAGGAGTAGTTCAATATTTAAGGACTGGCTACTTATGACATTTGAAAAAAAAGGATAGGGATGTGGAAGATTAATAATTCAAATCTATATTTTGCCCCCCTCTTTCCTGATCATTTTCAGCGACATTAGTACGGATAAATATTGTACACTGTTGAGAAGAGAAGGGGGAGAAAGTGTAGGAGGTACCCTTCTGGGTCCCCCTCTATAGAAAAGTACTGTGGTTGTTCCCGATTAGTCATTCATTGAACCATCAGGACTAATTGGTGGACGATATAGGAGGGGGGGACATTTGTACACATACTATACAATCAGACCAGATATCATTGTCATAAAATGCAAGTTGAATTTGGTGATAGGGAGGCTTAAATAGACAATTTATAAATTGTACATCAATACATTTGGAACTGATAGTAGTGGATCACACTGCTAGGGGATTATTTTACTTGCAATTAGCGCTAGAGTCAATTACAACCTTTTTATTAGACCCAAGGAAGTGAAACTTTGGTAAATGAATGTATCAGTGGTTGTGGTATTGGCTATGTAGAAATCAGATCCTATTTATAATAATGCTGAAATTTGAATAATTTTTTTTTCCTATAAGACTCACAACACTTGTTTTGTATGTTTTTATATATATCTAACACAAAAACACAGGTAGAACATACACTTTCATGACATATAGCTTTTTTCCTGGCCAGAATTTAGGCCTGGGACCCTTGTTTTACCAGACAGACGTACTAACCGCTTAGTCACAATAGGGAATCAACAATTTAAAAAAAAAAAGTATTTTTGAAAGGTTTTTTTTCCCTGTTATTTGCATTGTCAGTCTATCCTTGTTTGAAGGTCTTATTATTCCTTCATAAATAATTAGATCCCAAATGCTTGAATTCTTTAATAGCACTGTTCTGTACAATTGCTAATGACATTCGGGCTTAGTTTCTGGTAACACTCTGTAAACTGGAATTAGAAATGCAAGCATGATTTTTTTTTTATTTTAATTTGAAAGAAAGCACCAACAATGTCTTATTTTCTTTATTAGAGGAGATTACACTTTTTTGGAGTTTTTGTTTGAGTTATAGATACAGAACTGTGCATCCGCATTAGTCACTGCAGAACAGCAATTGTGGCTCAATAAGATTATTTGTATACACGTCATCACTCTTGTTTGAAGTTTTATTGTGGTTGTTGACAAGAGATTTTTATTATTCATAATATTTAAAATTGTAAATTATATAATAATGGTGGAACCAGACAAACAACTCTGGATCACAATTAAGTCACAAGATTTGACAACTTCAGTTATCTTCTGTACACATTTTGACATCGTTTTTAAAAAAATATATATTTTATTCTTTTGTAGGTGTCTAATTAGTGAGAAATATTGTTTTGCTAAAGGTGTTTCACAGCCAGAATGCTCCAGTGCTCTTATCCTGGAACAGAGGATTGCTTTGACCCTAGACATTCAGCTGTTTTTCCACTATGTATGAGTGGCTTTGGGCTGTGTAGTGCAAGAAGATACTCAACCTTTTTCTATATTATATTATATTATTCCAGTGTTAAAATCCTGTTGCTTTTAACATGAGCTGTTTTTAAGGCAGAATAAAAGCAACTGAGCAGCAGTCAAGAGCATTTGGAGACTAAGTGGTGGGGATTCTTACATTACCTTTGAAAAATCAATCCCCCCTCTGAAATTATCACATCGATTGATGTATTTATACTGTGTACTCTTTCATTCAAAAATGTGTAGCATGCTGCATTTTGAGATCACCATGTCCTTATCAGACCATCTGACTGGGAGACATATAGAGAGATCTAATGATGTGTCTGTTCTTCATGATAAAACTAAAGAACTGTCCGGGAACTGTGGGAATTGGTGAAAGAGCATTGCCCCTAGGCTAATATTCTTTTTGAATGTTATCCAAAAGCTTCTTTTAGTTATTTTGGTTTCAGTTTGAGAGGTTTAGAAAATGTATTGGTTGTATCTGTAGTTTTTCTCTCATAATATTTAGGTTACAAAAAATATGACTGACAAAAAGAATGTATGTTAAATCACCAGGATGGTAGTGTATGGTTGCTCCGTACCTGCCACCGAAGGCCCAATTTGGAGGATTTGGGCATGGTTGTCAGTTGCCATTTTGAAAGTTCCTGCAGGAGGTGCAGCTATAAAAACAGTAATCCTTTTGATGTAGATGAAATTGGGCCTGATTTATTAAAGCTCTCCAAGTCTGGGGAAGTTAGACAATGGGATAGACGATTACTCGTGGGAGAACATGGGTGACCCAGCAAACCTGAAATGTATGCCTTAAAATAATTTTTAATGTTTTAGATTCTGGACCAGGTCCATTCCAGGAGCAGTGTTTCTCAACCTTTCTAACATCGGGAAACCCTTAAAAAACTTTTACTATACTTTATACTATACTATACTTCTACTATATTCACAGTTTAGCTTGGTGGTAATAGGAATAAGGAATATGGTCACAGGTGTCAGTTAAACTGACCTGAGCGGCACAAATTGCTCATTGCTCAAAGAACCCTTGGGGACCTCTGGAGGAACCCTGTTTGAGAAATACTAGTGTAGAGTATATTGTTTGAATTGTTTCTTAATTATTTTGCATAGGTTTATGTAAACAGATTAGGAAGAGCAGGTGCAGAGATCTGAAGATTTTAAAATCATTGTGATACCCACAGGCTACAAAACAATTAAGAAAAATACATACACAATATTTTTCTATTCAAATAAAGAAAAACCCAGCTAATGTTACTATAAAACCAGAAGAATTCAAGCAGATCCCTTTTTCTTTTCCACATGCATCAAAAAAATTTCAAAACATTTGCTTGAATAAATATATTTAATGGTACTTTATTATCTTTTTAGTTGTACTTTTGCCTTTTCTGAAGTGCTTCATTCAAAGGTTTCCATGGCAGCCGCACTACAGATCTATCATTACACCTTACTCTGCTATTGGAGTAATCACTAGAGATAAGACTATTTGATCAAACCAAATGTGGCCTCATTCATTATAGTTTGCAGTAATCTTGTAAGGTAGCTTTTACTTAGCACTGGGGCAAAAATTAACCATCTGATCTCATCTGTCAAAATTTGCAAACTCAACAAAATTGCATACACAGGAGAGTAAAAGGGAAAATTAAGTTTAGACACAAATTTCTGGAGTCACATAAAAACTTTGATAGTTGCAATTAAAGTTTACTTTAAATATATGGAGTTCATGGAGATGGTCAAGCTTTTTTTTTTTTTTCCTTTCAAATGAATGAACTCTACAGAGAATTAGCAGTTAGCTACAGAACAGCCAGACTCAAATATCAAGTCAGAGTAAAATGTAACTGTGCTTTTGCTTTATACCTGGAGAATGAGCCCTGAATTGTTCTGTTGACTAATGCTTTGACCTTTCCTCCCATGTGAATATAGTAAGCTGAAGATCATTGAAGCATGCCTTTGATAAGAGACTCTTACTTCCCCAGGGCTTATCCACTCACTGGGCATGCTGAAAAGGTATAATGTCATTCTTTCTGCTGCTGCGGCCATGTATGCAGCATCTGCTGATAAAACAATGCGAAAAACAAATGCTGTATATTGTTAAAGTTAGGCTATATGGATAAAAATATTATTGAAAGCATTTTTTCATATACATAAACATTTTTCCCTAAGAGCATCATGTGTATAGCAATGACTTCAGTAAATTGGGATTTTAAGGATTGTTTAATAAGCAGGACAGTATGAAAGACTTTGGGGGTAAGTAAGTGAAGTTTTTTGCCCCTGCAACATCAGATTGACATCAGATTTCTGTTGCTGAACCAATATTGGGTAGGGTCTTGTGACTCTTTCTGATTGTTTCCAGCTGCAGATGAACAAGCCCTGTACAGGACAATTCTTTCCCATAGATTGTGCAGAAGGGGGAAAGCAGGGTAGGTAGATGGATCATCAGAAATGTGGCACAACTGTACACAAGCTACACACATTTTTTTCCATGTCTTGGGCAACAATCATATGACATGATATGTAGCTTAGGTTATATGTGAGTAGTCCCGTCTAGGTGGCAAAACACACGCTACCAAAAATTAAACAAGGCAAGATCAAGGTAAGCGGAGGCCAGCAATAGGTATAAGCAAGCACAATACCAGAACAGTAAAAAGAAAAGTAAGCATACTAAGGTTTAAGGTCAGTAGATGGGATTCCAGTAAAGCAACAAATCATTAGATAAGATGAATTCAGTAGACAGGCTCACAATAGAGATAAGGTCACAATAGAGATGCAGGAAAGAAAATTTTTCAATCAGGAGAACAAGAACACGTAAATAAAAAAAAAGGAAGATATCTGGAATCAGGAACTTTAAATTAAAAAGGAGACTAAAAATGGAACCAGGAAATAGCAAGGATACTTACCATCTTACAACTTCCTACCAAAGAGATTTATAAAGACTGTTCAGTCAACAAAAGGGGAACAGGTTCAGAAATTGTCAAAGTAAATAGTCAATGTACACTTACGACCTGTAATGTTAACAGGGATATTTCAAAAAAGTCTGTGGTTCAAAAAGGCAAAACGTCCATGATCATGCAATTATTGGAACCTTGATCCAGACCGAGCCTTCACTTTGACAGCTTTATATATGTGAAGGGCTTCACATAACGCTAGGTGATATTACATAGGTCATTACTTAGTACATACCCATACCTGGGGATCCATGCGTGAATGCACCCCTTACAACAACAATAGTCCATAACCTGATAGTTTAGTGCTGATTTATTAACACATGGCTTGATAGGAACTCGAAACAAACCTTGGCAAACAGTTCAGTACAATTAATTTCTTGAACAAGAAAAATAAACAATAATAATAATGATAGAGCTCTAGCACAATTCTCAGATACACCATCCCATCTGGCAAATACTAGACAAGCCAGATGGAAATCAACACATCTTAGCCATGTTTGTAAATCTTTAGCAAATATGATTTGCAAATGCAGATACAGGGGAAGTAGGAAAACTTTCAAACTGTTTGTCTACAAAAACACAGGTTTATAAACTGACAAATTATTAGGAAATTGACCCTTTTTGTGTCTGGTTTGCTGTACTGAAAAACAAAAATCATCCTGTAACAGTTCATATTTTAATCACTGAGAAAAAAATCACCAGGAAAGACAATTTGCATAACAAAAACAACCCTTGTCTGATACTTCTGGAGAAGGTAGATTATTATCCTAGTCAAGTGGCATTGATGAAGGGATCAAATGATTTGTTAAGCAACTACAAAAGGAGAAAAAGAAGGACATAAGAAGGCGGAGATAGTAATTCCTCTAGTCAGACGTGACTTATATACCACAGCTCTGTATCTAATAATAAAAAATGATGATATTGTTCTGATGTCTGTCATTGATGAGAATATGGAATACATAAGAGCAATAATCCTGAGGTTGAGAAATATACTTAGACTTGGGAGACAGCTGTCAAACCTTTGTATAATTATTTTCAATATATGGATGTTACTTTATTCATTTACAATTTAAGCACAATGTGAATTGACTGACAGATACAAAATGTGACAATGAAATTAATATTTGTAAAAGACAAAGCCATGAAATGTATCACTGGATGTTAGACTGTTTAAACAAAGAATGCTCAAATTTGTTTATACACAACTGTAATATATATATATATATATATTAGGGGGTGCTGAGAAGTTCCTGGCTTTGCCCAGAAAGAAGAGAGCCAGAGTTATGAAATAACACATTTATTCAACATATTCCCTCCAGAGACTGATGCACTACAGCATAATTGCAGCTTTTCTAAACCATCTCTCAGCAGCATTTTTGACATCAGAAATGTCCTCAAAACGTTGCCCCTTCAGGTGTTTCTCAAAATTCTGGAACAGATATTGGTCCGAAGGACCAGGTCAGGTGTGTAGGGGGGATGGTGGACCAATTGGAAACCCACGGTGTTCAATTTGGCAGCCACAACATTCGACTTGTGCGCAGGTGCATTGTCCTGCAAAAAAGGATCTCTTTGGTCAACTTTCCACGGCGTTTCATCTTAATTGCCTCCTTCAGCTTGTTGAGGAAGTTTATACTGTCCGGTGATACTAGAGCCCTGAGCTAGGTAGTCCACCAACAGAATACCATCTTTGTCCCAGAAAATGGAGGCCATGACTTTTTTGGCCGATTTCTGGGTTCGGAACTTCTTCGGCCGCGGGGACACATTGTGGCGCCAATTCTTTGACTGTTCCTTGGTTTTAGGATCATAGATGTGGAGCCAGGTTTCATCCTCAGTCCCTAACCTAGCCAAAAAGTCCTGTGCAGCTTCAAAATGGGCCAAAACGGCTGCTGGAGAAACAAAAACTTCATGACGGCCCGTAACTCCAACGACATGAAACTTGCTTGTGCCCTC
>NC_092867.1:28354229-28376195 GCF_032062135.1 Pyxicephalus adspersus
TTTTTTTTATCTGAGAAGAAAGGACTGTTTTTTTGGTCAACCACTGCTTGCTCTTGGCCATTAAATGCTGTCACATAATTGTCATCCTCTGATTCAGCCAGTAAAAAACTGGGGCAGTGCAAAGTATAAAATTGCCAGATTGCCAGGGAATGTGAACCTATCCTATATCACACGCAAGGCAGGTATCTCGGTTGCCTACATATAAGCCCACTCTGCACACTAATGCTCAGCAGTGTCTGGTGCCATGAAATTTGCTCTTCGGTTGCTGAAACAAACAAAATGATTGGATTTACATTTTCACCATCAGTTGAAGAACAGAACCTAGCCCGATGCAATTGACTTTTTTAAAAAGTACAAGCAAAATTAATGTTTTTATTACCATGTAATTGAATATTCTATGCAATGTGCATCACATTTACTAAGAAAAAATTCCCCTGCAAAGTGATCAGTCTAAACTTCTTTAGTAAAACAACTCCAGTCCTATACATGTGTAAATATAGGCAAAATGACAGTTGAAACTAAAACTGCTTGTTCATAGCTAAGACAAAATGAAGGTAGCTGATGATGTGATTTGTAATCTGTATGAACTTCACAGACTCGTTGAAACATGTCTTCTATCTCCAGATAGACCCTCTCTATCTGGCTGTTTTATGTATCTATGTTCACCTCAGTAAACTATGTTAGTTCCAAAGACATGAAGCTATCTTTGTTATACTATCCCTTAAAGCTTTATACTGTAGGTATATCCTTGTTTTGTATTGCATACCTCTATCGAAAGATATGTAATCTATACGATTGTATTGTCAAAGGCACTACCTTTTCAATAAAACATATTTTAAAATATATATATCCACAAGTCAAAATACATTTTTTCTCAGTGAAATGTACTCTGGGGAGCCTTGATAAACACAGTCTAGTGAAGAGTCTAGTCTATATCCTGGCGAACATATTGTGTTCTTCTTCCCATATGAATTTGGGTTGCTGTGACCTGATAAGAAGAAACTTGTGCCTTTTGGTGCCCTGAAAGATCATAGGAAGGAAAGAAGCTGGAAATATAAAAAATATATAATACAATAATATATAGTTTGTTTTTTTGACAATACAGTACAAGGATATTTGGTCAAAATGAGCTAGTAATTGCCATGTAACAATTACAGATGGTTGAGATGGTAACAGTGTATAACTGTTAGCTAGAAATATCATAAATTGACACTGACATTATCTCAATATGTGTAAAGAAATGTCAGTTTTACCCCCTGTCAGACTTTTCCCAGTTAGAGGATATCAAATGGGCATCCCCTGGGGTGAACCGAGACTTATGATCTTGATGTTCCACAGAAATAATTCCATCTTGTTGCAGAAGCTCAAACTGAGTGAAATTTAGAGGGTATTTTTAGGTTAAGTTTTACTATCCATAAACTAGTAATCACTCTGAAATTACAGCTCCAATTGCATATGCTAATGTGTTGTCTTAGCAGTTAGATTAGAAACAATTTAATTTTGAATTGGATCCATTGTCAACATTAGATAATTTCTTAGAGTCTTGTAGTTGAGATTGGTATTATCAGTGCCAGGCCCTTTCCTGTTAATAAATCTGCCTATTAAAATATGATAGCTGATGCTTTGATAATACCAAAAACCTAGGGACATACCTGGGTGCCTTGTCTATTTTTGATCTTAGCTTTGCAGTGTAGCTAGTTATCTTTTCTAAGGTACATACAGCCCATAGTATACTTCAGGAAAGAGCTCAACTCCATTCTCCATCACATTCATAGTACAACATTCAGTACTCTTAAAGTGGAAGTCAAGACCAAATCTGTTTTCTTTTATTAGAAAAAGAATGTGTTTTCATTATCACATGTGTTCATGCTGGAAATACATTTTCCCACTTATTGACCCAGTCTAAAAATAATAATGTTTGTAACCGTGGACGGTCTGTTGAAATTCAGAACACATCTTACTTAATTTGAACTCCAGCTTGTTCGTGATTCATCAGATCTGAGGTCTTATACACTTATGAAGTAAAAGGACAAGTACAAGGATTGCATTCAAATTAATATAATTTCTTATTGGGAAATATTTTTTTAATTGATGTTGTATGTCATGTTTTAAAATGTGAGATAAAAAAAGTAATTATACCATTTTTCATGTGATGACCTTCAAAGCTTCATTTTTAGTCAAGGAATGTATGTGATGAACAGAATGTCTGTATTAGTTATATAGTAAATGGGTGCGTTTTAAATGCAAATAAAATGGTTATTTCTGTTTTATAATAATCACAGGAATTAAGTGTTTCCGTAAATCATTTTAAAGCATTTTAAATGTCATCATTAAAAGATAGCATGTCACTAATTTTGTGAGAAACTTTGAAGTTTAGAGTTTTTTTAATAATCATAAAGCAAATTAGGAGCAACATTAAAATTACGATTTAGTTACTTTGCTACTAAAATGCAACAAACTTACTAAAATTTTACCACCCACAAAACCAGAAGCTATCCATAGTTTTCACACCATGTTGATAGCAGCCCATGTAGCTAATTTTTTTTTAGGTTATAATTGTGGTGGAGAGAGATCATACAGTACCAAGTATGGGAAGAGATCCAGATGTGATGTGGACAAATTTTTTTCTATATGCTGCCGTTTATATGCAGGGTCCGAAACTATAGTCCCTGATACACCTCTTCCTCCTACTTCTTCCTCCTCGGCTGGAAAGTCTTGTAGAGCAGAATGTTCATGAGTACGTAGAGGTGTCCCACCAACGGGGGTCCGCACATACAGATAAACTGTCTCTTCTAATGATGATGATGATGATGTCCTTGATCCAACATGGAGTGAACAAGGAGATCATTATAGGCAGGAAGAGAAGGAGGAGGAGAAAATGAGAGGAGGAGGAGGTTGCAGAGTGCCCTCAAAGGGGGAGAGGGAGGAAGAGGGAAAAAGCTGCCAACACTCTGCAGTCTTCACTTACCAGTCAGGCAAGTCATAGTCGTCCATCCTCAGCAGCTGTCACCACAGGTGTGCCTCAACAACTGTGGACCGCCACCACGAGCACCAGCTCCAGAGCACCTTTCGGCCCAGTTCGATGTTCGCCCGTGTGGGCATTTTTTAGTGTCCATAGTGATGACAACACTATGGTTATCTGAAAACTGTGTGCTCAGCAATTGAAATGAGGCAACAACCCAAACAAACTTGGAACAACTTGCATGAGCACTCATTTAAAAAGCCACCACCTGGTAACCTGGGGGGAACACCTAGGCAAAGCACAGAGCTCTGTGCGACGACCTCCGCCCCAGAAGCTAGATCTTCCTCCGCTCCCTTTCCTCCTTCCCAGCAATTTGAGTGGGGGGTGTAGCCGAGCATTACAGTTTTCAGGAGCTCCAACGTAGAGCGGCTGGTGTTTGTCGCATTGCTAGCAGTGAAGACCAGGCATCATTGCCACCCCCAACACCTTCCACCCCATCATCCAATTTTTCTGTGGTTAGCATCAGCGGCATCCAACCTTCCATCCCCCAGATGCTGGAGCGCAAGAGGAAATATGGCCCAAATGACCCCAAAACAAAGCTAATCAATGCGGGACTTGTACAGCTGATTGCGTTAGAGCTCCTCCCTTACCAGCTGGTGGACTCCAATGCCTTCCATTACGCATTTCTCTGCGCGAACCCACAGTATGTAATGCCCAAGCGGCAGTATTTTGCACAAAAATGTGTTCCTGCTTTGCATGAACACCTGCAGAGCAATGTGTCCGTGGCCCTGCAGCACTCAGTTTCTGGCAAGGTGCACCTGACAACCGACAGTTGGTCGAGCAAAGACAGACTGGGAAGATATATTTCCTACACAGCTCACTGGGTAACTTTGGTTGCAGTAGGGGAACATGCAGCTCCAGGAAGGCCTGCATACCTAGCTCCGCCAAGAGCTCATGGCCATTCAATCTCCTCCTTGACCTCCACTGCTACCTCCTCCTTTGACAAGTCTGCCTCAACCTCTTCCTCCAGGGACACTTTGCCGTGGAGACCCAGCACCTCCCATCCACCAGCATCTGTTCCCCGCCAGCAACAAACTGCAGTTTGCTATTTCGGTGCACCTGACCCGACGTTCGATCACCCGAACAATATCGGTCTATTCGATTGAATACCTGTTGAATCGAATAGTGAGACATTTGACAAACACTAGCCCTTAGAATGTAATAGGTGGCCTATTTGGCACAATTGTCCTGGAATAAACTAGTTTTAGCTGGAATAATGTCTATAATAGTCTATGTTAATTGGACAACAAGCCTTACATCAAACAATAGAAAACATGTTCCCATTTGTCATTATGCACTTAACCAATTTGTTCATATGTTTTCTGATTCACAGCTGTCTGCTTGTACTTGAAAGTGGTTTTTCCTTAGGCTGGGATTTAGCTCATAATTTTGGTGTCTTTCCCTTTCCTACCAACTATAGTTGGTTTACAATTTTGCCCTTTCTTTTGGCAGACTGATCTAATATTGCTGATCCTTGTCTTTTGACATTTAGCTTTCTTCTCCTCACATGTGCTGTTCTTGACCCACATCTTTTAGGCTTAGTCTACAGAGCTTATTAGCCAATGTTTTACTTGAGCGTTTAAACACCCATGTTTAAAAATTCTTATTCATTCAATAGGTTAGTCCATGTTTTCTTGGTGGGCTGTAAAGAATAGCCATCCTGCAGAGTTTTCAAAATAGTTAAAATGCACAAAAATGCCTCACAAAAAAAAGGGAGGCCTTCAAGATGCCCATAAAGACAAGAAACCTCCCCAATAACACAAATATGAGTTTTTGGGCATTTGGAGACATTTGGGAGGTGATTTTCTCCATTATAACTTTTTATTCTTCTTTGCTACATACCCTAATATAAAACAGCTTATTCTTCTTTGCTACATATCCTAATATAAAACAGCTTTAAAACACTTGTAAATGCCCATGCAAAATCTGTAAGGGTAAAGTCAGTGTAGACTTATTTATTAGATTTTACAATTAGATACAATTGGATTGTGGGTGTTACCATGGGCAAATTTAAAATATAATATATGCAATATTATTTGACATTTTGCTTTGGAATCAAAATTTTTAGGCTTAAGCTCCTTATCTTGTTTGAAGAGTCTCATCTTTGCTAACAGATGCCTGTTGTTTACACAGTGCAATGAGTTGTAAGCAGTAAACCATGTGTTTATAGAAATGAAATTTGTAAAAAATAGGTTCCTTGAAGCAAGCAGGTTTTGTGTGTTGTCCTTGTTGCTAACCCATAGCTCTCTGGTTTCCTTTTTTAAATATCACAGATATTTATTGATAACATCCTCCTCCTAAAAAGGAAGTCAGTGTTTCAAGGATCTGCAGGCTTCCATATTTCTGTGAGTGATATTTGACCAACTGATGAAATCCCACTTTAAATACTGCAATGATAGGAATCCCCATTCCTTGGGTCAAAAGTAGCCTAAAAAAGTATACTGCTTTTTGTTTAGCCAGGTGCTTTACAGGGGGGGGGGGGAATTCCAGAACTTCCGATGGCCTTCGTAAGATTAAGAGGTTACCCTGTGGAAGTGAACTTGTCCTTTTCTCTATTGCCAAGAGCCATACAAAGAGAGCTACTTTATGCTGTAACCATATGACAAGAAAAATTCTTTTAATCTTTCTCATTCATATTAGATGATAGCTCAGGTTGAATAACATTCCTATACATATACTGAAATAAAACTGTTGTCATTGTTGTTTGGGTCATTAATACCACGATAAATTGAGAAGTGGGTGCTTGCTGTCCCTCTGAAATTAAAATATTAAAGTAATAAGACTCATTAGCATTCAACAGTTTATATTAGTATAGATGTCTTTAGGCTACAGTTAAGGAATTGTTCTTAGTAGCTTACAGTGCTCCTTTAATACAAACTATTTATTTTGCAAGATTTCATAGCACAGAAACTACTCAGAGTTACAAAAGTTACAAATCAAAACAAATTGAGAAATTGCCTGAACAAAAGACCCTTGTGGCCCTACATGATGGTTTCTTTCTGAATGCATTAGCCATTAAATTATATGCACTTACAATTCTTGTTGTTTTATTACCAAGAAACTGATCTCTGAATAATACAATATCACTGTATTTATCTGTTTCAAAATCTTAAAAACCTGAAAGTGAAAAAATATTCTATGGCTATAAAAAGAATATAGCAGTAAATAAAGGGTTATGCGTGATGGTAACTGAAGGACAGAACAATATAAAATTTACTTTTTTACTCATGTCATGGATGATTCTTATAATTCACTAGTATACAAATCTCTATCCCGTGCAATATTGCCTTCTGTTTCAATTACATGGTTGACTTCTTCTGGTTTTCCATCACAAAAAATAGGATTACAACACAAGGCTCATGAGTCTGATTCTAATCATGTTTTGGAGCTCAGATATTTCCAACATGACTTTACACATCTTTTGAAAAGCAAAGTCGAAGACTTATTTTGTAAAGCACAAATTTGCTCTAAAATCTACATATGTTCTGTAGTTTATATTGCAATATTCCACAGATTATAAAGTTATTAAAATATTAATTCTCTCTCAATTGCACAATCTATTTATGCCTATAGGTGACCTTAACTATGTGTGATTTAGTTCACACACAGCTGGATTGACATATTCCCAAACCAATTCAATATAAATTTTACTTTTAGCAAAATACAAAGATGAAAATATACTCCCTACCAGATATCTTTAATAGAGCTGAATGGTGCCATGGGTACATTTTCTGTACCTAAGGGCTTATTAAATAGCCTTGAAGTACAGATATAAACAGAGGGAGAAAAACATGATGTTGGATAGGGATAGTGAATTGATATTTTGGGCAGAACACACAGAATTATGGATTGCCAAACCACAAAACTTTCAAGGAAAGGACAAAGGAGCAATGTTGCTTGCTGCTAGTAAAGTTTGGTATTGTTGTAGCGCACAGTACAGGTTGACGTCAAGTTAATTGGGATCTAGAAATAATAAATCGTAGCAATGCTTTGAGTAGATCTTTATCAATCTGTTGCTGACAGGCAGGTGAGGATATAGACACTTGAATGAAGATGGATGAAGACCTGCTCCAACAGTTATGTAGAAGCAGAGTAGGAGGCAGGCAGTGCACTTGCTCCAGGTCTTAGAAGTGAAAATAAGCTCAAATCCTCTGTCATAGGGGGTTCTGTAAACAAAACCCGGTACAGGTTGACTTTGTCATGTCACCCTTTTTAGTGGGCTTTTTTCTCTTCTATGGTGTTTAGCTAGATATCCACCTTCCAGAGATGTCTCCTACTTACTTAATAGTTTTAGTTTGTTGATGAACAATCTGACACTGCCACAAGGTGCATTTTGAAGTGTTTTCTAAGGCAGTGGTCACCAACCGGTCCTGTTTAAAATTTTGATGCTCCGGTGCACCCCCAATCAGAAGAAGGATCCCGCTGGGAAGCTGCACCAGCCAGAGCCATGGACCATGTCCCCAGTATAGATTGCAGGCTCAGGGAAGTGACCAGAGACACAACCGTTCCACTCTCCAATCACAGGCTCAGATTTTCACTGGGAGAGTGGGCGGGTTCTGGCATCATAGCGTCACTATGGGGGAGGTTTTCTCCCCCATGAGTGACACCCAGCTGCCCGCACATGCGCAGTCCGGAGCTGGTAAATTTTGTGGTCCATGGGTCCGAAACGGTGGGCGACCACTTTTCTATGGCACATAATATAATTATGTGCTGTAATTATAATATTTACTACCCCACACAAATTTGAAGCAAGATCTGCTGCAGGCTGCATTTGTAAGTGTTATAAATGTGTTGCCATTGCAAGTTTTGGAGTTTTCAATCAAAACAGAAGGCAGATCACCAAAGAGAAAAGTGCGACAGTGGGTCTCTCCTACCTCTTACCTGCTTTGTGGCCTATAAAGCAGAAAAACCTCTTGTCTAAGAAAAGCTGTTTTGCCAGACTACTTTGCCAACTGTTGTGTTATGTTTCCTAGCTTTTTAAAACATTATATTTTACTACAGGAACATAACACACAAAAGAGCAATCAGAAAGGTCTTTAGGTCCCCTTGGTTGGTTCTGACTAGTTAGGAGAAGGCACAATATTGTGTGCCCAGACTCTTTCACACTGAAAACAAATTTTTTCTGTTTAAAACAAATAAATACTGTATAATTTTGTTAAGCCACACTGAGCGGGTCCAGCTACAGGTACCATCCACCATAAACCCATATTCCATAAACCTAATAGTCACTGATTACATTGGATCCTTAGTTGATATAATTCTAAAAAGAACTTCATGTACTACTAGGTTTCAAGGAGGAGCCACTGGTCAGAACTTGTGCAATATGCTCTGGAGATACTGGCTTGATCTTCGGCAAATGTGATGGTTAAGGGGGAATTCTGCACAGCAGCAGGACTTGTCATAGAGAAAGACTTTCACCTCTTCAAATACAGATTTGGCAAGAATAACAGAAGATTTTTTAGGAAGCAACAACAGTTGCCACAAAATACAGTTTTTACCTGTAAGGCTGTCTTAATGATTACCTCCTGGCACCTCTCCTTCTTTTTTAGCTTTCTCGTAAGCTCATGATTTGTGTCTTTAATTTTAAAGTCTGTCAATTTAAAGTGTGCTGTCCTATCAATGGAACTATTTTTGAGAAGCTGTGTCTCAGTGGTAAAGCTGCATTTTTTTATCGTAGCAAAAATCCAGCCACATGTGTCTAAAACTGAGGTCTGCTTAGTCTAAAAATGTGTTGTTCTCTCACTGGGAAATCGCTTTTTGTAGCCATGTGCACCTGCAAAGCTATATTTTTTTTTCTGGTAGTTAAACACTACATCAGAATTTTTATACTTATGCAGTCTTCTTTCTTTTTCTTCTATTCTTTTATTTTTGGGTTACATTGTTTTGCCAAAAACAGCAATTAAAGTAGAGGTTTATTTACTGCTACAATGATTAGCATAAATGATTACATTTTAGTGTATAAAAATTATCTTAGATGACTATATAGTGGTTATGTTTGCTTGGATGTCATTTACTGCATGTCTTTCTTAGCAAGGAAATTCATATGTGTTCAAGAAAATATGTACGTTTTGTGAATTGTGAAGGATCCATAGTGAGTTCCAGGATGAATTATTGCAAGGTTTCTTTCAAAATGTTGGCAGACCAAGATATGCACTACAATTCCAATTTTTTTTCATTGCTAGCAACCTAACTTTTATAGTAAAAGTTTAAATAAGAGGTGCTTATACTGGGCATCTGTGATAAGATTTAAGCCTGAATGTGTTCAATTAGCTGACTAGCTATTTCTATAAGTAGGTTGATTTCACCAGAGGGCAATTACTTTTTAATAGAGAGAAGTAAGTGATGTTTTAATTTGTTCATTTATTTTAATAAAACAGTGGCATTTTTTCACTTGGGTGCCCATTATCTAATATTAGATTCTGCTAAAGACAAAAAAGAAAATCAGTGATAAATTATGTAATAAAATTAAAAAAAGGGTTAGGTGTATTCCTGTATTGATACCATTGTAGCTCAGAGATAAGTTTCTGCAAGTATAGAGCTGGAAATAAAATATATTTTCTTTTATACTTGCATATTCACAAAGGCGTGAAGTGTGTTAAAGTAAATTGTTTCGGAGAGTAATATAGGGACTTCCATTGCTGACCTTCTTTGTAAAATACTAGTGGCTTGCCTGACTCATTGCATTTAGTATTTTCTGATTCACTGAGCTGGGAAAAGTAGGAATATTATGAAAGTTTGAATCCGTTGTATGTATACTTGTTCTGGGTCAGTGAAGCATGGGAGCCAAGCATGGAAGTCAAGCAATTAGAACTTGTAGAATAGGACATGAGCAATGAAAGCTTTCACATGTCTCTATGTAAAGGTTTCCTTTAATACCAACTTACCATTCCAACTTGTAACCATACCAACTTGTAACATTTCTTAAACATTTAGTTTACTTTATATGAGATATTTACCATCCATTGCACCCTTATGAAGGTATCTTTTCATGTGCAGTATTGCAACTTATTAAATGATTCAGTGCTGTGCAGTTTTTTCATTAGGACCTAAAGAGGGTTTTACTAAGAACTAAGGAATATGTACATTAAATCAGAATACAGGGATACCAGCAGCCACTGATATTTAGGCAGCGGGTCTTTTGCTCACTAAAAGCTTTGCAGTAGCTATGCAGTGTACCATGCTGGAATTTGACAGCAACATCTCAGCCTTGTTTACCGGATGGACTGAGACACAGTTTAAAGCGAAACTAAAACAAAAAAATGAGACAGCTTTAATCTGGCAGGTCCCTCGATGGCCCACAATCCGGTCCCGCATCGTCCTGGATTTCCTCTTCGTCCTGGCGCTCTTCTGGACACTACCATCTTCGATATTCACTTACGTCTCTTCTTCGGTGTCTTTCTTATTCACCCGATTTTGCACTTCACAGAATTGAGATCAGGTGACGTAGCTGCTGTGAGGGGGAAAAAGAAGAGAGCCGATCTTACTGTTCATGTGTGAGATGGGCATCTTTTTCCCCTAGGAAGAAAAATGCTCCTTCTGAGCATGCCCAAGAATATTTCTTGGGCATGAGCAGAAGGAGCAGCCAGAGTCTCCTGGGATGCTTGATGTAGGCATCCCGGGAGGTTCTGCACCGCAGGGATCAAGACTTAATGGGGTGGTGATGCACCCTTGGGTTTTCTACCCTTCTATGTAAAGTAAAAATGTTGAGTTTAGGTACGCTTTAAATTATAACAAAGGCCTAAAAAGTTACAATTAAAATAAAAAAAGTATTTGCTATGTGTCTAAGCAATCTGATTTTTGTCTAGAATTCCTGATTGAAAAATGCTATGCCTACAGCCTTATCAATGTATATCTGTAGTGTGAATCTCAGGCACTGCTGCCTTTTAATATTAGTTTCTGTGGATTTGGACAAGAGTTGGTTATGTCATTACAGTGCTGCTTGCCGTTGTTCACACAGAGAATCTGAGTGTGTTAGGAGCATTGAATTACTGTAACCTTCCTCAGGGACAGAGAATAGTGAGTAGTTCTTACACACCCATAACAAGTTTGCATATAGTAGATATAAGTGGATGAAAAAAATATTGTGAGGCTTAGTTAGTAAATAGTAAAAAATTTCGGGCATTCTAGAAAATGTCTAAAACACTGTAAAAAAATAGTATAAAATATACTGTTATAGTATATATAACAGTATATTTCAAGTCCATGGAGGTGGTTCATGTAGAAAAATGAACATTTAAAATGAGGCTATTGCATGCTACTGCCTGAAATAAAGAAGAAAAATGAGTTTCAATATTATCTTTATCCTTACTGTGATAAAGAGGTTGTCTAGCAATAGCTTCAGTTTTGTATTGTCCATAAATATTATTGCAGGTGGGTTATTAACACACTGGTCTGCAGTGTAAAAACCTAGTTCTGTACAAAGAAGATACAGTTTTCCACAAACATTGTTGGATATCACAGTGTTACTTTTAAACTGCAACTGCATTGTACAAATCATTTACAAAACACAGGCCGCGGTGTTGCCTGAGGTGTCCTACTAAGTGTTTTCTGCATAACTGTAGAGAACCCCTTTTGATAGCAGGAGAAATTACAGAGTAATGCAGCAAGTAAAACGGAGGTTGAAAAATGTAAGTTTGATTAGGAAAAACACTTTGATTTATATTTGGGACTTTTTTGCAGCAGCATTACTCCTTTAATTATGGGTCCCTTAACATTTCCCTTAGCATTTTTGATAATCTGCTGCAGCAAGTGTCCCTGTTTTATAATGAGTTATGAGCAAGGGACCTTCACCCAAGTTGCATTCATTTTGCTAAAAACATTTTTTCCATGATGACATTACTCTGCAAATATAAATAAAAAATACACTAACTTTGAAGTGTAGAACATTTAGTATTTGAAGGTTAAAAAAACAATTACTTTGGGTTAGTTTGTACATCCATTTATGAATACATAAAGAAACTGAATATATTTTTGTCAATTGTTATTAAGTAGTAGCAGATTGTTAGGAGGTTTTGTAACGTATATGTTTATAATGTATTGGGTGATTTTTAGGTGTTAGCTCAGAAGTTCCCATTTAATATATTGTTGTAAAAAGTGTGTAAATCTAAGGACTTGTTCCTTCATTTGAAATCTGGTGAATTTTACTAAATGAGCATGCTTTGCTGTTTCTAAAAAATAGCACATGCTACATTTTTTAAAACTCACCAAATGGGATCATATAGCTGTGTATTGCCATGTAGTGCACTTTAAAAATGCATTGTGTTGCTAATGTGCTTTCAGGTACTTCGAATTAATTGCAACCCAAGATACCAATGCATGTGTCTGCATGGAAATATGTGCATTACCACTAAGTAAAGATGTGAACAAGCCCTAATTGATTTTACTTGTTCATGCTGTTTAAGGGTAATTCAAACAAAAAGGACATTTTTGTAAGCTTATAGGTGGTATTCAAAAGTAGGAAAAAAATCTATGTTTACCTACACATTCAAATACACCTACTTTTATTTAAAAGCCTAGTACGCCAAAAAGATTTTAGTAACTCAATTTATTTATGGTATGATGGCTTGTATAAATAATGAGGTGCTTCATCAGAGAGGTCATTTAAATAATTTTAGCTGCAATGTTCCCAGCAACCTTACAAGTTCCTTAGACATCATGTCGGGAAAATAGAGTATTTTTCTTTTTAAGAGGTGAAGGGTTTATATAAATCCACCCCATGCTGGTCGTGTAGGTAAGCAGTTGGATTTATTGGTTGGAAAATAAATGAGAAACTACTGTAATTTTTTATGTGTTACATTTATGTGCTGCGTGGGTCAACCCATGCATCATAGCCAATGTTTTTTTTCCTAGTATACTGCTAATTTAAGGGCTATAAAATAAGTTGTCAAAAGGAAAACATCCAGTATCAGCATTAATTTTGTAACTTGTTCTAAAAGAATAAAAGCCAAAATCTTGCTTACCTTTACACCTGCACTATTTTGTTTCAATCAACAGAATAATTAAGTGCATAATTACAATCATAGCAGGATAGTATCTATACTGTAGTTATGTGAACAAGTAAGTATACTTGTTCACATAACTTTTTAACATATTTGAACAGGCAAATGCACCACTTTGAATCTTTTTGGTTTCTCTCATCCAGTGGAGTAATGACACATAGGTTCAATCCATGTCTAAGTCTATGTGTTTTATTGAAGAGTTTAATGTGTTTAGGAGGGAGGGTTAGGGGTGCAGAGTTTATTAATAACTCACGATCTGGAGGGGTATGGAGATCACACACCTAACACACACATAGCTAACTTTCCCCTTAATAGTTAAATGAAGTTAGTGGTCATACACTTTTTCATGTTTTCGTCCCCACAAACTGGAGGTCTTCACTGGCATTTTCAGGGTGCTGCCTTGATTCTACTTAAGATTGTTGGATGATATAATGATGGATTTTGTCTTCATGTACACAGTACCAGACTTAGAAAACTGTGCAGCACGCCTAAGGTTAGCATTACTGTGCCCTACAATATATTATGCATTATTTTGACCTTTGTAAACCCCTTCCCAATAAACATTCTGCTGTTGCCTGAATAACTATGTTTATGTGTTCTTGATTGTACTGTTGCTCTCAGTTTTTAACTGGCAGTACTTTGACTACAAGTTGCTCATACTTCCTGGTTCCTGTCTCTGGCATATACCCGCTGCTTGACTCACTCTGCTCCAAGTTAGCAATTCAATAATCAACTTGGCTTATTTTCTGACCTGGCTACTTGTTAGCTTGTTGCTGATCTTGGCCTAACTTTTCTGATTTCCACTAAGTACTTGAATGTGTGCCTAGCATTGGCTCATATGCTGTGCATGGTGCAAATCGGAGAATGCAAACTGGGTGCCAATTCTGTCAGTGCACCAGTAGATCTGAGTACTCTAGAATCCCCCTGGTTTATTATACCCCTTAGTTACATTTGACTGACAACATTATTGACATTCCAGGTCTATGTTTCCTCAGCTATTATATTAGACTGCTAATATACAATCCAAATGGCATTGCATATGGTTACTGCTAAAAGTATCCCTTCCATATGGGATTTTATAAAGATGGGCTGGAACTCAATCAAGCTTTCCTAATAAACCTTTTTTATTGTTTTAGTCCAGTGTTTCTTGTCCCTTTTAACATGGAAACCCTTGAAACACCTTTCAGGTCTTCAGGGAACCCCTGCTATAATTCCTATAGTCACAACTCTCAGTAAATGAGTGTCGTGGTCAGTGGGAAGAATACCCCTTACATTGCTGGCTAGTGGAAAGAATGTCATCTGTACAGATAGCTAAGAAAGGTCATTGGTGTCAATGGTAACTTACCCAAGATGCACAAACTGGTCACCTCTCAAAGAACCCCTAGCAACCTCTGGAGGATCCCTTTGGTTCCACTGAACCCTGGTTCTAGACAATGCTGACATATCTACTAGCTTGGCGTTCAGCTTTCTTACAATTCTATTTCACTGGTTTATTTCCAGAACTTTTTATGTGACTAAGCCCTCTTTCACCTGTGTGGTCATTGGCACATAGGAATGGAGGATAACTGTGGAAGTTGTCAAGAAAGTGGTTGGGGTACTGTGGCCATGTAGTTAACCTCCGTGGTATACCACATGTCTGAAATCACCCTAAATTAAAAAGTATGATTTATCAGCTGCTTTCAGTTGTTGGTTCCTACATAATTTATCATAAAAAGATGGGATACAATTTACTGCTGCATGACCTGAAAATAAAAAATTCAAGGCAATCTATGTATCATTCTAGTTTGATTTGAATGTTTATCTACAGTATGTGGATCAGTTTGTTTAAAAAATTTGATAAATGTAATTTTAGTAATTACATTTTCTGCTTTCTTTTTCTAAACACAATATTTGTTTATCACCTTAAAAGGCAACAGAGAACAAGGATTGACAGTTTCCATTATTGTCACGCACACATATAGAAACAACCAACCAAAGAAGCTAGAAGACTGGTAAGCCACAGCATCTAATGACCACTGCTTTTTGTGAGTAAAAATCTTTTTTTTTTATTGCCAACAGTTAGTTAGAGGTGGGTGGGAGGTAAAAAGTTGGAGGTAGGTTTGTAGTTTGTTTAGATATCAGCCTTAAGGAATGTTTTTTTTTAAATGTACAATACATTCACTAGGTGGCTTGTTCTAGATCTGCTGTTTTCATAACAGTTGTACTGTTTGTATTTTAGCCAAGAACACTCTCTAATATCTACAAAACAGAATAAAAAGTACATGTTAACAGTAAGAAAACAGATTTATGAAAAATGTCTTTAATTGTCCTGGGAATACCAAAGACCTGCTATGACTGGTCTCTTTTTGAAAATCTCAGGTGCCTGGTATGTTGATTGCTGGTTTTAGTTTTGAGCCATTTAATGTACCTGGAAAAAGTATGTAGAAGAGCAAAGACAGGAAAAGTCAGAAGTCAGAGGGTCAGCAAGACAGCCAAGCATAATAGCATTTTCAGACATAGATA
The DNA here is from genome assembly GCF_032062135.1 of Pyxicephalus adspersus. Lineage (NCBI taxonomy): Eukaryota > Metazoa > Chordata > Amphibia > Anura > Pyxicephalidae > Pyxicephalus > Pyxicephalus adspersus. The sequence goes on from NC_092867.1 coordinate 28,369,752, forward strand.
GCAATGTCAACCTTCACATGAATAATTCCCTGTAAGATCAAACATTTCTGTATATGATCTGTACACATATGAGGTATAGAAATTCAAGTAGGTAAACCTTTTAGCATACTATTTGCAGTACACCAATTAGAATTTTCAAAATATTGTAAAATATTTCCCATTGCATTTTATACTGTGTATGGTGATTTTGACAAGCATCTTCAGAGACTTGGAGCTATGTAAATTAAATTATGCATACATTTGCAACCTTTGGGAATTTTGTGGCTTCACAAGCTGTGAGGAATAATGAATCCTTCTTGTATAATTTGTTTGAACTATGCCTCATTGACTTCCGAATTTCACTTTTATTTTCCTTGAATATATTGGACACTTCTAATTAATTTTAAAGTATTATGATTATTAAGATCTTGTGCCTAAATGACTAGCTGATAGCATCTCTCAACTAGTTATTTTTCTGCTTTCTCATTTTTTTTTATTTTAGTAGATTTGAGTAACATATAATGATGACAATCAAAGTATTATGACATACTTAGTTTTTTTGGCATACTAGCTGAAATGTGCCCAATCTCAGAAAAGTGAGGGTTTTATTGCCAGAACTCTATATTTGCATATTAGGGCATGGCTTGAAAATCAAAAGGGTTGTTTGGTTCACCCAGCTTCACAGATGAAAGTGTATTCTCTCCAGCCTTGGATAGCTTTAATAAATCAGGTCCATTGTGTTAACATTCTAAATACCTTCACATGGTGACGAAGGATCGAAAAGGATGCTGAAGTGATATTGATTTTAGTAAGACTGTATGTGGTGGGTTTTATTCAGCCAGGATGCTTGAGAAAAAAGATTAAAGTACATTGTTTCAAAGAACAATAAATCCATTAAAGTTACCCTGTTACTAACCTAACATACATAAACTAACATAACCTTAACACTAAACAGCCTGTGAAAAGTAAAAGTCTATATATTTACATTTCCTGCAGACAGTGTCCTACGTCACTGAAGTGTCAGATACCAGGAGCAGGTGAAAATCTGCAATTCAGCAATGGTTTAGATCAATGGTTGTCAACCAGTGGGTGGTACACAAGAAAATGTTGGTGGTCCGCGACTCTGGCCGGTGCATTCCTGAGCAGGATCAGGAGAAGGAACCATGTATGGATCGCAGGCTCAGGGAAGTGGGCAGAGACACAACCCAACCACTCTCTCATCGCAGGTCTGACCCGGGGTCTAAGTGGGTGGGTTCTGGCATCATGACATCACTATAGGAGAAGTTTCTTGCCCTTTGAGTGACACCCGGCTCCCCCACGCATGCATGGTCTAGAGCCAGAACATTTAGTGGTCTGTTGGTCCAAAAAGGTTGGCGACCACTGGTTTAGGGGACCACCAGCCAAAAGGAAGTGTAAAGAATGGGTCAGTATAGGAAATAAAAATGTACAGCAAACAGTATAGATTGGGACAGTATGAAACAAAAAAGTACAGTTTAAAGAAAAGGTGTGGTGTATATTATAATGTATAATGTAGAGCCCAGCATACAAAATAGACTGGTGTAGGATATAAACATATACAGCAGAGTGTACACATTTAGCAGTATAAAATAGGAAATGCATAGCATAGCAGGTAAGATGGTGTGGAGCAGTGGGGAATTAAACAATGCACAATATTATGTATAGAATAAGGTTATACAAATTAGGTAACACACAGCATGGCATATAAAACAAGGCACCGTGATATAGGGAATACACAGACTGGCATTACAGGATGTCATCAGTCAGAGTCACAAATCAAGTGTGTAGTAGAGGGCTTCCTCTGACAGCTGTTTGTAAGTGACAGTATTGAGTGGTTTAGCTGTCACTGCCATTCATCATGGGTCTGCACTATCAGGGGTCTGAACAGGTACAGACACCATAGCAGCTGTACAGTTACATGGCCTGCTATGGCGGTAATTCTGCCAGTGTTTACGCTGCACCTTATTCATTCCAGAGTGTTGGGTGCCAGCACCATATTGGTTGGCAACTCAGAGGGCTGCTCACTGTTCACATTAGTATTGGTATGTAAGTATACTTGGGGCATACTTTTTAAAGTCACAATGCACTGCTTGGCCACAATGCACAGATAGAAAAAGCAGCAAAAAGTGGAAGTGTTTTAATCATGGGCGAAGTCCTGTTTGAACACGAAAAAATTTGCTTGGTATACAACCTTTGCTTGGTATACAACCTTTGTGCTAGAACTTGTATGGGTCAAAATCAGTCATACTACCGCGCGCTACCCTTATTTACCTTTCTTGAGACAAAACCACGACTTCTAACGAGCGTCAGTACGCCACTTGCTACCATTCAGTGAACAACCCGCGCTATAACTCTCTGTGAATTACATAACATCTCCTCCTCCTCCCTTCTCAGCACCATGTTAGTAGGCACTCAACTCTTCTCAACAAGGTAAAGTGAGGGTAAATTTCCATTTATTTCATCTAATTGCTTTTGTATTTATGTATTTAAGTATTAGGCAGTGTTTAAATTATTTTATACAACCCCATCAATGTATAATATGCCAATAACAATAGGATTTTTTTTCATGGGAACGGATTATTCATTATCCTTTTATTTCTTATGGGACCAATTTGTTTAGTATAAGTCCTGTTTGGTATAAGGCCAAGGATCTGGAACGGATTAAGGAGTTATACCAAGGTACCACTGTACTTATTTCAAACTACATACAACTTTTTCATGTTATCATTGATTTTGCTATTAAAGCTTTCAGTTCAGAATACATCTAAAATTACCTTGGTAGAAATTACATTTGTGATGTGTAAATACAGAGATTATGTTCCCCCATTATTCCATCAATAGCAACATGGCCACAAGGTTATCTGTGTGCAGGAAACATTTACTTGTGGTTTAACATCTCACTGTCTGGGAGCAGACAGTTTTTAGACATTTTTCTGATGTAAGAAGCCTACAAATTATTTTTTTTGACAACTGGGGTCCTTATATGTATTTGCAATCATAGGAATTACATACAGAAGACACCCAATGACCTACTGTAGACATAAAGGGTGCAAACAGTTTCATATTTCATGTTGCAAAACCAGGGACTGCAGTGCACTTGTGGCAGGTATATGTTATAATTTGTACTTTATATAAAATAATATGTGAATATTACTTCAGAAATAAAAAGCATTCATAGATTTATAAGTAGGCTTCTTTCCTTCACTCTACCGTAATTTTTATCATATTGTATTGTTGTATTGTTTCAAATCCATTGAAAACATCCATTGAAATTTAGCATTTGTTTAGCATATGTTTCTCTGCAGTCATTTTAGTTACATTTTTGAAGTGTTTTATTTTGCTTTGTGCTGCATAATGCTGCTGTAGGTACAATTGCCACGCTGTGGAAATAATTATTTGTTTAATGAGTTTACATAGAACATCATTTATACAATTACTAATGCAACCTGTATTTAATGTTCTTATGATTTCCAGCTTAGCTAATGGTGAAGGTGATTATTAAAAGTAAGCATGGGAAAGCAGCAAGGAAACAATTACTCTTTTTCTCTACTGCATTCTAAGCACACATTAATTATATCAAACAATTTAAAGATTATTTAAATTAAGGAATTAGTGACTCACCAATGTCAATTATAATTTTAATACTCTACTCGGTAGTGATTTCCAGCTGATAAAATATCCACTGAACTCTAATATATTACCATTAATATTATTAACCATCTGCCTTCCAGCACTTGCATATTGGTACCTAATTTTTAAAAATACTGGAGCTTTGTTTGGCAGGATACTGAAGTGAATGTTTTTGAATGATTTGGTTCTTGTATGTTAGTGTCTACTAAAACAAATAAACCAATTTGATATTTAAGAAGAGTAAAAATAGGAACTAATATATATGCCTAAATGTCAGGACAACATGGAAGTTTAAAATCTTAAAAAAACAGCTAATAGAATACTTATGTGTATGTTCATCGTCATGATCAATAAGAAAAGTAATGCAATATTTAAACCCAGATTTGTACCACCCCAATGTCAGAAAGATGAATAGGTGAGCCAGGGCAAAAATATATAAATGTAATGTGTAAATGTTTAAAAAATGTATACTATTTAATGCTCGCTCGCAGTAACTCGCTCAAACATGCATTGGGGCCAGTGATTTTACTAGATGGCAACTCTGGAGTCCTTCAGAGGAAAAGAAAAACTGTGAGGAATGTCGAATGAGCCCAGATCTGTATCTTCCACATTGGGGGTCAGAACTAGCATCAACCAGCGTTGTGTGGGGATTTCTGTTTAATGTGGTAAGCAAAACTACAAAGGAGCTTTATTTCAAAAGCTTCTGTGTTATCCACATGGTGATCTTTTGAACATATCGCCTTGGTTATCTATCCAGACAACAAGCTGGCAAAACTACTACTTATGAGTTTGCATGCAATTTTTATTCCATCTTTTTTTAATGGTTCTGAATATGTTTTTAATATTTTTTAGGTTCCAGTCATTGTTTAAAAAAAGTGGTTGCAGAAAAAACATTTGAGAACTTTTTTAAGGTAGCTCCACCTTTTTGATAGTTTGATGATATCCTCACTGGGCCTTTCCTTAAGGGTCAAAAACCAAACTCCCCCCCAAAAAATACAATACAATTTTGAAGTTGGGCTTCTCCCACAATGCAAGGGTTAAATGCACTTTTGTTTCTTGTCTTGCCTTGCAATCACAGGCTTCAGCATTGCTTTGGTTCCTGCAGCCTTTACTTTAAAGCGCTCTGTGCTGCAGTGACAAACTTTGATGTCATTACCTACAATGCGGTATCAGTATCCCTGCATTTATAATGAGAATGCTATGCTCATATGTTTCATTCCGTGAGTTTCCGTTTTGACAAACCCTTGCTAGATTTCTACTGTTGTTATTTCAAGGCTTTTTTGGACTTTAGATTTAGGAAATATGTTAGCTCTAACATCTTTAAATGTCCAAATGTAAATAGGTTAATTATCTGGATGACTGATTATTTATAGATTCTGCATTTTATGATGAATGCTTTCAGTTTACCTTTTCTTCATTTTGTGATAATTTTGCCTGCTAAAAACTGATCCTTTCAACAACATTTCTCATTTTTTATTGACATAGTGCTCATTGTGTACAAAATTACATAGGGTCTGCCTAACAGAAGGATGACTATTCAAACATGGGTCTGTTTCTATTTTTGATACCCATATCATTCCTATAGGTTGTATATTTTCTCATACAACTTATTTAGCCATTCATGGTTTGTATTTTCTTCCCATGTCCACTTACCTTATGTTTTAAAAGAGGGTCTGTGTGCTAGTATTTTTTAGCCAATTGAATTTGTTGCTTGCTTAGGAAGAAGGCATTGAACAATTTCAGCTTAACCACTGTCAGAGTCAGATTTTTTTAAAAAAATATGCATAAAATGATTATGTTTGGTGGAAATTCACAAGAAATGTTTATTTACCACTTTTTGGAACATAGGACAGTTATTTTTATTGAAGAAAAGACATTGCCTGTCTCTTCTGAAATAAAGGACCTTCCTAATCATGTTTTTTACTTTTAGAGTTTAGTTCCACTTTAAAGTACAACTATTTAATGGTAAAACAAATTAATTTAAAAATGTTTAAGGATAATCAAACTAAAATACAAGTTGTGGCCAAGTATATTCCAATTTACTTTCTTCTTTTAAGATGTGCTGGCTCTAATCCAAGTTTAATACAAATCCATTTAGCTGTTGACATTTTACCTACAATTATTACTCTTCTTTAGTTTCTATAGATATACTGTGCTTAATGATTAGAAGTATGTGAAAGTCTGTCAATGAAACTTTCAAAAGAAAGGAATAGCAACCTATTAATAGTGTTGGTGTTCAAATTTGGGTTGCCCCTATATTGGACCAGAAAAAAATGGCAGACCCGACCCGAAAAAAAACAGAGAATTATACTTTGTGAATTCGTGTTTAAAAATATGTTTAAAAAAAAAAGCCGAATCCAGATGAACTCTTAACAGAGTTTCTCTGTCAGCTGTGACCACGTACAGCCCAGTGACCGTGGGAACTGAGTTCAGATGAACTCTCAATGGAGAAACTATTGTTCTACACAGTCCCGAATAAAACCTGAATTCCCCCCCCACCATAGACTTTATTGGTGTTCGAATTCGGCATTTGATAACAAAAATTTGATCGAATGGTGTTTATCAAAGTGACAGAGTTCAAGTGCAATCAATGTTTTCCCCATCTATTTTTATATATATATATATATATATATATATATATATATATATTTAGTCAAAAAATATATATAAATATATATATTTAGTCAATGACTTCAATTATTGTTAGGGAATTGTTGTTATTGCAATAAAGCTATGGATGTCGTATTACCAACAGTTGATGAAGTTTGTCTAAGAAAAAATATTTATATAATTTTTAATAAAAACTCTCAATTGCAA
>NC_092867.1:28380212-28391242 GCF_032062135.1 Pyxicephalus adspersus
CATACATAGCCAGGTTTGCAGAGCTTATATGCAGATTGTACCACATCATTCAAATGTAGAAAAAATGAACAACATTGCAAATAAGGTCTGATAATTGTTGCTATCACAACGTGGTTGTGAGCTCTGGGAAGGGCCAGGGTGCAGAATCTAAGCAGCAGCCTGGTCTTCTCCAGAGCCTCTAGTGGTGAGGATGTTGTGGTGCAGGCTGCTACTAGGTTGCGATTCTTGGGCACACCAGGGTAGGCAGGGCAATACAAAGTACCAAAATCGGCAAGCAGGGGATAGTCAAAGAAAGCTGGGGTTGAGGCAAACAGCAGACAACAGTAGTCAGGAACAAAGCTAGAGGTCAGGAATCCAGAGAAAAAACTTCGGTGACATATGAGTCACGGAAGACACAGAAGGCTTGGGTAAAATGGTGGTCACAGTAGACACAAGGGAACACTGGAACAGCACAAGAGAACAGACAAGGAAAAAACAGACTGGTCAACATAGGGTTAACAAAGAAGCTGGACTGGGAAAGCAGTTAATCAACAGGTGTAGAGGAAATGCTCAGCAGAGCAAGGGGGCTCTGCATACAAGGATACATGTTGCGTCTGATGAATGTTGTGTCTGAGCAAGCTAAAAAGCCAAGAGTGATAAGGAGGCTTTTTCCTGATTGGCCAGCAGTAGAGGTGATACTGATTAAACTTGGAAGAGTAGGCACGTTCGACATTAGAACTGCTCGCATGCGCAGGAGAAAGGTGCGGGTGGTTTAGCGAGGAGGAGGTGTCAAACACCCCGTCATCCCCTGGTCTTGTCCTCTTCCTCGATCTGCCCCCCGGCGAGTGTGCTGACCTTCCCTGAGAGTTCCCGGTGATGTTGGTGCGTACAGGCGTTGCTAGGGGCGTGGCAGGAATTTCAAATTATTTTGTATCGCATGCAATACAAAATAACGGTATTGAATGCAATACACTGAATTTATATGTCTAAAAGCAGTACATTGGCCCTAATTCATCAATGAAATCCGCGCTCGCTGGTCGCGTGTACTTTTGCGCTTCCAGCGAGCCGGTTTTCCACGGTCCGGAGTCGAGTGCGCTCGTACACTCACCTCCTCACTGCCAGCTGGATTCCTGCCTTGATAATAATGAGCAATAGGGGTCGTGAATCTGCATTCTGCTTGATGAATTAGGGCCATTGTCTTTCATGACAATTTTTTTTACAGTATAATATAATAGTATGAGTATAATAAATTTTGAAACACAAAATCATGGCGAATTTTATTATTTTTTTTTTTTAATTTAACATTTTGACATGATTTTGTGTTTCAAACTTTAATATACTCATACTATTATATTATACTGTAAAAAAAATTTTCACGAAAGACAATGTACTGCTTTTAGACATATAAATCCAGACAGAAATGAACCGCCCAGAAGGTTAATAATTGTTAGGTGCCAGAACAAAAAAATCACAAGTCTGTGGCTGCCTAGTAACATGCTGTCATTGTATTTTGTGTTATCTTGTCTTGTACAGATTGTAGTAATAATCAAAGCACACAATGTCTGCTTGAAACAACTGCACATTTAGCAATATATTTACTTGATGAACAGGCAACAGTAAAAATATTGTATTGTATAAGTGAATGTAATGCAAGGTAAACATGCTTCTATAACTTTAATAAATAAAATGCGATTGTCTATATCAAATGTCCTTTTTTAAGTCAAAGGGTTGATATAACAGCAAAGCAACTAGCATTTTTTAAAGTAGGTCAGCAGTGTAAGCCTCTCTAATTATTTGAGCAAGGTTTTTCTGTAAACAAACTTTACAACAGTTCAATGTATTTCATTACAAATGTATTGAAGCGGCCAAATTGTAAATTAGAGCAACCCCATTCAAGACACAGACGTAGGCTCTAAGTGGCTTGCTTTCCCTGGTAGTCACGGTCAGCTACTGGAGAGATAGGCATGTAAGACTTTGTCTGTGAAGTGTTACTCATGATGCAGCTGTACAACATTTCATGAAATTTACGATCTCTTGCATGAAAATTTAAAAAAGCAGTAATGCTATTATTTTTTAGTATTTTTTAACAAAATATTGATTTGCTAATGTATATCAAATTTTAAATAAAAGTTGAAAATGATAAAGAAATAAATGTAAATGTTTTCCTATTTACTTTCATATATATTTTGTAGTCTAGTAGTGAACACAATGCAGATTTAAAATATTCTAATTTGATACACCCGTAATTTCACAAATGGGGTTTGCTATTGATAGGGTCTTATTTTTGTCTAAGGAATTACACTTTAAATTTAAGCTGTGTATCCTTTACTATTAGATAGTTAGAAAAGTAGATATACATGTGCTGTAGGAATGAATCTAATCCTAATTATTTTTTAACTATCATTTTGCTACTCCTGCTATTTCAAACATACCAAAATAAAAAAAGTTGAAATTTTCATGATTTTCTTTAAAGATTTTAAATAAACTTGTGGTGTTTGTAATAAAGCATATGCACTGCACCATGACTTTACCAATACTAATAAAGTACACATGCTTGACATGGACAGGGCTGAACCTAAAAGAGTGAAGAGCAAACAATAATATTAAATATATGAATAAACAAGCACAATCTATTAAAATATGTTAGAAGAATTTCGGCCAGAGCTTATTTATTATTTTTCTTACACAACAAGCATAGGAATTAATTCAACAAACCAAATTACATTTAAAAGCAATTAGGCTCCTAAAACTGCTAACAGGTATTTGTATAATACGCATCTACACTAGCCACATTCCCATAAACCATAAATTTGCAACTCAACCCTAACTCATGCACAACAAATCTCCAGTTGTAATAAATTTCTATTACTCAATCAGTACCAAAAAATGAGACATTCAGCATTTTTATTTACTTTGATATTTTCAAGGCTGTGATAAAAATTAATGTACAAAGGTAAATTGACATAAAAGAACTACGAATAATGATTATAAAAAATTTGCTGAATGAGGGCCTCTTTTTGCTACTACAGCTACACCTGAAAGGTGACTTCCTTTCCTTTGCAGAGCATTTATGTTCTTTGGCCATATTCTATGCTTTATGTCTACCATCCAGAGAAAAAGAGTAGAGTTTCTCAGCCAGGCTGTAAGGGTGACAAACTTCCCCCTGGCCAACAATGTAGGAGGCATTCTTCCTACTGATCACCACACTAATGTACTGTGAGTTGTGGATATGGTAACCCTAACAGGGGTTCCCTGAAGACCTGAAAGCTATTTTGATGGGTTATAACATTTTAAAAGGGTTGAGAAACTCTCTGTAGAACTTTACTGCCTCCACAAGGCAGTGCAAATTGTAAAGGTATGGTGGTCATAGTCTGCATATTGGAACACAGTGTAGTGGAAAATGGATAAAAGTAGCTGGACTGAGGTTTAGATTTACGTTTAGAGGTTAGGTCTAATGCTGATACCAAGATATATAAGTATGAAAGTAGGAACTGTGAAAATTTTAGGACTGGATAAAAAAAAATGTGGCAGCTTTAACTTTATTGATGGGTTTATGAGGTAAAATTCAATCGTTGCACGGTTTACTGATTTATTTTTTGTTTCAATAAATTTTTATTCAAACTTTTTTCAAAAAAAACAATACACTCAGTACAGAACAAACAGATACAAGAAGAAAAAAGGGAAAAAAAATAAAACAAACATACAAAGACATACGTGACAAATGTCCGAAGGCCATAATACAGTAATTTTAAATAGTATTTAAATAGTGGCCGTTGAGTGGTGGTCAAGCCATGGAGTCCAAACCTTTTACAACCGTGGCATGGAGTCCCTAATTACAGCAGTCATCCTTTCCAAGGTCATGGTATCTGTGACCCTGGAAATGACAGCTGTAAACTCAAAGTGGGTTTCCTCCAGGCAGAATCGGTCACTAATCTGGTTTCTAGGAATATATAGGGGGATCAGTTTGTTGGTATTTTTGCGACCTGAAGGGACTGGTCTGTGTAGTAGCGCCTCTGAGGAATTTTTGCATATGGTAATTTGCAAAACGGTGCACAGATGATTATACACACGTATCCACAGTCGCTTGACCACAGGACATTCCCACCAAATATGGAGGAGGGTGCCCTCAGTCGCACAACCCCTGAAACACCTAGAAGAGCTCCCTGGGATAAATTTGGCTTTTATAGCCAGAACCATGTACCAACGAAACAGAATTTTGTATGCATTTTCTCGTGTGAGGACATTCTGAGAGCAAGAGGAAACAGCTTGCCACATTGCTTCCCAATCATCTACCGTATTTTTCGCCGTATAAGACGCACCCAATTTTAAGGGAGGAAAATTTAGAAAAAAAAGATGCTGAAAGATTATTCCCCTTCTGATCACTCATGTGCCATTCATACCGGTATTCCCCTTCTGATCACTCATGTGCCATTCAAATTGACACACGCAGGATCGGGTATCGGGTGAGTATATTATTTTAATTATTTTATAACACATTTGTCATATAGGACGCACTAACTTTTCCCCCCAGTTTTGGGGAAGAAAAAGTGCGTCTTATACGGCAAAAAATACGGTACTTTGCCTTGTAAGACAGAGCCAGTGACTCAGCCTTAACCAAAACATTATATAGGTAAGACACCAAGCCCGCTGAATGCGGATCCCTCAAACAGCAGGATTCAAAAGTTGTCAAAGCCAAGGGGTTACCTTTGTATTCTTTCAGTAGTGAAAAAGTAGTGAATAGAATCAAGCTGAAATAGATAATCACTTGATTAGGTGAAGTGCCACCAAGGGAGCCAGCTTGGAAGCCATATAATATTTGAGGAGATTAGGGACAGATAAACCACTGGAAAGTTTAGGAAAATACAACGTTTCTCCGGAACCCTCGGTCTACATGGGTGCCAGATAGAATTTAGGATTTTCCATTGCTCCAGACGAAGGACATGAGCCGGGACTAGTATTGGCAAAGTGTGGAAAATATAAAGCAGTTTGAGTAGGTAAGTCATTTTAACTGCATGTATTTTGCCTATCCAAGAGATAGGAAACGTTTGCCATTTAAGTGAAAGTGTGGATAGTTCCTTGAATAAAGGAGTATAGTTTACCTGATACAGGGAGGATAATCTAGAGGGAATATTAACCCCCAAATAAGGCATAACATCCACTCATTGAAAGGCAAAATTAAGTTTCAGTGACCAAACAATCTGTTCCACCAAAGATACATTGAGGGCATTTAATTTAGTGTAATTGACCGTAAGCCCAGAATATTGGGCAAACGCTACCAATATGGAGCATAAATTAGGAAGTAATAGCACTGGGGATGACACTGACAAAAGCACATTGTCTGCAAATTACATGATTTTGTGTTCCATATTGTACGTCTGAACTCCTTTTACATCTGGATTGGCCCAAACAGCAACCAACAGCGGTTTCATAGCCAAAAGAAACAGGGTGAGTCACAAGGGACACCCCTGTCTAGTGCCCCCTAGTATGGGGAATGAAGAAGATTCAAATCCTATATATTTAACTGTAGCAGAAGAGGAAGCATAATGTGTTGATACTGAGCTAAAAAAAACTTGGGACCAAATCCCCATTTCTTAAGAATAAAGAACAAATAAGGTCAAATGCTTTCCTGATATCGAGTGATAGGAAGATAAATTGAGTCGGATGAGAATTGGCGAAATGTAAAATTTGTACCACTCTGCGGACATTGTCCCCAGCCTGACGATGAGCCACAAAGCCCACCTGATCTTTATGGATCAGAGAACCCAAAAAAAGGTTGATATGGTTGGGTAAAATTTTGGCCAGCATCCTGGCAAAGCAGTTAGTGTTCAGTAGTGATCAGTGTTCAGTAGTGAAATTGGCATGTCATTTGCCCAAGAGTGTGGGACAGAAGAAGGTTTGGGCAGCATAACAATAAAGGCCTTAAGGGCCTCTGGTGAAAACCAGGAGCCCTCCTTAAACACATTATAGAGCATCATTAAATGAGGTGTAATAAAGTTTACTATTTTCTCTTGCACTGATTTATTTTTAAAGCAGTTTTAATTTATCCCCCCCCCCCAATATGTTATGTTTCCTCTCAGGGAAAACTTTATTCATTCTTTATTCATTTATTTTTATTAAGCAGACAGCCCCAGTACAACAGTATAAGCGATCACTTAAATGCCATAACAATGAAAAAATATGTCTGGATTTATGGAAAAATAGGAAAATAATTTAAATGTTCTTAAACAGCAAATACCTTGCAAGCTGGCAGTACTGGTTTCCCCGCCGTGTTTTCAAGTATTCAAGTATATTCAAGTATTGCTGTGCGATTATAAAACACACCTAACTGTGTACCTAGTTACTACAAGGAGAGAGCTCAGGCTGAAAACATTTTTGTGCTGCAGTGCGTTGTGGTAACAAGCATGGTATTGTGTTCATTCCTGTAACATACTTTAATACATGTTATGTGCATTATCATGTTGATTGTGGCACTCAAGGATTAGACTTAAGTGCACATGAGCTGCAACGCAACACAGGATGATGCATTAGCTTGTGTTGTGGTGCAATGTGTTGTATGCCTTTTTTTTTTTAAAGTTTGAATTGATTGGCTAACCTATTTATTTTAATAGTCTGCCCCAATGCAGCACATTTGAAAGTCATAATTAATATGAAGGCAGGAATCCGGCTGGCAGTGAGGCGAGTGTACACGCACACTCGAGTCCGGACCGCGGTAAACCGCGATCGCCCCCGAGCACTAGAGGTTAAATGGGGACAAGAGTACCCATTCATCACTTCCAGTGCTCTGTGATTGACTGAGGAAAGGTAAACCTTTTCCTTTCCCCACCTAATCAGAGAGCACTATAGGTGAACGACTAGGGAGACTTGTCCCAATTTAGCTTCTAGTGCCCCGGGAATCTTTCAATGAATGCAGTCCCGGTCCCATTAATTGAGAACAGTGTGCGATCCAAGGCACTGGAGGTTAATAAACCTCTAGTGCCGAGGATCTTTCGATGAATGCAGCTGCAGTTGCATTCATTAAGAACAGTGTGCAATCCCCGGCACTGAAGGTTAAATGGAGACAGGTCTCCCCATTCAAAACCTCTAGTGCTCTCTGATTGGCTGAGGAAAGCTTTCCTCAGCCAATCAGGGAGCACTATCCCTATACCTGGATAGAGTTTCTCTATCCAGGAACACATAACTCCTGTGTTCTTGGATGGAGAAACTCTATCCAAGAACACATACAATTAGTAAAGGGCTGCAAGAGCAATCATGGGAGTAGAGCTGTCAGCTCTGCTACCCTGATTGCTCTTGCAGTTCCTCACAGTCCCAAAAAATAACCCGAATTTTCCCACCATTGACTTTAATGGTGTTCGAATTCAGTATTCGATCACCTGAACAATATCCCCCTATTCGATCGAATAGCTGTCGAATCGAATAGTGAGATATATGACCAACACTAGTATTGGATGCTAAAAATTCTACAGGGTTTTTTTATTTCCACAAGAGAATGAAGATGAGCTGTGATGGAGACAATACTGGTAAATACTATAACATTCTCTTTTAGAACACTTTTTGTTAAAAAATGACAATACCCATGTTTTCCATGCATCAGAAAAGTATTATCTTCTTTGAATGACTACTACATTTATTACATATATATACTCAAAATGTCCAGCCAACAAATTAACAAGATGTATCATGATTTTATGGCACCAAGTAACAAGTTTCATCTTAATGCTTTGCCAAAAGCTGTGCACACAGACAAACAATGTTGACATACATTTTAACATCAGCATTTGACTTAAGAACTAGATACTTGTATATTAGGAGAGTGGAACAGTGTCAGAATCAATATTTCTCACATTTGATAATGATTTCTATTCTTGTGCTTTTGGCATCAGGTTCCATTAATGAGAATGTAAAAAAATGCAGTTTTCCAACTTGCTCTTGTGTTGTCACATACTACTACATCTTATTAGTATAATGAACCCTAGACTATAGCAATATGTAAAAAATAAGTTGGTGACAACATAAAAATCCTTGGTGACAAGAACAGTAAGGGACAGGTAATATTCCTAAGGAAGAGGCAGGTCAGAGATAGAATTCAGAAGCTGGTGCTCTAAAAGATAATTGTTCTGTTCTAACAGGCTTCCTGTTTATTCTAGTACATGTTAAAAATCTGGACAGCATGTAGACAGAATGTGTCATTATATCAGTCAGCGTGTTTGTAAGCAGAACAGGATTTACATTCAGTAACTGGAGACAGTTATATAACCCCTTATGTTTAGGCTGAACTCACGGCCGGTACAAAAGCTCTATAATCACACAGTATATGTTATTTTTTTTAAATAACATTTTGTATTAATATACCAAAGAAAAGGGCATGAAAGAGGTCATAACAAGATACAATCAACACAAACTGGGGAGCCGATTCCACTAAACATGAAAAACCCATTGTGTTACAATAATGACAAAAGACTGGCTCTATAACAAAGAAAACTTTTCCTATATTGGCTACAAATTCTCATTTTTTTCCAACAAAGAACCATGCATTATAGGTCTCTCCATCTTCATGGGGAATGTGAACACACAAAAGTGGACAAAAAAGACATAATATTTCTGGTCTAACGTGGGGTCAAAATGGTCTCTAGCAACCACAGGGCCGAGTATACCTTAAAATAAGGATAATCTGCCTGACACATTCCACGTACACACAACTCATACCGTGTTTCCCCGAAAATAAGACACCCCCCGAAAGTAAGCCCTAGCAGGATTTATGGCTGTTTACGAGCAAGCTTGAAATATAAGCCCTCCCCCGAAAGTAAGCCCTATTGGCTTCTTCAGAGGGTGTGGTCACGTGGTACACGGAGGGATACCAAGAGGAAGGAGGGAGCAGAGAGAGAGAGAGAGAGAGCAGGAGATTTCAAAAGCACTGGAGCAAGGGGTGAAGAAATCGCAGGGTTAATTAACCTACAGTACTCTGGTGTGACACTAGCACTAAGAGGTTGGTGGATTCTCTTTTCAAAAGGTCCTTGCTGGTATTTTATTCATTAGCAGCAATGCATATTTATTAATTGATTTTTTTCTTTTTTTTGCTTTTACTCAGATTTAACATGTAACTCTATGAGTCACATGTTAATTGTCAGCACATTTTCTTGTTATGTTGCACTTGTTTGCTTATGAAGCTGTGTTTTTTTTTTCATTACTCATTTATGTCAGTTCTTATTCATGACTTCTTGTATATAACAGAAGAAATCTGTGATTTTGACAGGTCACAGGTAACACAGAGGTATCTTTCTATAGTAATATTGGTTACAGGTTTTGGTAAATACAGATTTTTGTACATGAATAAATATAGATTTTTTGTGAGAAAAATAAGACATCCCCTGAAAATAAGCCCTAATGAGATTATCAGAGGTAAAATAAATATAAGACACTGTCTTATTTTCGGGGAAACACGGTATATACATGCGTGTGTTACATGGAAGAGAAAGGGGGAAAGGAGAAAGAAAAAAGAAGAAAAAAGAATACAGATACGGAAAGATAGGTGGGTAGGAGAGATGAGGAAGATATGAGAAAAAAATGGGGTAGGAAGGGGACAGCAATGGAGAAAGGGAGAAGAGTGGGGGAAAAAAGGGGTGCTGAGGAAAATACATCCTACAAAATCTTCTGTAAACCACTCCATGTTGCCGAAGTGACATAGTGCCCACCACATTTCCCTCACATCTTCTGTTAGACCTCATCCTTTTTATCTGGAAACCCTTGACGAGCTCCCTCACACATACACATATATATAATATTATCTTGTACGGACTGTTATAAAGTAATAGAAAAAATTAAAGAACAGGCAATATGTAAAATGTCAAAGCAGTCTGTCTGTGGAAGAAAGTCTTTTCTATATTGGAGTGCACTGTAAATGTACAAATTTGCAAAACCCTTCAATTCTTCTCACAGTAAAGATAAAGTTCTGCAAAGTTCAGCAGGGCAGTGCAATAGCAAGGAGGAGCATTGGGAGGAGGAATGTTTAATGGGGACAGGAGCCTTTAGTTCTGCTGGAAACAAACTATGCTCATTTCTGTAAAGAATGGCATTGAATGTTTTTGAGCCCGAAAAAAGAGGTTAGTCATAAAAAGTAGGGAACAATAGATCCAAAACACACGTTTCAAACATAGATTTACCATTTGTGATGAAATTACAGGATTTTGAATCACACAGGCTATGCGGAGCTGATGCCAGCTTCAGCAACAGTTCAGTACAGAAAATGCATGCTGGGATTTTCAATTAAGAAAATTGCAGCATGTAGAAATGTTTATGTGACCTCGCTAATTATTGTATAACACAGCTGGAGCTCAAAATAAAGATCAAATGAATAGGTGCTGACTAGATATTATTTATTAATTTCTTCAATTTTGAAACATGAATCATGCAGATTCGCTAAAGACATCAAATTAAAGACTGGTTTAGGTGTGTATTCAACCCAGTGGGGCTGATTTACTAAAAATGTAATCTGTTCACTTATCACCCTGCAAAGGAGAATTCACTAGGTTTTGCAAAGAATACTCAATTGAAAGCAATGAAATCCAAAAAAACTGAATTTCTCTTTGCACATGATTGGATTGTTGAAATAAGCACAGCTTTGTTCTATTTACAAAGCTAAGTAATATATCCCTTGTAAAGGCATAATTCAGTTTGCTATGTGAACAGTCTATATTCCTTTAGTATATCAATCCAAAAATCTCTATGTGGACAAACACAAACAGTGAATTTGTCAGTCCAGTCAGTTTGATTTTATCCAAATAACATAAAAAGAAGACAAATCATTAAATTGGTCTTGAGGTTTATTGCTGCTGATTGCTGAGTTATTTGAAAGTCTTGCATATGCAAAACACCCCTCCCACCTATACATACATTTCTATTTATTTGCTTTTGAAAAAGATCTCACCTAGTACATGTACCACATATCGCCTGGACCCCACCCCATCCCCAGCATATCTGATGACAGTACTTTGTAAACTTTAACTAATTTATATGAAAACCTATCAAATATTCCTAGCTGTGGCAGTTTTGAAAAC
>NC_092867.1:28391260-28435916 GCF_032062135.1 Pyxicephalus adspersus
AAGACACATACATGCTGTCCTCAGCATGTAAATAACAAATACATGCTATCCTCGATGCGTTTTGTGGATCACGTCAGTTCATTTTTTACAATGAAATAACAATCAAATACATACACATCAATATACAAAATTGTAATTAAACACTTCAATAACTTACATTAAAAGCCATAAAGCCGTAGTTCCTTCAAAAAGTAAGCAGGGAGACAAGAAGAGCAGCACAAGGATCACGGAAGGCAGGCATCACAGAACTTAAATAGTTCGCCTATATTATACTAGCTGATTACCTGGCATTGCCTGGGTATTTATTAATTGCAATCCTATATTATACAGCAAAACAAATCAAATAAAGCTATTGTGATTTTATTGTCTATGATGTTGTTTTATTTTTTTGCCTTTGATTGCACTCGGCCAATTGCCTTACGTTTTCTCGGAGGCATTATTACAGACCAGAAATTTGTAAAAGAGTCCAAAAAAAGTATGTAAAATATAAGCAAAAGGCACACTGTCACTGAGCAATACATACACACATACATACATAAAAATATACCTCTGACATAAACCATAGTGCTGTACAAAGATCAGCGGTGCACTCACATGAGTCATATGTCCAGTAAGTTTGGATTAAATGTCTCTATTCAGTTCCCAGTGATGGTGGAACATAGCAAGTTTGGTTGAAATGTCCCTATGCGTTTCCTAGTGATGACATACATACACACATACATACATCGAAATATTGCTCTGACATATAGCACAGCGCTGTACTGGTGCACTCACATGAGTCTCAGTCATATGTATGGCAAGTTTGCTTGAAATGTCTCCATGCGTTTTCGAGTGATGGTGGAGCATAAACACATACAGTCTAGTGCTGGTCGAATATCTGACTATTCGATTCAACAGCTATTCGATTGAATAGGCTGATATTGTTTGGGTGATCGAAAGTTGAATTCGAACCATTAAAGTCAATAGGGGGAAAATTCTGATTATTTTTCAGGACTGTGTAGAGCTTCTACAGCCAACAAATACATTTAAAACTACATGTCAAGACTCCCACAGCTCTGTAAAACACTGTACAAGGCAAGAAAAAGATCAGGAAGGCTTTTTTTGTTGCTGGCAAGGCCATTTTATGGGGCCATCAAGGGAACATGCCAGATTTCATACAGGCCTCCGAGTAGAGGCAGAGAGGGCCCCAAGGGGGTTCCTCTGGTCCAAAAATTAGCCACCAGGTTTCACTGTCCCTTTACAAGCCATACACAGGATTCAGTGTAGAGGCAGGGGGCCCTGAGGGGGGTCTTTTAGTAAAAAAATTAGCCAGTTACACAGCTCTGTTACAAGTTATATAGGCCTTACAGTAGATAGAGACAGAGGGCCCCGAGGGGGTTCCTCCGGTCCAAAAATTAGCCGGTTACACAGGTCCGTTAAAAGTGATATAGGTCACAAGGTAGATAGAGACAGAGGGCCCCAAGGGGGTTCCTCCGGTCCAAAAATTAGCCGGTTACACAGGTCCGTTAAAAGTGATATAGGTCACAAAGTAGATAGAGGCAGAGGGCCCTGAGGGGGTTCCTCTGGTCAAAAAATTAACCGGTGACAGAGCTCTGTTACAAGTGATATAGGCCTCAAAGTAAACAGAGGCAGAGGGCCCCGAGGGAGGTCCTCTGCACAAAAATTAGCCAGTTACACAGCTCCATTCCAAGTTATAGGCCTCAGAGAGTAGAGGTAGAGGGCCACGAGGGGGAGGAGGGGAAAGTGATGCTGAAGGCTGTGAAAGTGCTATTTCCGTCAAGGTATCAGCAGGCCATGCAGCAATTACCAACTAATCAGTGCACTCTGCAGAGAGGGTGTTGAAATCATTGCCAATCCAAGCCTTATTAATTTTAATAAAAGTGAGTCAGTCGACATTTTCTGCGGAGAGGCGAATGCGCTTGTCACTCACTACGCCCCCAGCTGCACTGAACACTCTTTCAGATAACACACTTGCTGCTGGTCAGGCAAGGATCTGAATGGCATGTTCTGCCAGCTCCAGCCACTGCTCAATCTTGGATGCCCAGTAGCGCAGAGGGTCCTGGCTTTCCAGGTTGCAGCTCAAGTATTCCTGCACCATGCTCAGGTATTCATGCACCATGACTGAGTAGCGCTGCTGTCATTGGCAACTGCTGCATGACTGGCAGCTTCCCTCCGCTCAAAAAAAGCCTGCACAGTTTGGCTTAGACGACCTCTCCTGCTGCTGCCACCCATGTTGCTTAAGGTAGTTGTTTGGCTGCCATGGCTGGTGTAACTGCCATAGGGATCCCTGCTGCTGCTGGCATACCAAAATTCTGAGCACAAGTCCCTTACAAGCACTTCCTGGTAGTGCACATTTTAGGTCCCCTGTATTGGGGCAAAATGAGTTGTTCTATCTTAGGCTTGTAACGTGGATCAAGTAATGTAGCAATCCAATAGTTGTCAGTCTTTGTTTTTTTGTGCTGTATGCGCGGATCTTTGTCTATGCACTCCTGCATGAAGGCTGTCATGAGGCTCAAAGTTCTCACAGCTGAAGGAATTCTGGACCCAGACTCCTGTGGGTGGAACAACAGCACAGAGTCATCCTCCTCCTTCTCCTTCTCCTCCTCCTCGTGTCTTCAAGGAATGCGTTTTTCTCCGCCTCTCCACCCCCTTAGTGGGACTCTACTACGTACATTCTGCTCTACACAAAAGGAGATGCAATCACTTGACCCAGGCTGGGTCATGTACTTTACCACCTGTTGCTCAAATCGCAGTAATAATGGGCGAACACCACCACCAGCAGCGCTAAAATGTCTAAGGTCCAGCTGGCTTCTTGTTCTCAGGTCTGCAGTTAAAAACCAACCCATACTGCTTTCCTTGACATCCCTGACAAAACTACCCCTTCCTCTCTGGCTGGACATAGTTAAAATGTTTGTGTGGCTTTACACCTTGCAAAATACTTTTGAGCTAATATGCTTCACAAAGTGTAAATTACTACAGTAAGCGGTTTTTTTTGGGGGGGGAGATTTACACAAAAAACACCAGTGCACTGTGTGTGTTTTATGCCACACTTTCCTTTAGCGGTGACGCTTGTAATATGCAGCACAGTATACAAATGTGACCCCTGTCCCTGCGTCTGTCTGTCTCACGGTACAAGTGTGATGGTGTGTACGTCATCTATGTAAATGCAGGCAAGACCTGGCCTTATTTAGGCCAATAGCTGCCTGTGTAGCATGTAGTGACAGACAGCCAATCAGCTGACTGCCACCAAAAAAAAAATGAAGGGGAGGATCCCTTCTCTTATTGGAGGGCACTAGGCAATATGGGGGAGGTCCCTAGGCACTGTGGGAGCGCTGAATTCGCACCTGCAAACCACGTGTTTTTCGGGTCAGGTCTACCCGAATTCGAATTGCCATATTAGTGTCGAATTTAAGGACAACACCAATTGGAACACCAACACTAATAAACGCATAAATACACACACACACATACATCCAATTTGATATATATAGGTTTATATAGCTCTAATATATACCATAGTGCTGTAGAATGAAACACTGAGCTAGACCCATCAGTCTCTGTGCAGAGGAGCTGACACTCCAATGTCCCCCCACAGTCACGCACTATTATTATACATTTATATACCTCTGACACACAGTAAAAAGAGCTGTACAAAGATCAGCGGTGTCATATGTGATCACCAAATATAGCTCTGACTTATAGCACAGTGCTGCACAAAGATCAGCAGTACACTCACATGAGTTTGAGTCATGTGTCTAGCAAGTTCTCATTTTATCACGTTCGTGTGATTGATTCATTTAAAAGATAATAACATGACTATGAGAACAATATTTTATTCAGTTTCTGTACCATATCTGAAAACTATTTTCACACAGACTGATTCTAAATATCAACTGGAATTTATTGCATTACCTGTATTATAGTTTGTAAATGTAATTAATATTTGTTACTTTAAATACAGTAGACAAAATAGTAAAATACATCTATTTTTGTCATTTCTATCACATTTAAGACATTTACTTTTATTAGCTTCAACAGAAAGTGAAAGGAACAACTTTCATTACATTTTTACCTACACCAAAGCTTTGAATATACATTAAAACAACATACTAGAATCAGCTTCCCTTACAGAAAGATTTCTGTCATTCATGCCATTGTTAGGAATCTGATATCTGTAGTTAATTGGCATTGTTCCAAGAATGCTTCAAACAAAACAAACAAACAAGAAATGAATACAAATTACTAGCACAAGGCTATATCAGGTTTTGCTTAAGCAAGAAGCTTCAAGATGTAACACAAATATCACCATGGTGACAAGCAGAATTAGAACACTTCTGTTTGTATGTCAGTAACACAGATATTCCTTAAAGTTATTTTCCCATAGTAATCAAATATTGTCAAATATTACATAAAATAGCAATTATACTAATATATTACATAGCAATAATTAGCAATAATAACTAATATATTACATAACACTAATAGCAATAAGCAGGTTGAGAAGTTTGTGGCTCTTTTAACACTTGCGGTAAAAACCCAGCTGCCTCTTTAACTATTATGCTGTCAACTGCAGCCTTTAACAACTGCTTTGTTGTGTGGTTGAGTGTGGTTGTTCTTCCAGATCGGTAGAAAGCAACTTGTCAAGCAACTAACCCCACCACAATCCACAGCAGCTGCATACTAACACATGCACAAAACAGTTACCAACCGCTCCCATTCAGTTGAGGCGTGGTTTAGCCGTCTGAACCCTGTGGTCAACTGCAAATCTGAAATGGCCTTTAAAACTTAACGGAATGACAATGTGTTCTAGACTGTTGAAGTTAGGAAAAAAGCTATTGGTTCTCCTTAAAAAAAAGTTTCCTATGCTTTTCATAAAGCAAAGGCTCAAGCCTTTTTAAAATCACAGCCTTTTCAGATTTGTGTATTTGAATGACTTCCAATAAACATAACTTAACAAATTAAAGTTGCTTTTACTTTGCTTACGTTAGGGCTATGTTTCCCATATTTAGGGCATTATATGACTTGTGGGTACGTGTTATGTGGCCCCTGGACCCCAGAAGTCAGGATTGGAAATAAAACTGCAGTAGTAGTTGACACATGCCCAATACTGCTCCAAACTCTAAGTTTCTGATCACTCCTGTAGCATTTTGCCAGTGTTTTACAATCTCCTGTAATATGCATGCTGTCCCTGTCATATTCTAAACATTATGTGTGGCCCCATGGTGATAGACGACCACAGATAAGTAACCCTATAATTAGATTGTTGAACACGACTTTCCTATGGTCCTCCCATATTTGGGGGGGTTGAATCTGGCTCAAGGTTCAATAAACTTGAACCTTTGAAGAAAAAAGACATTGGAGGCCTGGTACTTTAATGGGAAATATGTACTGTTTATTGGGGAGAGGATTTCTTATGCTAGGCTTCATGTGGCTTTTGGGTACTTGTAAGTTTTTTTAAAGGGCAACATTGAAAATACACAAATCCTTTATATATTATGCCTAAAGTTGTATGTTGAATTTTTTTTATTTTAATTAGAAAAAATCACATAGTTCTCTTTAAATTTTAAGCAGACCTTTATTCAATATAACAGTCTGGAGGACCAGAAACACCCACTATAATTTTAGCCCCTGGCCAATTAAATAAAGTAAAGTAAACTTACACTCACCATGAAAAATTCTTTAAATGAAACAAAAACATTTTTCTTAGAAATCAGAATTTATTTTTTTATCTCCTCAGAAGCAAATCTTAATCAATCACATTGCCCGGCGATGTAGATCCAGTCAAATTATGTCACCCACCAATGACTACAAACCCCAC
Source organism: Pyxicephalus adspersus (assembly GCF_032062135.1). Taxonomy (NCBI): domain Eukaryota; kingdom Metazoa; phylum Chordata; class Amphibia; order Anura; family Pyxicephalidae; genus Pyxicephalus; species Pyxicephalus adspersus. The sequence continues at coordinate 28,397,079 of NC_092867.1, forward strand.
TGAAAAATCCCGAGTGCGATAATTCCTAGTAGTATTGTAATGGTAGATTCTGAGGAAATACAGCAGCAAATTCCAACGGTATTAAACCAGCCAGCTATGAAGTGTAGTGTGTAAACATTGTCATTGACAAAGATTTACATAGTTTCAAAGACATGATCGACCTAGACTTGATTCAGTGTTCATATATAAACTCTATTTTTAAAATCTAGTAAGTATGCATTACACTCTGTGTATGCTTTGGACTGTATTTTGTTTACTCTAACTCTTCACATTAACTATTAATGTACACCTATACTTATTTGCCTGAGTAAGGTAACAGATACCTGGAGGCAATTAATTAAAGGAAGCATCCAGATTCCATGATAAGTCTGCTAATGGTTGGTTCATAATTTAAGAGAACTACATTATTTAAAAAATAAACACACCAATACAGTTCGCCGAGTCAAATCAAACATATTTTTGTTCTTTTGTAAATTTCCCATATGGTAGTGTACAACTTCCTATGCCTTTATTTTTTACAGTAGCTTTGCTATTCATCCAAAATATAGCCCAAATTTAATAGAGAGACTTTAATGGGTTTCAACATCACTAAGTTCAGGTTTGGCAAACTTCAAAGAGCAGGTTCAAGGAAAAAGAAAAGGTATAGACAGTCATTTCTCTTAATGCACAAAATTATTGCCGACCCTACTAGTCTTAAACAGCTAACTAAACTTTACAAAAAAAAAAAGAAAAGCTTGGGTTTTATCAGCAAAATAAATTGTATTAGAAGACACAGATTATTAGATATAGAGTACATGTTCATACAGTACAAGTTTAAATTTAGTCACATCCTATTTAAACATTTTAGGATTATTTACCATGCTCTTTACAAGGATAAACTTATATTAATTTTACTCTATGAATTGATCGGGTCCTATTTAGTGCTGGTGTTCGAATTCGGGTTGTCGTTATATTCTACCTGAATATGGCTGTTCGAATTCGGATAGACCCGACCCGAAAAACACGGGATTTGACTTCACGAATTAGTGTGTAAAAATATGTTTAAAAAAAAAGAGGCTTTAATGTTAAAGTAGTTTATTGAATGTGTGTGATTTGTGTAACTAACTTTTTTTACAGGTTAACCCATAATGACAGGATGATTCCCACGGCTGCATTCATTCATGAGCACAGCCGTGGGAATCCTCCTGTCATTGTGAGGACAAGTCTCCTCATTTATTCACCTCTAGTGCACTGTGGTTGGCTAAATGAGGACAAGTCTCCCCATTCATCACCTCTAGTGCTCTGTGATTAGCTGAGGAAAGGAAAATCCTGATGACGCTTGAACTGTCATCAGGGTTTACCTTTCCTCAGCCAATCACAGAGCACTAGAGGTGATGAATGGGGAGACTTGTCCTCATTTACCTCTAGTGTCCGGAGATCCCACACTGACAGGAGGAGTCCCACGGTTGTGTTCATGAATGAATACAGACGTGGGAATCATGCTGTCACAGCATTCACCAAACTTTTCACAAGCAGATCTTGGGCATGTTCACCGATTCCTAATCCCTATCCTTAATCTAAGCAACCACTGTCACAATAATCCACTGTGCTGCCTTATTAAATAAGTCTGAGAAAAATGACACCAGCTTGGAAGCATTGAAGCTGGAAGCATGCTGAAATCAGGCTATGCCCTCACTTTTTTCGGGACCCCCGTATAATCTCTTTCTGCACGCTCGCCACTGAGAGCCTTCACTGTTACCATGCCCTCTCTTCTTTTTTTATGTTTAATCAATGGCAGAAGTATTTTATTTGTTTTAAAAAAATCTGAAGTGCTGAATAAATGTTATGAGTTATGCATTTGCATATGAATACAGCATTCTCATTTCTCATTTTTTATTCTCTTTTTTTTTTTTAGTTAGTAATCGGTTTTAGTTCTTATTGACTCACTAATGTAGATTTGTTGGAAATGTCAATGCACTGATTTAATTCCTCAGTGCTACAGTCACTGCCCCATCTTCAAAATAATAGTTGTAATATGCAAAATATGCTGATTTAGAAAATTGTGCATTAACCTTGGCACCTCTTAACAGTGATCTGTTCAGTGCTGCGATTTCAGAAACTAGCCAGTAAATGTTCTGTTGGAAGGTCTAAGGCACAGCAGTTTAATATTTTCATTTCTATTACCATACATGTTAGGAAAATGTCAAATTTTTAATACTTACGTAAAAGTTCACATTTGATGTAACTAAACTTATGTGGTAAATATACGATGTTAAATGAGAACATTTTCTATCATTGAAGGGATACATGAAACGGAGCATTCCAGTTTAAGAACTGGACTGAAGGGATGAAGGTGTGGTAGACTTCCCAGGGCAAGTAGGATACTCTAATGAAAGACCACAATACAAGTATTTTTTTTAAATTGACGTCCTTCAACCATGTAGAATTCCCACCTTTCATGTTCTGGATATATAAGCATATATAGACATTGACCTCTTGCACTCATTGATAAAAAAAACTGAGAACAATGCTCCCTCTACCTCATCACAGGAAAATGTTTTTTACATTTGCTCTCTTTTATACAAGTAATTTTACCTAAATGTCAGTTGCACTCACATTAACTGAAAGACAAGCATGCCTTCTGCAACAGCAGGTTCTGGTACAATAGGGATATACCAGCAGGTTTAAAGGCTTATGACATTAAAAATGCTACACTTACATGATTTGTGTGCCATGGGACTGTTGCTGTAAAACATAGATGTGGATGGGCTCCAGCTAGCTCTACAATTTACAATATACAAAATTTGCTAACATAATTGTTCTCTGCTCATTTTGCTGCACAACTGACGGTAAATAAGATGTTCCCTTGACCCGTAGGATCACAAGTATACATTTAGCATCCAAACCCACTGAAGTCTATAGTGTTCAAATCTTGCTAATAAATACATTTTCAAGGTTTTTAGAAACGATATTGTCAAAAAAGAGCAGGAAAGTCAGACACTGCCATGTGAGAAATGCACCCCCTAAAAAGCAAACAAGTTCCCTATTCAAGCAAGGAGCCTGGGTGGCCAGGAAAAAGAAGAAGTGAGACGGCGCAAACTAGATCAAACCAAGTGTGTTTAAACATTGGGAGCCATATAAAGAGAAGAGGCCTTTGTCCTTAAACCTTGGGGGACAGTGATTATTTGATAAGGGTAAACTTCACTGTCCCAACCCACCAATGAGCTGCATGCTTTCTGCCCTCCCTTCTTCTGACCACCCTAACATCATGCATCGGATATGGGTTTACCTGGAATATTTAGGAGGACTTCTTCTGATATTCCCAGTGTTATTATTAGTTAGATCTATATTCAGACAGTCCCTAAAAGATAAAAGAATATTTACTCGAGAAGATGGTTTATAAAATCAACATGTGTAATAATTCTTAAAATCTAATTCTAATTCCATATATTATTTACAATATCACAGTAAAGGTTTTTCATCATGCCTATGGGATATTTCTGCCAAAACACTTCCAAGAGAGGCTTAAGCTTGTTTCTGTACATTCTGCAACATTTATTTTATTTACTACACAGCAAAAGTGCAATTTTAATCTTTAATATGGAAAGTTATTTGTCACAGGCCTGGTGATTTTATTGCATTTTGCATGTAAATAACAGCCTTTTTATAGAACACTGCGATTATTCTGTTCTTGATCAAATAACTTTTAATCACTAAAGGTTTCCATAGATAGCAAGAACGATATCGGGTAAGGATCCACCATATCAATATTCTTTTTTAAGTGTACATGCTCTAATAAGGGCTTGCAATGATTTAGAGTTCCTTGCTGTCATTGCGGTGAAGACAGACTATCAAGAGTGAACCAGCAAACACGTAATGGATCTGGTCCTGGACGGAAAAACCAATAGCGAATGATTTTGAAGAAATCCACTCCAGATTTGCAGGATAACCCAGGTTCTCCTATAATGCTATCATTCTCAGGTCCTGGTAGCTTTACTAAATGAAGCCCTATGTCAGAAAAAAAAGGGAAGTACAGACATTCTTCTCTAATAGCAACTACACTACGGACAATATAACAAAGCAAAGGAGTTTTAAAACAAGCCATAGCTGCCTTTCTAGCTGTAAGTAAAGTATTTGTATTTGTGAAAGCAAAGCATTACACCCACTTGCTGCAAAGAGTTATTTCAGTAGTCAGTTGAGATTTCAGGGTGCTCTGCCCACTTTATATACAAAAAACGTCAATACAATACAATCTCCAGAGTTTTCCCTCTCAGGGAAACATAGCTCTCCTTTTGACAACCTTCAGATCTATTGATCCCACAGACCTAAACATTGGAAGAGATCTCATCAGGTCTCCCAGCATTTAGGCTACACACAGCCTGGCCACCTGGACCACATGACCCCAGTCTCCAACTCCCCCCAGGTTTAAAGACAAGTGCCTTTTTATTACCATTGGCCAGGTGCTTCAGAGCCATTCTCAATTTCTAGCCTAGAATGGGATGGGAGTCACTGGCCCTTCCATTCTTTTCAGGACACTCCGGGCCTGGAAACGGTAGATGCCAAATGCCCTTTTATATGACACATGTTTCATGCTACATATTTCAAAGATAACAAAAGACTCAAAAGATATGTTTAGTCCCTTTACAATAGCCTATGTAGTGACCCTTAATAGTGTGTGTGTGTGTGTGTGGAGGGAGGATAGCCCTGATTCAAGAGACTTCTTTGAACTTTATGCTTTGGGGCCTTATTGACCAATAGCCCTGGTATTGTCCTCAGGCCTGCATCAGGACAAGTCTGTAGGCAACCTGTATTAATAATTCTACATGAGCACAGGTCTTGCACCTTCATGTGGGAGAGTCACACTGCTCCAGAAGGCAATCTGTTATCAGTGTACATTAATCTTCTTGAGGTGAGAGGTCTTTTGGGGAGTTGGAGATTGTTCACTCATTGGGCCTGATTTATTAAAGCTTCCCAAGACTAGAGAGGGTACACTTTCATCAGTGAACCTGGGTGATCCCAAATATATGGAATGGATCTGGTCCATGAATAAAAACATTTTCTAATAAATAGCAAATGACCCTAAAAATCTATTTCAGGTTTGCTGAATCTCCCAGGTTCACCAATGAAAGTGTATCCTCTCCAGTCTTGAACAGCTTTAATAAATCAGGCCCATTGATTTTGCATAACCTAGTTCAAATCAAAGACAAACCAAGGTAAACAACTGTTTTTGGTAACAACTGCCTCACTGCTTATGGTTTCCAATGTGAACGATGGATGTGAGCTCATTGTTACAGTGTACAGCAGGTAGTGTTCCCATTTACTAATGTTTGTCAGTAGTGGAAATTTATCATGGAAATGAATTCTCCAGTCGTGTCTTAAACCGAAATATAAATATATGATTAAATATGATAATATTAATCTAAATAAAAAAAGAAACCAAACCAAAACAAAACAAAAAAAAAAAAAAAACACAAATATTTGATCTATCAGCAAAATCTCTTTTTGTTTATTTAGTACATCAGTATGCAAAGAATGCCGTTATAACAAGATTGCACATATTGCAGGCATGACTTTAGCAAAGCAATTTTAGATTGGAAGTTATGGAGCTGCGGATTTTCACATATTCATTGTTCTACCTTTCTTTAAGCACTAGATCTGGATGAATAATTTTAGTTGTGGAATAGATGCCCAGCCAGAGGCTTTGGTATTTTCTATTATTATGTTTCAAGTTAAAAAGTGCTTGAACAAATAGTGAATTAACTTGCCTGTTAGCAGCTTTTAAAAATAATGTGTAAAATGGGAACTCGTTTTCAACAAGTAGGATAGGATGAATATTTTATGCATTTTACTTTGAATAATACCATTTCATTGTTATGGAAAGCATTTTGGATTCTGAAAAGGTCTCATTTCACTTTTTAAATGAAATATTGCTACATAGTTTGCAAACAGGAACAATTTGAAAAGCTAACAGCTGTGTATAAAGCAAAAAATCAAAAATTATGTTTTATTTCAATTTTGATTTCAGTTTTTATTTCACATAATGATAAGTTACTTGCAACTCAGAATGAGGAATCACACTATTTACACTTAAAGCATTTAAAGTGGATCTGAACTCAAAAATTTTAAAACTTTAAATATTCGCTAAATACTATTATTATTAGTAGTAGTAATAGTAAAATATTCTTCTTTTTTTAATGCAACACCCTTTCTTTTTTAAAAAAACCAAAAGAAAAGGATGAAGCACCTCCCCTTTCTGATAACTCAATTTGGTATCCAGTCACCCCTCACTACCTCTGGGTCCTTGACTAGAGACTTTTATTGTAATAGTCTACACCAATTTCCTTTTTTTTTTCTTTACATTAAAAAAACACATTGGTTCAGTATTCTTATATATTGTATATATATATTCTGAATGTTGTGTGAATATCAGAATATATCTACATTCACCGAGTGATATAAAAAATAAAAACAAGTAAAGTACAATAAGGTACAATAAAGCACCTTACCATTGTAGAACAGATTTTAAACAAATATTGCTTATGACATTATCAAATTATTCAAATTATCAAATAAAATCAAATTATTGATCCATAACCGGGAGAATCTCGTAAAAATTCATATGAGTTTATTATTCCCCCATGGAGCAACAAACAGATGGAATCTAATACAAATGTCAAAAGCTGAGGTAAACAGAATCAGAATCTATAGCCAATGTAGGCTTTACAAAACAGAAGGACTTAATAAAAAGACCAAAGGGTCAATAAAACAATATAACTTGAGACATTACTTACAGTAGCTATCGCCCACCATGACCAACATCCCAGGACATTGTTCCACTCATGGGGTGGATGCTGATAAGCGGAAAAGCCATCCAGCTTTTTGGGGACTCCAAAAACTAGATTAAAGCATGTGATTTCCTAAGAGTGAACCTATCTAAATCCGTCAGTTTTGGCTGAATACTTATTAACTCAATTCAAAAACTTTTCTCAGTTTTTTGGTTTATTGGTTTGCTCTTCTTATTGTGGTTTCAAGTAAATGTCTGGCCTGCTCTTGTTACAAAACCTTTGATGCTTGATACTACTAAAACTGGACCTTTGGCAGCTAATATTTATAGAAGCAAAAAACTTGTCACAAGTCCTTTTTTTTTGGTTGACATATTTAGTTACAGCACAGGAAGTCTGCTACTTTACAATAAATAACATTAATAAATCTTACAAACATGTATAACTGATTTACAACAGCATGGTCCTTTCTGTGTGTGCTTGTAAATCAGAGTTTGAAAATTGACATTCTTTGAATACCTTGCCTTTTTTTATTCAATTGTAGCATATTATGAATGCAAAAGTATCCATAAAGACTGTTTTCCAAGGATAGAGTACTTATTAAAACATTCTTGGTGCTGAATATAAAATAGTACAGAAATACTCGGTTGTTATGAAACCAATATACAGACATCCTCCCTTGTCTTTTAGTGCTTTTCACAAAGATTTAGAAAGTAAACTTATCACATTGTGTTACTAAACCCTGTAATACATCTTTAGCAGATACTAAAAATATATTCCTATTACCATAGTTATCTAATAAATCTGTAAGGTGGAGCTAAACATAAATTAAAAAAGAAAAATCATAATTTCAGCCTTTTTTTTTATAGAATAGAGTGTAAAAAAAGTAAGAAGATTAATGTTCACTTTACTAAAAATTCACTATTGTGTGTGTTTACCTCATTTGAAAGAATCTTTATACAGTCCTAACAAGGATCCTCACAAACAAAGAACAAACATGGCATCAACATTGTGGAAAATGCTTCAACCATTTTGCCATCCTTTAAAAATTAAAGTTTTGGGTAGAGTTGTGCTTTAGGAAGTGATGCAGGGGGAGATGCTGCAAGGTGGTAATTCCTCCTAACAGAAAAAAAAATATGTGTCCGAACCTGTTTGGCATTGCAGACGTTCAATAGAAGTGACTGGGGTCACCCATAGAGAGAGAGAGATGGGGTCTGAAGAGGCAAATAGCCTGTACAACCTAAATCCAGAGCTTCAGAAGGCTAAATATTTCCTTTGTGTTGGCTGGAAGATGTAAAGACCTGTATAGGAAATCTTGTATAAAAGATACTTTGGTGTAAATGAAAGAGGGTGAAAAGCATGAAAATGAAAGATAATTTGTCATACTTCATTAAAAGCGCTCCAGAGATAATCTCCTCCCTTTCTCTATATATACAGTTTATATTCTTTTAAAAGTTATGCTGTAGTGTTGTTGTAAAAATAACTTGTTTACTACTGTGGTCGTAAGGTAATAAAAATTCTTAAAGCAGAAGTAAACCAAAAAATTCCTCCGGAGGTTTTCTGGGTCTGGTCCTGCGTCGTCCTGGAATCCTCCTTTGTCAAGCTACATGTTCAGCTCTTGCTTTGGGGATATCACCATATTTTACCTAGTATACAGGTAGTCCCTGGGTTACATATGATATAGGGACTCTAGGTTTGTTTTTACGTTGATTTTGTATCAAGCCGAAACAGGTACATTATTTTAATAAATGCAATTAAGACAGATGTTTGTTTAAACATATCATTGGACAGTGAGGTGTCAGTCATTGTATAAAATCTGTGAGCTAATCAAAAAGAAAAAAAAAAAAAACTTTTTGGAAGCTAGATATTTATCAACTTCTGAAGTAAACTTTGATTTGATATGCAAAAACAGAAGAAACAGCTGCAGAGTTTGTCTTGGTCATTAAAGTTTTATAAGATGTTACAGATCTTACATTCACCCACAAAGCTGTGTTTAGCATGCAAATCACCCCCCCCCAAAAAAAAGCCACAAGTGAGCAGGGAAGCCCCATTCGTATCTAGGAGTCATCCGTATGTCGGATGTCCTTAACTCGGGCACTACCTGTACTAAGATGGTGTCAATTTGGAGATACATGTATTTAAAAAAAATTAAAACTTAAAAAAATTAAACACTTAGTAGAGAGAGCCAGGTTACGGTAATCAGCTGTAGATGTGCACTGTTTGTGCACTGTGCCAGATGGCAGTGCTCTTCAATAGAACAGAGATAGGTGTGTAGTTGCAGGGTTAAAGTCTGCTTTAAAACTAACTAATTTATTCACTTATCGTTGTACCCTTGTAAATCAGAAACCCTTGTAAATGCTTTAAAAATTATTTTTGAGAACTGTCCTTTACATATTTAATCACACAAAAATGTTATCTCTTCTAGCCAAATATTATAGATTGCTTGCTAGTTGTATTGTTCTCAGTATGGCAGTTTAGAATTTATGCAATAAAAGAAACAAAAGCTGTATAAAAAGAGTTACCAGAAATGAGATTAATCTTTCATTTTCTTTATAAAAGGTAAGAGAAATGTGTGGACAAGTGAATGGTAAAAGAGATCTGATTATGAATGCAATGTAAATTGCTCATTATAATTAACTACGAAATGTTCTACATATAGAAAGAAAGGCCTCTCATTGTGAAAAAAAGATTCAGCCACAGTTTGATCAATGTGGTTGCTTAATGGAAGTGAAAGATATAATGACATAGATATTTAGGAACTTAACAAATACACATAAAAAAAGTGTGGGTGTGAAAATTTACAATTATATTCGTTTGCCACAGCCCCATTTTAAATATAGTCCAAGCTCAGGCTGCGAAAGGTCCTCACAGTGTATATTGCTGGAAAACAATTCTGTAGCACAATGTAAATCTTTGCTTTTGTTGGATTTCTTTAGAACCCAAGCAGATATATCTGCTTTTTTAGTGGATCACAACAGAACCTATGCAGCAGATCACAACAAAAAAGTTACAAAAGGTATTGGATTTTGCAGAGGAGTGTAGGGTCTAGATCATAATTGAAATGTTAAAAAAGTACTAAATTAATTTAATCATTGTTCCTAAAACTGCACAATTTGTTCTGAAATACATTTACAGTTGTTGAAAATACCTCCTTGCACAAACCCAACTCAACCCAACTAAGGATGGCTGAATTTGTAGAAATTCAATTTGATTAAAATTTGATGAGAAATCCACCACAACCAAATCCACAACTGCTTTTAAATGTGGGCAAAAAATGGTTCTCAATTATGGGCACTGGGCATGTGCCAATGCAAAAAAAAGGTTTAAGTTTAAGGCTTCAGGGACAACATTATAAACACAGAATTCTCAAATAATATACTTTGGGAGGTTTTTAAAATTGTATGTGGCATTTTTTTAATAAGGAAAAACAGGAAAAAATTTTGTAAAGTTAACTGTATTTTTTTAATCATATCATTACCCAAGCATGCAGCCCTTGTGGCTAGGATAGATAAGGCAGAGAACTGGTAGCAGCCCCTCTCTTTCTGTACCACATCAGTCCACCAAATGTTGTTAAAACATAAATGAAGATTTCCTGCAGGTGGTGATTCTGTCATTTAGTATACAGGTAGTCCCTGAGTTCAGAACATCCAACATACAGACAACTCCTAGATACGAATGGGGCTTCCCTGCTTGTTCGTGTGTAGGACAGAGGGCTTGATAGGATCACGTTCGCATGACTTGCAGAAGAAGTCTTTTGCAGTTCTGCAACCTTTTGTAACTATTTAATGACCAAGAAAAAACTCTGCAGTTGTTTGTTTTTGCATATCAATGCACAGTTTGCTCCAGAAGTGAATGAATGTCTAGGCTCCATAGCGTTTTTTTTTTTCTTTGTTTGTGATTAACTCACAGTGATGAGTTTATACAGTAACTGAAACCACGCTGCCTAATATTATGTTGAGACAAACACCTGTCGTAATTGCATTTAGTAAAGTAATGTACCAGTTCTTACTTACATACAAATTCAACTTGAGAACAAACCTACATTCCCTGTCTTGTACTGTATGTAACTCAGGGACTACCTATATTTATTTTGCCATATACACTTAAGTGTGTAATGGGTGATAATGACTGAAGTGTATTACATCACCAGATATTGTAATTGTTGTGGATTACTGACTGGATATTGTAATTGAGGAAATATCAGCATTTTACAAACTTTTATAAACTTTATTTAAAAAGTTGCAAAGTGTTTATATATTTTTTGATAAAGAATTTTTAAGTTGATGTAGATGTTGTAAATTGCATTTTATTCTTTGTGGGAATACATATTTATGGTATTAATGTACCACTGTATTTCCTATTTCCATTGTAAACCTCCCATATAATTCCCACTTTCTTTTCTAGGGCACCATCGGTGCTCTAGTCCCTTAACATTTTGCTGTCATACCTTTACTGGCCATTGAGGCTTCACAGGATTCACCTTGCACCCAAATCTCATCTTTTATTTTTCCCTGGGAAAAGGATAGTAAATGCTTACTTATTCCATTGTCCATCCCACTAAAAAGCCATTGCAATAAAGAAATTTGACCTAAAGGCACTTCACAATGCATTACTTCCAGGAAAGTTTTTGCAGTTTTATTACATTATATATTTTATGACTATAAGCTTATAAACTTTAATTGTTAAGGGTGCAGCCAGAGACCAAAGGAAATGTTACCAGTGGAAAAATTAAAATTGTATAAATACAATCAATCTACTTCTATCATTTTTGAATTTAGGAGGAAAACCACACAAACATAGGAAAGAACATACAAACTCATTGCATATTATGTTTTAGCCAAGGTTCAGATTTGCCAAAGCTAGTGTTGCAAGGCCAGAAATATAGTCACTAAGCCACCATTCTGCCCTCTAAAATGGTATAATACAGTCAGACATTACCATAACCCCTATTTTTTTTACTTCTTCTATAACTAATTTATGTTTAAAATCTCCTCTGCTTTGAACTGATAAGTTTGTGAACCAGGAGTGCCTAGAATGTATTTGTCCATTATGACCAACTAGCTAATTTCTTAATTCTTGGATACAGTTTCCAAAACTCCACACTGCAGTTGGGAAATAGTTAGAATTCTCATTAGGTTCTCTTTTCTTGAGTCTCTATGTCTCAGGGCAGAGCATACTTATTAGGCACATTGCCGTGATTTATAAATCTGCATGTAAATCTGTGATACAGCCATAGCTATAGTTTTTAAATAAGCCCCACAGTAAATATTTAGGCATGACTCCTGAAAGAACAATTGTTTAAAAGATCATTAAACCATCTTTTTTTCATTTTTTTATAATTTCCAGAATAAATGTGCTCAGCCAACTCCATGAAACCTTCATAAGGCACACACGCTTGGCAGAGCCTGGTAAATGTAGTTAACAGTGCTCAAATAATACCGGTGTTCCTGGGGAGAAATGAGGGATTCAAAAACACGCTGCTGCATGCCAGTGAGCTAAAAGTATAAAGAAGTACAGATGGAGTCTTAGCACTATAGGTAAGATTTTAGCATCTCATTATTTTCTATGTTGTGAAGTTTATTTGCATGAGGCTACACAAGGATACTTCTTAGGTGTCTTCATGAACATGTACTTTAAGCAGAAGTCTAGTAGTGCATGATACATCAGTGAGGGACAATAAGGAACACACAAAATGCCACTGGCAGCAGGTAAGACTGAGGGGCCTGCTGCAAAGTTAGTTTTTTGAGGATTATCAACAACATGGTGGCCATAGGGTGTGGGTTGCCAGAAGGTAAGTTGCAGAGGTAGTGGGGGCCTTTGAAAACCGACAACCAGGAAAGAGTTAAGTAACAGTGGTAGGTTATTAATATTCTGTGATTAATATAATTTTTGTTGTTATAAGTATTAATAAGAAAAAAAGGAATTGTTTAAAAGGCCTATGAGCCATATGACCTAACAAAGGGTGTTGAATCCTTCAGCTCTTTTTAGGCATCAACTTCCTGGGCAGCCAAGCCAAGATAATGTGTAAAAAGGAGGACAAGCTAGTCAGACCAGCAAAGTTTTCTTTTTTTTTCTTTTATGAAGTATCTTGAAATCATAATAATGTTGCCTGTAATAGTTTGGATTTCCGAGAGAAAAGGTAAAACAGAGGTTCTCATTTTTTTCTTTCCTTTACCTTTACAGTGTCACATTTTTAATCATGTCTTGATTTAGCCAAACAATTGCCAGCTATGCTGATGTACTGTGCCATTCTTATTTCTTCTCAGCTTCCTTTAAACTTTTAAGACTTCTTGCTTTCACCTTCACATACTAACTATAAGCTTTACTATTCCAGTTTTATTCTGCCCTATTCTAACCCTGAAATCCCTGATAACCTATTCTAACCCTGAAATCAACATGATATCTATTGTTCCCTAGTTTTTTTAACTTGAACACACAACCCATTTCATTTTTTTTATTTCCACAGCTCCACAAGGCCACTTTCTACAGGGCCTTTGCGATCTGTCAAATGTCCCAATGGCCCTATTCAAGTCATATCCAGATAATGCCCATGAACACTTAATTTTTACTGTGTTTGTCTGGAGAACACAGCTTCTTCTTCTTTTTCTAATTACTATTGGAAAGTTGAAATAAATCTTTTTTAAATCTATGTTTTTTTTCTGAATTGTAGCAAATGTAGAAACCAATGGGGTTGATTTACAAAGAGAAAAAAAATAAGAATTTATTAAGGTAGTTTAATTTTGAATTGTGCACATTAACCAAGCTTGGCCTGCGTACACATGTCAAATCGTTGTCGGCAGAAACGAACAAGTCTGTCTCCTAACCATACTTCCCCATCCACCATGATTGATGAACATCTGATTAGGAAAGGCCGCTATTCACACCTACGAAGAAGAGCACAGAGGCGTGAGATTCGCTCATCCTCTCCCCTCTCCACTGAACAGAATGGTACCGTATACATCGCTCATTCATTCATCTGTCATAAAAAGCTTAATTCCATAGCATAAGTGAATACAAAATTACAAGCAAAGGTTTAAAAGTGATTTTTTGTTTGTTTTTCTAAATCAATCCCTTTTTTTCAACAAATACAACTCAAGATGCAAACTTCCTATAGTTGTATTATTTATTTGAAGCCTTTTTTTTTTTTTTTGTAGCTGCGGATCTAATTTCCTAAACCACATGTCTAGTCTGAGTTTTATTTAGTTGCTACCCGATTCACACCTAAAAGTATTTCTGTACAAATTTTTTTAATCAATGTTTTAATGCAGTAAAACCAAACAGGAGTTCCAACTTTCCCCATTCGACTTTAAACAAAAAAAGTGAGTTATGATTATTCTTATAGTAAATTCATTATAGTAAGTCAAAGTGTAGGCAAATAAAAAATACCCATTTTGTCAATAACTTTATTAAACATTGTTGATACTTTTGCAAACAATAATTTTACTGTTTTTTTCTCATGCCGAGGCACATAGGTAACTGAAGTGTGAAATGTGGTATCAGTAGTTATACTGTAAGCAAATCAGGCTCCTGTGAAGTGTCTGGCATGCGAGACTGGATTACAAAACACACAATATTGCATTTTTTTTTTTCTTTTGGAAGACAGTCTTGCTGTTTGCCCACACTTGTTCTGAATTTCATTTATTGTTTGCCCACACTTAGCCTCTATGGATTCCGACATACACTTTAAAAGGAGAACTCCAGGAAGCATCAATTAAAAGGACAATAAGATGACTATGAGAAGCACTGTGATTTGAGATTTTCTACTCTCTGTGCTCTTTTGAATGCAATTAGTCAGCCTCATATTTTCTTTTTGCGGTGTTCATTTCCTATAGTACATTGCTTTTAACCTCACCCATTAGTAACCCTGCCTTTTCAAACTCATAATACTGCATAATTATGTCACATTATAGAGCCCTTTTGGCAATTTTCTGTTAAAATTAAATTCAATACTTTTTTTTTGAAAAAAGATAAGGATTTTTTTTAATTCAAGTCTATTCAAGACCATGGAAGACATTTCCCTTCATTTTGAGGCCTGCACACACAGGAAAAAGTGACCATTTCTTTTCTACTTTTATTGGGGTGAATTTAGGATTTTTCACTTTGCTTATTTTTAGTCCCAATGACAGGATAACCATAGGTCTGAATCTGAAAAAGCAAGAAAAATGGCAGCATTTCAGACCTTACCCACACGATCCAAAATAAACATTACAAAAAAATTTGGGCTTCATTAAACTTGAGATTTATTATGTAGCTCTGCTATTTGACTTTTGTGCTGCCTACTTGAAAAGGGCTGGATATGTGAGACATATGTATCAATGCCATATCCCATATTATCAATTGTAACAACCATTTCTCCTATGAGACTAAGGGACATTCAGGCACAGAATAATCTCACTATACTTTTTAAAATGTTATAAATAACTATTGCACTATTACAGTTGCAGTTTAAAATCCGAACAAAAAACATAAAGACTATGCTTATTCCCTTCAAATTTCCACTATCTGACACAGAACTCTGCTTCCTTAGGAATATTATTGAAACAGAAACATTGGAACATTTTTATATTAACAACAATATTTTATAAATATTTACAGTAGTTTACAGTTTTGTAATAATTAGTCAAAGTATTATGTTTACTCACCTTTATAGTATCCAGTTTCACTGGACCAACCAGCTATTGGTCAGCTCTTGGTAGGAACAGGTTCAGCAGCCGCAGTAATCCCATTGGACCTAAATAGTATAAAAAATTTTATTATTTATTGTGTACCTGAAAAGTCCCCTAATCTTTTAGGTTTACAATATAACTTGTAGCGGTTGAGCTTGGCCCAGGTCCCTCCTACCTCCGAGGATTTTTGCTTGTTTGGTTATTTAAAAATAAATGGCTTTTTGACCAATGGGAAGTTCACCGACATAAGCCCAATTTTTACAGAGAAAAGTCAAGACAGATATTTAGTAAAGGAATTAGCCAGGTTTGGGACAGTTATACTTTAGAAAAAGTTATGTTTTGTAGGCAAGTTCCATGGTGACATATTATGAAATCTCAGGGTAATTTATAGAATAATTAATGTTGTTACCTATCTTTTTACAACCCTCTGTTTGCTGCCACCACTTTTTATTGCATTATAACCCTTGTCAGCTACCTACTGTACTTATACGTTGTGTCATCTCTGGCATTTTTTCTTTATAAAACACACATTATAAAGTATCAGTCATTTACTTTAGAGGCCTTTCTATACACACACCTCTCCTTGTTCTCCTTTCCCTCCCCTACTCCTCCACTTCCTCTCCTCTCCTCTTCTGTGAACATATGTTCTAGTTGGGGGCCAAACATCCACCCTCCGGTGTGGCGTCGGCTTCTGTTGTAGTGGGTTGGGGTCTCTTTTGCACACCCGCTGATTGGCTTCCTTGTCCCCTGTTTGATCCACAGAAGTTTACTGTGGACCATTGAGCCCCCCATCATTTGCATATGTGCAGCTCAATAGGGCATTAGGCATGTAAGAGCAGAAGTTACCTGGAGCAGTTTTTTGGGCACGTATCTCACGCACGCACAGTACCTTCCTGGAGATGCCAATCGCCAGGCTTCTTTAGGGCAGGATTTTCTCATTTCCAGCCCTTGCACTAGACAGCAGCACCTCCATCTGCCGAACTCTGCATGGAATCCCTAATTCATTCATTTATAAATTTATTTTCTTCTTACCCAATTGAATAACCTTTGGTTGATGAATTTATTACTGGCAATACTAGCAATGTGATTTGCCTTATACAAAAGCCCCTTTAGCAGCATTCAGCATTGATTGTATTAGGAACTCCTGCATCAACCTTCCTTATTCCATTTCTGGTATTAAAATTTTTGACCAATAATGACAATACTAAGACTAAATATAAAATGAAATTAATCAATATATACCTCCATTTCCGTTTAGAGACGACATAGAGAATTCACACATTTTATTATTAGGTCCCCAACCTACTACAAGTAAGTATATTTCCACTTAATATTTAGCTATTTTCAATTATACTATATTATATTATCTCTTCTATTTTTTTTTTACCCCTTCACATAGATTACATAACTCCTAATTCACCACCAAAAACTACTCACAATTCTACATTGCAAGCCATTCCACCCACCTTCTTAACCAACTCCATAACATGCACATAGCTTCTCCATATATTTTTTTGAAACAATACAACACAAGAATGTTTTGGAATACTTTATTGAGGATGTACTCATGCATTTTACACCTTTTGACAGTTTTTGTATACTTTACTGGTTATGAACGCATGTATTTTTCTGTTCCACCAACATGCACAGTGATATCAGACTACCGGTAATAACCGGGGCGAATATGTATTTGTACCACAATATATATATATATATATATATATATATATATATAGTATACTTGTACAGAAGACAACCTTAAATAAATATGTATTATTCTTCATGTACAGCTTTTAAATACATTCTCAATAAATCCCCTGAGGAAGTCGTCAGGTGAAACGCATCGGGCTACGAGACGTTACCATACTCGCGAGTCTTACAATTAGGGATATTTTGTCTAGCTCAAAGATCACACTTTGCACTAAGTTACAAATGGGAATGACCAACTTTGATTTGTATATATGTGTACCATGTAAATATATGTGCTGCATATGATATATTAAAATCCTTCTTAATTTATTTCTTTATTGCAATAGAAAACCCTTCTTTTTCTGTCATTCTTTTATACACTAAATATCTTTTTACTAGATTAATATCTTGCTTTTGTATAAATATAGCAAATTAATAAATAAGGAAAAGTAAATTGTTATATTAATAAGTTTTTTTTTGATTCTTTCACAATTTCTTTAGGTACCACCATGGTTTTGAAACCCTAAACACTACAAACTGAACCTTCACAAACTATGCCCCTCACATAGTAATGCACATCCACTTCAACTCTGCCTGTTATTTCTTAACCTGTACTTAGAAAGACATTAAAGAAAAAAAAAAAACAATACTAGCCTTTCTCCTAATACCAGCAGGAAATATACTTTAACTTCCATTATGTATATTGGAATAGAGAGTCAACTTGCATGCTTTTTTACTGATGTATAATTTTGAGATATATGCAGCAAAGTTCTTTTAACTACAGATGCTGAGCAATTTTCACAGTATGTTCTTCCTTTATTAGTTGACCCATTCTTCAAAATTACATACTTGATTTGGGGAAACAAGGAACATAGGAGGTCTGAATTCATGTAACTCTACTAGAATTGTGTGAATGTAGATTTTTTTGCTTTCCAAAGCTACACAATATCGGCGTTTTCAGAAGGGGGGCATACAAGGCCAATATTCTTGAAGGCTTGTTTATGCTTTCACTTCTTTGTCCTCTAATTTCCATTAAGCTTATATACATTATTAAATACCCTGACAAATAATGTAGTTCCCTTTTGACTAGATTTTAAATTCAGAGATTCCTCCTGAACAATATACAAAATCTTGGCTAGTGATGAGAGTTGAAACAACTAGGGGAGCTTATTGTTTTAGGAGAGACAGAGATACTTTCCTGTATAGTTCAGTCATGTGATATAATCTCCCATACACTGCTACTTTGCTTCTTTTTGCTACTAAAAAAAAGCACACACATATATACATATACCCTGCCTTCTCCATTGCTATAGTTTCCCTAATGCTAGGCATTCCATTTACCTTCAAAAATACTAGGACTAAGTAGAGTCTTAGCTGAAAAGCTATAATTTTTATTTCATTAGAAACCACTGCCTCGCAATTGTCTTTGAGATGTGAGAAGTATGTCTCACTGCCCTCTCACTGAAAAATGTATTTAGGTAGCTTTGTATAAGCTTCAAATTTAGGCAGTAAAACTTCTAGCACATTTTTCTGAATATTGGGCCTGTTTAGAATAAAAGCCTTTTGTCCTGAAACCTTTTACTTTTATGTTTTTTTTTTAGGTTTTGTTCCTAAAAAGAAAGACTCAATACCAATAACAGCAAAAGATTTATTTTTATTTATTTTTTAAATTTTTTATATTTTTTTATTAGGTGATCTTTAAAATGCCAGTGTTCCTAAGCCATCTAAAAAGCTGTATGGGCCCTGTTTAGAGATAACATTGTGTGCCAGTGCTGCTGGTTGTGGCCATTGTTACTGAGGTAATGGGGGCTGAACTAGAGTAGGAAGGCAGGCTTTTAAGTGACTTAAGAAATCTCTTGAAGAAATAGGCATTATTTGTAGGTAAAATGAGTAGCTGAAGGAAACATTGACCGTCGTAAAATGTGTTTGTGATAAATCTAAAATAGCTTTAAAAAAACAATAGATATATGTATATATATATATATGATAAAAGGATGTATATGCAGCATATATATATATTATTGTGATATTAAAAGGGCCCATTACCCTATGGTGCAAGCACACAGGACAGTTCAAACTGTATACTTCTCTTCTTTGTTCCAAAAATCATATAGCTTTGTTCAGCAAAACCTACCTACCAGCCTACCTGCTGCTATTCCACTAACAGAACCCAACAGAATAACTGTGCTACTTATAACAGACCTACAGTCTGCTGTAGCCAAGCTCAGATGTGTATCTGTGTGAATTGGGAAGGCCAGCTAGTACCTTCTTTCCCATTCCAGAGCCCTGAAACCAACAACTTGTAGCGTTGCTTTATGTTTTTGGAATTTTCTTTTCCCAGAATACCCTGTTTTTAAAGAGCCTATGCTCTAAATAAGGGGGAAACATATCTCCATATTGTCCCGGTCCCATTCCTGCAGTCCTGTACTATATATATATATTATTGTGCAGTATTTTTATAGCGCCGACATATTATGCAGCGCTTTACAAAGTCCATAGTCATGTCACTAGCTGTCCCTCAAAGGGGCTCACGATCTAATGCCCCTACTTCCAGTCATATGTCTTTAATACAGTCTAAGGTCAATTTTCGGTGGAAGCCATTTAACCTAACTGTATATTTTTGAGATGTGGGAGGAAACTGGAGTATCTGTAGGAATCCACGCCAACATGGGGAGAACCTGCAAACTCCATGCAGATAGTGTCCTGGTCTATATATATATATATAAATATATATATATATATATATGTATATATCTATATATATACACACACTTTAGGAACGAGCTATCCACATTATGAATCTTCCACATAGCCTTTCAAGTCACATAAAAAGGCCTACTTACTGCTGCATGGTATTATTATTATTTCATTACTATTCATTCATCCCTAATCTTTAGCTTTCCATATTGCATTTAAAGCAATACAGCTCATTAATTACTGGGAAGTACATACTGGATTACTACTAGATTGGATATTGAAGAAACAGGAGCTGACTGATATGTTTTGGTTTTTTGTTTGTTTTGTTTTTTGGTCAAATCAACAAGCTCCATTATCATTTAGCAGCCATATTGATAATACGTTAGCTGTAACAGGAAAAGCATAGAGGGTGCTGCTAATAAAGTCCAGGGATTAATGTCGGACTTAACGCAGGGTTTATAGACACCAGCAAGTCTGTTAAAATAGATATTCATGTTTATTGAATGGCACGTAGATAGCAAAATGCTGTTTATCTCACAAAGTTTGGGAATAGGTGGAGGCACATGTGTGGAAAAGGAATATGGTGGTGAGAAAGGGAAAGAATATTGCTTTTTATTTATCCTTTGCATCCTAATGTTCCTGTAACTTAGCCCGTCCCTGTACTAAGATAAGAACAGGCTACATGTGCTGGCTGCAATTGGTTTTTCATTTTCTTAAATGTGGACCCTCTATGAAAATGAAAAGTCTGGTATGCTGGAAGCCCCCAACACCCCAAAGTCAATATGCCTGTAAGGCACCTCAATTAAAGAAGACATATTACCAGATTTTTACTTAATACAAAAGGGTGGATAAGCCTTTCAAAAATGCGGCGGAGCCCTAATTTGGAGCCCATACATACATCATGTATCCCATGAGGCATTTTCCTGCAATGTTAAAAAAAAGTGTCAATATCACACGTGCGCAAATAGATCAGGTGGTCTAAGCCAAAGCCAGAAGAAGTGTGGGTCAGTGTGGGATAGAATTTATTCTAATTGTGGAGGGTTCGAGGGCTCTGCAGAGGTGGCGTCATTATTTTTATTTTATTGACAGTTCCACTTTATATTTGCATTTACCGTCCATTTATTCTTCAATGTTTCTGAGAGGCACAAGGGAAATAAGTCTATCCCTCCTCTGACTCCTGGGAAATCTCAAAAGCATGCATTCCAGCGAGTTACAAGATTGTATCCTTAAAAGATTTTAGGCATGGTGACCTTACCCATGATTTCCGGAACTGTATGGGTATATTGTACAATATTTACTGCTGAGGGTCTGGGGCTTTCAATAGAGCAAACCTTCCATTTTTAGTACTGAACAGTAATTAAAATTACTAGTAAGTTATTGACTTTAGGGACTTTATGGTGGTGGATTTTGTATTAATATTACTGATAATATTTAATATAGTAATACATACTTTAGGTATCTCTGTGTAAAATGGTGGCAACAGGTTGTTAAATTATTTTTGAAAAATAAAATGTAATTATGTAAGTCATATAAATATTATCATTATTTCTGAAACAAATATTTAAATTGCTTATAGGTTAATTATTATTTAAATCAACAACTTAACACTAGCTTGTTGAGAGAACATTAAAATGAGAAACTGGAATCATTTGGGACCAGTTATCCTACTCCTGTGTTACATTCTACCAGCTGCCTGTTTTTTTTCACAGGACCTGCTGATTGATAAATGAGTTCTAGCACCATAGCCATTGGGATTATTTAACTTGCCCGTTCACCACTCAGCTGGACAGTAGCTGGTATGATAGTAGCAGCTGTTACAATGGACCCTGACAGTACTGTAGTAAGCAAATAAAAAAATTGCTTATTTCTTCATGAAGCAGGATATGTACAAATTAATATGCAAGACAGAATGACATAAAAAAATAATGTTTTAAATTATGTTACAAATACAATGATCAGAATAAATATAAGATATCTTTTATATGTTATCTATGTGTACAGATGCCATTTATTTAATTTATTTAATAATATAAAATATTCAAAAATATTTTTTTTTACCATTTCTGTTGTTTCTGTCATTTATGACAAGGTCAGCATTTTACGTAGCGGCCGACAGTTGACATAATCACACAAATGGAAAATATACACAGCAAATACAATACCAACTGCTTAACCACTTAAAATTGCCTAAATTAACTTCATTTTTAGAAATAGAATCATATTTCTCATTGTTGTAGTACAACCTTTTTGCAAATGTATGCAATGGAAAGAGTATACAAATATAATTTTGCTAAACTGTGCATTCCAAATTGCAGTTATATGGTCATATTTTTCCAATTTGAAGGTGGTACTTTGTAAAATAAAATATTTGCGTAGGTAAGTTTAAGGAGATATACCACTAGGAATACTATTTGGAAATCAGTAAATCTACTGCCATTGAAACACATGGCCGTGGAAGATTCTTCAACAGGAAATGTTTCAGTGAATATCAAATTCACTGTTTTATAAATAAAAAAAAGGCATGTGGGGTACAGACTTACAACCAATTGAGGAATGTTGGACTCAACAGGGGACCACATACCAAAGGGACAGCATATATGCATTTATATATATATATATTTTTGAATCTGTCCTAGATTGAAGAAAAAAGACTAACATAGATGAACTTGGGTGATCCAACAAACCTTGAATGGATTTTTTAATAATTTGCTATTAGTTGGCAAACTTTCAGTCTTTAACCGGATTAATTGCAGGTTTGCAGGCTCACCCAGGTTCTCCTATGATAGTCTATCTTCTCCAGTCTTAAGCTGGGTACACTCATTCAATAATTATCGTTGGAAAGGATTTTTCACCATACTAAGGACTGCACGATGCATGAACGAGTTCTGTACATACAGCACCATTCTGCTCTATGGAGAGGAGAGGAGGAGAACGATGGAGCAGCATCCCGCTGCGCACTATCCCCCTTCGCTTCCATTATGATTGTTCGTCATGCATCGTCCGTGGATCCGCCAGGATTGTCGTTTGGACGATGGAAGACGGGCGCTGTACACATGCCAGATTCTCATCTGATATCGGTCCTGAACCGATTATCAGACGAGAAGCATTGCAAGTGTGTACGTAGCCTTAGAGAGCTTTATTTAAATCAGGCCCAATGCCTGCTGTATTTGAAGTGAACTGTAAAAATGCAACATAAGTAGAAAAAGGCAGTAGTGATAGTGAATGCTTTGTGGGTGAATGATGCATGCATAAACATGCTTTGACCATGGCAAATGCACATTTGTATAAGCTGCTGTTTGTAAGTGCATATTGTAATGACACCTACCCATAGTTACACTGCCTTATTTGCTTTGTGAGTATGTTGTAACTAATCTTTTATTGGGCATAAATGCCTTTTGTACCTTAATTGGCAATCATGGCATCCCATTACAATTTTTATAGCAAACATTTTAGAAATATATTATATTGTGAATGTTATCTGGACAAAAACAGCATTTTTAAATGTTCAATGCACATTCTAATTGCAACATACAAATTGTACTTAAGTGTACACTTCACTAGATTCTGTTCGCTGAATGAGCAAACATCTGCTTGGTTATACAAGCCTTCTACACCAGAGTCCCCAGAACTTTCAAATGGATTTCTTCCTCCTTTTTTATTGATAAATAAGGTCATATGGCTAAAAGAGTCTTTCTTTTTTTGCAATGATTAAAATTACAACTTTCACACATAAGATTTCAAATTACTGAGTAACAGAAAATTTGCAGGAAAAAAGCTTAATGAATCTTTGAGATTATCATTTGCAAAGAAATGTGACATTTGCAAAAGTAAAATTGAACACCAATTTAGGTGCCATAAGCACTGAATCAGCAAAGTAATGATATTAAAGTACAATGTCTAATAGCAGCAAATTGTCCATAGTGCATTGAACACAGATCCAGAAGGTCGCTATATCATTTTGAAGGTGTATGGTCAAATACTGCACTTTTTATGTAATAATTGTACTCCCAACCCTAGGGATATGTTAAGTCATGGCTAAAAATATTGGCACCCTTGCATTTTTGTCAGATAATGCACCACTTCTTCCCAAAAATTGTTGCAAATACAAATGCTTTGGTATTGTTGTATTTATTTCTATTGCTGGCACTGGATGAAACACAAAAAAGCATAGAAAAAAAATCTGTGACATTCCACACAAAACGTCAAAAGTGGCCTGAACAAATATTTTGGCACCTTCAACTTAATACTTGGTAGCACACCCTTTGGAAGAAATACCTGATATTAATCACTTTCTGTAACAATCAGTGAGTCTTTTACATCTCTCTAGTGCAATTTTGGACCACTCTTCCTTTGCCAGCTGCTCCAGGTCTCTTAGATTTGAAGGTCTGTGTGTAACAGCACAGTGGCTCAGAGGTAAGTGCTGTTTGCAGCACTATGTCCCTGATTCAAATCCCAGTCAGGAGACTATCTGCATGGAGTTTGCAGGTTCCCCTGTGTTTGCGTGGGTTTCCTCCCATATTTATTTAGGTTAATTAGCTTTCCCCAAAAAAATGTCATTAGACTGTAATAAAGACATATGGCATTGGTAGGGACATTTGATTGTGAGGCCCTTTGAGGGACAGCTAGTGACATGACTATGGACTTTGTACAGTGCTGCGTAATATGATGGCGCTAAAAAATTACTGTGCAATAGTAAAATAATAATAACACACTGAGTATGGAAAAAAGAAAGGAAAGAAAAGCAAAGAATTGTCTGAGGAATTGAAAACCAAAAGCATGGATAATCCCAAGGCTACAAGTACATCTCAAGTAATCTTAATATTCCTGTGTCCTCTGTGCACAACATTGTAAACAAGTTTACAGCCCATGGCACTGTAGCTAATCTCTCTGGACATAGACTAAAGAGAAAGATTGATGTTATGTTACAACAAAGAATTGTTGGAATAGTGGATAAAGAACCTCTATAAACTACCAAACAAATTCAAGCTGACTTGCAGGCACAGAGTACAACAGTGTCAGCTTTCACTATCCGGTGCTATCTGAATGAAAAGGAACGCTATGGCAGGAGACCAAGGAGGACCCCACTGCTGACACAAACATAAATACGCCAGATTGGAGTTTGCCCAAACCCACCTGTGAAGGCAAAAATCCTTCTGTCCTTCTAGGAGAATGTCCTCTGTCCTCTTCTCTGATCATCTAGACCCTATTGCAAGATCTCACCTGCCTTATATGCTTAGAAAGACTATGCTCAACTCATTTACTGAGTAGGAGCAGACCTTTTTGTTCACTCCATTTAAATACACATACAGCTATATGAGACACTGCCCCTGATTCATCAAGCAGAATCGGATTATCGGTCGCGCATTCGTATTCGCGATCTGAAATCGTATGCGATCGCGCTATTCAGCAACTGAAAAAGATCGCGGCCGGAGCCGCCCATCTCCGGCAGCTTTACACTGGCGAGCTTGTATTAAAAGTCACTGTTCAGTGAGGCGAGTGTACGCGCACACTCGAGTCCGGACCGCGGTAATCCGCGATCGATGGCCGCGCGTACTTTCGCGCTTCCAGCGAGCGAGGATTTTATTGATGAATCAGGGGCACTGTTGGGTAGGATCTAGTATTGAGCAGGTTCTGCCCAGTTTCCCACCTAGGAATTTACCTCCTCATCTAGTTGAATTTGAAGTAAGTATGGAATATCTCAAGCTGGTTAGATGTTTTTGTTATTGTTTACCACTCACCACTGTTTTTCTGCATCTTACATTATGTTACTTACCACTGTACCTTTGTTTGTTCTCGCCATATTCCTACTAGCTTTTTTTAATTTTTCTTTACTTAATTCTTTTTCTCTTCCCTTCATCTCTTTCCTTCTTCTCTCTTTTTGTCAGATACTTCTTTTAAAAATTGTTTATCCGTGTACACATGTTTATTACATGTACTCATGTTTATTACTTTTCAATAAAATGTTTATGAAAAAATACATTTGAAACCTAACATTCTTCCAGTTAATAAGTTTAGATTTGGCAGTGTTGTCTTTCGTTGGTGATTCTAAGAAGCGGAATCACTCCAGACATTCACCATTAACAAAGCATTTGTCAAGGTAAAGAATCTATGGGAAACTGGTTGTTATCATGGCATCTGCTTTTACACACTGCCTGCAAAAACGTATGTGGTTTGGGATTACATTTCTTTCTTTGTTGGAAAACCCAATAAATATTGCTTTCAGAATTTAAAATAAAATGCTGGTTATTGCTATTATTATTGTTATTGTTTTTTACTACCACTATTTTTTCCCTACTTGTGCCATCAGTTTACATATGATCCCTTATGATCTTCAGTGTTGCCACAGAATATATGCTGTTATTTAGGTATTACATTTTCATTCCTTAACCCAATGTAATTGTTTTTACTAACAGTGTATCTAGCCAGTGTTATTTACTTTGCACATAAATCAAAATGAAAATAGTATATGTTATAAATTCTTAAAAATTATCATTATAGGACCATTAAATTTGTAATAACTTATTTCACAATAATCAAAAGATCCTAAACACATTTTTATAATTGTTTGCTGGTTGGCTGGTTTGACCATCATTATGGTACCCGTTTACTAGATCTTTAGCGAAATATATATATTATTTTAATATTAGTTTATATTCATATATGATAATATACACTACTGCAAAGCTGGCAAGATAGTTACCTTCTGATACAATTATTTTTATCATTGCTTTGTTTTGTTTTTTTTTCTTCTTGATTTCTTGCATCATCTTAAATTAATCTCCAGCTTTTGCTCATTGCTTTAGTTCTGTGGATGATATGTTCCAGCAGGCTGAAATTTTCATGGCCCTAAATATTGTCCCTTCACGTTTTATATTTCAGACCTCCAAACCCTCACAAGTAGTATCTTGCTGGACATTACAAATGCACCGGCTTTACCACCCAAGAATTTGAGTATTTTCTTGTGAACTGGATTCTAGGAATGTTTATTTCATGTGCCAGATGATGGCCGTATTCAGGATTATTACTGTTTAGAATTTTTTTTACTGTTAGCAACTCTCAGCTGTCTCTCTTCAACTAGTTTGCAGTCAGCTACAGAGTTTGGCAACCCCTTTGCCAAGCAGTTAATGTACAGTTCTTCCCTCAGAAGAGAAAAAGCAACTACATGGCCAAAACTTACTTGTCATTTTTTTGAACTACATGATGCAATGCAGCCACAAATTTGAAATAGCCCTATATTAATTTTCAATAGGGATATGCATAAATATTATATTTCTAAATCTGACTAAAAATGTATTTGTCTCTGAAATTTGTTTTTCTAGAATATATTATTTGCAATAAATAATCTTCTGATTTTCTAGTCCTAAATTTGTGTTTGAGAAATTAACTTGCAAAATTAAAAAGAAGAGCTCTGAATGTCCAAAGATGTGCTAGGCAAGCTGGCATCATTCTCTACAGCAATTCTCAAGAGGGCTGTTTGCCTCAGATCAAATCCTTTTGTTACAACTGTGTTTCATTAGCCACACGGTTTGAAGCGTTACAATATACCTTTCTTAATCTGCTGGAAAACACTGAATCACACAAGGTATAAGAAAAGCAATCTAGTAGTTGCAAAACTGAAAAATAATTGTTTGGGAGAGATAATAGCAGTACGGGTGCTACTATATATAGGCCAAAGCTAAGTGTTGTTGTTTGTTTTATTTGTTTGAAAGCTACAAAGCTGAAGTATGAATGATGACACTTCAAGGTCATGTATTAATGTTTAAATTTTGGGTAAAGGTTGTGGTCGTGCTTTTGCTTTTTTAAATTTTATCTACCAATGTAATCATAAACTGTATTGTGTTAATGGCCATGGTGTCTCTCAGTACTTTGTAAATCCTTGACCAGAAACAAGCACGTAAAAAGAAAAAATAGAAATCTTTATAAGAAAAGTCATGGAATCGACCACTCCACTAGCAGTAGCAATTTATCCACAAAAAGTAACGTACCCCGACACTTAGAAGATGTCCCACCCACATGACTGATACACAGACACAAAGGATCACACCATTATTGCGAAAATGCCAATAGGAAAATGTTACTTTTCAGTTCTGCAATGCTAAAGTGTGCACTCCGTCCATCTTCATGACAACAGAACTCCTGTTTCTTGTATTCAAGCATGCTTTGCAGAGTCTTCCACTAGCTATTCTAGTTTACTCGTTTTTTATTCTTGTCTTTTTTTAGCTGCTTTATTAGTCATTTGTTATTTCTTAGTCATTTAGTCATTTCACAGTGGGAGTGCTGGGTACTGCCATCTTCTTCCGTCTTCTAGATAACTGTGCAGGTGAGGGATTTGGTGACGTAGCCTGCTGTAAAGGGGAAAAAAGAGTGCTGATCTCCCTTCCCATGCACGAGATCTGCATTTTTCCCCCAATTTAGAAAAAAGTTCCTTCTGCGCATGCCCATGGTGATAAAGACAGGAGGGGGGGATTCACCCTTATTATTATTTTTTCTTTTTTCTTAAAAAATAGTGTTAAAGGAAACAAAAAAAGACAATTATTACTTTACATGAGTTGTCTACCCTTTTATTTAAAGTAAATATGTTGATGATAGGTCCCCTTTAGGCCTCATTGCTCTTGTTATTTTTTTGTACCTATTCTCTGTATTCTATTTGCATGTTTTCTTCCCCCTCCCCCTTTTTTATTTGTACTTTGTCTTCCTCCTTCTGTTTCTTTTCATATTGTATTGTATTGTGATACACCTACACTATTTAAATATGCTATGTTTAAATAATGTAGGCGAATCACAATTAGGCATATTATATAGCTTTTTTTATTAGGTTAGATGAATCACACTTCTGCATATAGTATAGCATATTTAACTAGGGTAGCTAAATCACAATACAATATTTATTGTATTATTTACAGCTTTGATGCAACTTTTTCAAGTACAGTAAGATAGTAGGGATTATATATTTTAATGAAAATTTTTATAGAAAGATTTTCAGTATACAAGAAGATAGATACACATGAATATATAAACATGACATAGGTACAGCAGGGCAATAGACATATAAAGGGAAAAAGAACAAAAATATAATAAAGAATAAAAAGACATATTCATGTTAAGGGGACAAAAAAGAAATAAAGACTATCTAGTATTAATTCAATAAGTGTCCAAGGGTGACAAAATATCAAAATACCAACAGTTTAAAGTACAACAAAAACAAAACGTTAAAATAGTATATCACAGATTAAAAACCATACAGGATGTTAAATTGAAAAAGTAGATAGTGGGGTTTGTTAAAGGGAGTTTTCTATTTTCTGATCAGAGGGGTCTCAAACCTGGGTAGATATCTGTCATTCTATTTTTTGAACAGAAATCTGTTCCTAAAACTTTTTTGTGGCTTTGGTAATGTGACTACTTTAAATGCAATTTTAATGCCTGTTACAAATGTAGAATCCATATAAAAAATGTACGGCCCAGGATGGCTAAAACACATTAGCCAGCAGACTTGCAAGTCATTTGTAATTTGAAAACAACAACTTTTTGATGTACATTAGCACAAAGTACAATATGTACAAAACAGCGTAGGCAGTGTCCATTCATTTGTAATGGCGTTTCAACACTCAAACACATTCAAAGGAAATGCTTGTGACCCTTGGCGCACTACAAAAATCACATGCATCCCTATGTGCTGGTAAAAAGTCAGAGGTTTTATAAGTTAGGGACCTAAAAATTGAATTTACCAATTCCATGCAAAGTACATTGATGCACTAAATATATACCTGCATGTATGTTACAGTGTAGCAAGGACAGAGTAGGAGGGAGCCACAGAAGCTAGTGCAGACAATGAAAAGATAGCTTTGACAGAAGATACTGCAGCACAACTACAACACAGGATTGTGGAGAGTATGTTGTGATCTGAACAATAGTATGGGTCCAAAATATAGTGGGGGCATGTTCTTTGGTAAGATCATATTGCTAAGTCAACATTAGGTGAAACAATGTGCATGATCCAGAAAACCTGGATGGATTTTTTTTCAAAGTCATTTGCTATTTGCTAGCAAATGTTTTTAATTCTTGACCAGATCCATTTCAGGTTAGCTGGATCTCCCAACTTCACTGATGAATGTGTATCCTCTCCAGTCCTCTCCAGAAAACTTTAATAAACCAGGCCCAATATGGGAGATGCTACTTCTAATTATCTGTAGACAATTATCTGTTGACAAGTAGAAGATCTATTTAAACCAGTGAACCAGTGAATCTGACATTCACTAAGCATTCTGGTGGTGGTGGAGAATCACTGGTAATAAAAACACATGTAAATTGGTGCTTGGTGAAGGTCAGATGAATTGCATATAAAGAGATACCTAAAAATGATATCCAGCATGAGTTTAAATTCATTTTACCTAATGTAATTAGGTCAGTATATCTAATGTGATATTGTTAGAAATAGTACCTATAGAGTGAGCGAACCCCTTAACTGATGGCTTTTACAATGCATAGAAAGTTAAACTGCAAATGTATGTGGTTTACTAGGGACTCTATTGATAAAACATGGAATCTGATATTCCCATAAACATTCCATCTTGGGAATCCATTACTGCCATTAAAACACACGAACCTGAACAATTCCCACGGGGAAATATCTGAGGGAATGTCTAATTCCCTGTTTTAAAAACATAGCCCTAGATTTTAGTAGTGGTTTTGATGTGATTTATAATGTTTGTTAGGTGGATGAACAAGGCATTTGGTCACTTTCTAAACACTATAGATATACAAAAAAACCTCTTACTGCCCTGTCATACAATCTTCTAACTGCTTACATGTGTACTACCACATAACTAACAATGCAGTTGGTGGGGGATGCTACAGTTGATCACTACAAAAATGCCAGTGTTAGTGTTACTGTTTGGATTCTGCACAATGGCAAAATTTAAACATCATACGTTCAGTTCAGTTTTTTGAGACCAACCTACCTAAACTATGGTTAGCGTCTTCTCTGTACACAGGGAGAAGCCACTTTGCACATTTCCAATAAGCTGCCATTTGTATGTCTTCTAAATGTCCTTTTTTCCAAGCATCTAATTTCTTTGCCTATTTTCTTGCATTGGTAATATTTGCAACATTTACTGTACAAGAATTCCTTGGGAATGACTCCTTTCTTCTTCGTTCTTCTGTGTGATTGTGACCCTTGCCTTTGTGGGGATCAGATAGGTTGGGGACATTTCTGATAATACAGCACCACCATCTGGCGCTCTCTCTCACACCTCCATATGCTAACAAACAAGTCACTTCTAATACTTCCTATTTTCCCAATTATAAACACAATGATTGCATATTGAACTTGATTGTCTGTGACCCCTAAAGTCCAGTGTGAAAGCCAATAAGGGCGAAACGCATCTGGACATCTTATCATACCCTTCATGACTATTCAAGCGCTCAAATTCTAGGATCAGTAGTGTCTAGATCACTAGTCCCTAATCTGCTTTGTCCCCCCACCATTCTGTTGGGAGGATGGGACAAAATCGCCTTTAATTATATTTTTTTCACGTTTGTTATGTTAAAAATGTATGTTAAATGATTTGAATATACCCTACTTACAATATATTCTACAACATTTTTGTGTCCTTCTTTATACCCTTGCCTGTGTGCACTTGACTGGGACTAAAAACAGCCATACAAAACACTGCATGCTAGAATAGTCCTCTGTAGTCACCACATTAAAACATTCAGCATTTAGAGACATTTAGCAACCACAGGGGCATACACACATACAGAAACTTCATACAAAAAGTCTGTAGGGTGTGCTCAGTGCAGGAATAGAAAAAATAATCAAGTAAATGGAAAACTGAATAATAAAAAAATGAATAGTGATTGTGTTTTACTTACAATGCACTACCAAACTAAGTATTCTTTGGTGACAGTTTAATTTGACTTTAACATATTACACTAACCTCCTGCTATCCTTTTCAGATGTAATTCACAGAGCTCTCCTTTAAACAAAGAAACATATACTAAAT
Source organism: Pyxicephalus adspersus (assembly GCF_032062135.1). Lineage (NCBI taxonomy): Eukaryota > Metazoa > Chordata > Amphibia > Anura > Pyxicephalidae > Pyxicephalus > Pyxicephalus adspersus. The sequence continues at coordinate 28,428,894 of NC_092867.1, forward strand.
TGCAAAAACCTGTCAGATCTTAAAACACTTCTAGGAGTATAGAAGCATCAGAATATCTGCTAGGGTCATATTGTAACCCTTTTAAATGTAATATAAGGTCCTGCAAATTATGCTTAAATGAATGCAAGTGACAACTATACTTACAGTAAATCTTGTGAAGTATTTGTCAAGCTGTTTCTGCTTTGAAACCATACTGGTGCTTGGGCGTCTGTGCAGCCTATATAATTAAATAGGCTGTAAAATGTCACTGAGCACCAGATGGTATCTTATGGTGTCAACAATTGTGTGCGGCTATAAAGAAAGTATTCCTTAACCTAGAAAACCTTTTTATGTTGTGACTGTAGCACTAAATGCTCAGTTGTGTCATCTGAATATGATGGCTATCCTTATGCCTCTAGGCACAACATGCACTTTTCTTGTTTCATCTTCAAAGTCTTCTAAGAAGAAAAACATCCAGCAGCATATTCATCTAGAAATATATTCTTACCAGCAATGATAATCTACCAGCAACCATTATTACTATAATTTAATAAAAAGAAAAAATGTTTCTTTTAGTACATTGTGTTCAATTCCAGTTTTCTTTATTTGCTGTTTTAGTCACAGCTATGACTGTTTCTTTATAATGTATAGTGATGAGCTTCAAAATTCATTTAGGGCAAATTCTATTCAATGTTAGTTGAAAACATGAATATAATAGTTTGTTGTCCTATTTAAGATAATTGCAAAGTTCCTCAACACTGTATTGTCACTAAAATTACTTGAGAAGTTGGGGAATGCGGGGGCTGTATGAATATGTCTCAAGTGAAAATATCTTTTTAAAACTTGGTGTTTTTTCTGTAAATTGCAGCTAAAGTTTTGGTGGGAAAATCATTTTATATTACAGTAGGAGTGGTTTGGTTAGATTCCATTAGATGTTGCCCAGTCAAATTCCTATGCTTTACAGTTTTCATACAATAAGCTTGTTCCCCCCAATATAATTGGTACATTATATATTTTTAATCATTCAAATGGGTACATTTGTAACTTTGAGGGCAAAATATGAACAATTCCTTTAAATGTGCTTGGGGGATGCCCTAAAGCAGTTAATGGACGATGTAACTGAACCATTGCGGTTACCAGTATTATTATTATTATTATTAAACAGGATTTATATAGCGCCAACATATTACGCAGCGCTGTACATTAAATAGGGATTGCAAATGACAGACTAATACAGACAGTGATACAGGAGGAGAGGACCCTGCCCCGAAGAGCTTACAATCTAGTAGGTGGGGGAATTTCACACACAAAGGATGTGAGATATGTAGTGTGGGAAGTAGTGATGGTTTCAAATGACAGAAGAAGCCGGGTAGGCAAGTTTGAAAAAATGGGTTTTGAGTGCTCTTTTAAATGAGCAGAAAGTAGGAGCAAGCCGAATAGGACGAGGAAGACCATTCCAGAGAGTTGGAGCAGCTCTAGAAAAGTAACTCTGAAGTGACATGAGTTCAGAGTATAAACATAGCTGTGCATTAGAAAATCATGATTAAAGTTTCTGTTCAGAATCAGAGGGGAAAATCAAAATTTCTACTGCTATAAGGACTGGGGACTAACATGACACCTAATGTATATTTGTAGTTATAGCGTTTATTATATCCTAATAGAAGATTCCTAGCTGCCACTTTTCCACAAAAAATGTCCTTGCACTGCATATGTCTGTCAACTGCTTTTTACTCTCTCGGAGCTCCTCGTACACCCAGGTGCACTCTACTGTCATCAGCTTTAAGCAAGGACTTTTTTATATTAAAGCAGAACTTTCAATACAAAAAAAACTTACCTTTTCTTGTGAAAATTCCTTGATCCATCCACAAACCAAGCCCAGCAATTCCCATGCTGTATTGGTGTCCCTCTTTTCTTACTATGTCTTTTCTTTCCTTTTTGATTTTTTCATCCCCTCAGGTCACTTTTTTTTTAACATTTGGACGAAGTCATGTTGACACATCTTGAGTTAGACACGTCACCCAATCTTGAGGAAAGTCTCTTGATGATCCATTCCTGATCTCAGGTATGTGATGCATACCCACCCAAACCTTTTTACAAAATAATTAAAAAAAAATAAAAAAAACACAATTTTCCCATTATGTAAAAGGGATTTTACATAATGGTAAAATGTGATGATAGGTCAGTTTTTAGGCTCCATTGAACAAAATTTTGAAGTACCAAGAAGGCAACTGGTAAAACTGGTTGCATCGGCACACATGGCCACTTTGATCTGACACTTATTCTGCATATAGTGCTAACTGAAACACTGATATGCCATTTTATAAAAAAAAAATGTTTTGCAGATAAAGCTCAAAAAAGTAATAAAGAAAGCATGTTTTTTTGTTTTTATCTGCAAATTACTGTTTGGTATTTCCATAATCAACTGTAAAGAGACATAAGGATAAAGGACAACAGCAATTTATTGTTGCTGTTCTGAACTTAGGCAACCTCACACCATAACTATTTGCTCAAATTGTAAGTTAGATGTTGCAAAAATATGTGAAGAATTCTATGAAAATTTTAAAAACAGCTTGCTAATGTGCTTGCAAAAGCAACACAACCTACCCTTCAACATAATAAATTGCATCGACATGTTACCTTCGCACCTGATGCGTTCTGCCCTGTGCTATTATGGCAGCTTAGTGCAAAATCAAAGCAGGGCCAGTGAGCATGGTCAACATATGTCAACTCAGGTTCTAAGGGCCAGACTCCAATCCATACTCACATCTCTCCTGTTTTGGCATCAGGAAATACAGCAAAAGGAGCCATTATAGTCTGGTTAGTAAATTTTTTTTCCAGCTCCAACACCAAAACACTAGGAAGGGTGGGTTTTTTTCTGTTTGCAAGTGTACTTCTACACAGAAATCAATCACCAAGCAAAACCCAATTTGCCTTTACACAGTTTTAAACAGAATCTATGAATTATTACAACTTAATGTCTGTTTATGAAAAAAAATGCAATTTTTTTTTTTTTACCAAAAACAGTTGTGTTACACTGATTTTCAATGGTTTTAATTACAAGTTAATTGAATTCTCAGCATTTGACATTTTCATTTATTCCCCTTGCATATCAGCAAACTTTCCCATTATGTTAGTTAATATCTTTAATCCAGTTCATTCTGTGCCAAAAGACAAATACTTTCCAGCCGAAACAAACTCATTAATGCTCAAACAGACCCCATTTAAAAAAAGGTTAACATGCTCTTCGGCCATAGAACTTTGCAGTAATTACCTACATTTTCATATAATACAGCCCTGAGAATTGCAAATGTGCTAAACATAAGGTATAAAACAAAAATTTTGTTTCACGATACAGTTTAAAGGTAAACAATAATGAGTCAACTGTACTGCAGTTTTTTTACACTTTTAAAAACTTTATTCAGTAGCACAAGACAAAATAATTAGACTTTTTCTGCATGAGAATTTAATAGAAAGCGGCTTTTCCTGGGTATTGAGGCCTTATTTTACTTACAACCTGTAGAGTTACACAGTGCAGTTATTCTTTTTGCAAAAACTTTATATTAATTTAGCTTTATTTAATAAAACTCTACAAGACTGGTGAAGATTATAATGGGAGAACCTAAGTGATAAAACACACCTGGAATGGATTTCTTAAAAGCCATTTGCTATTAGTTAGCAAATGTTTTTTATCCATTCCATGTTTTTCTGCACCTAGATTCTTCATATTAGTCTATATTCAGTAATGTTTGGAGAGGTTTAATAAATCAGGCCTATTGGGTTACTGTTTTCTGGGTTTTCTTTCATACATTTATTTAAAAAAAAGGGTCATTTCAAGGCCACAAAAGACCACAGGCAGCAATTATAATACCAACCTATCATCCAACATAAGAATTTTAATATCCTCCACACAACCACTTAGAAAAATAGCAATCTAATAATGGTGCTTAGAGGTTAGCACTTTGGCCTTTGCAGCACTAGGTCCCAGGTTCGAATCTTGGCTAGGACACTATGTGCATGGAGTTCACCCTATGTTTGGATGGGTTTCCTCCAACACTCTAAAAACATGCAGTTAGGTTATTGGCTTCCCCCCAAATTGTCCTTAGACTGTGTTATGACAAATGAGGCAGGGACATTAGATTGTGAGCCCCTCTGAGGGACAGCTAGTGACATGACTAAGGACTTTGTAAAGCTCTGTGTAACTTGTCAGAACTATATAAGTACTTTGTAATAATAATATAAATAATATGAAAACTATCAAAAGTCCTTTTATTATAACAGATATACTAAACAACTCAACACACACAAAGCATACCTAGGTACCTGGGTCACCAAATATCCAAACTCAATACCCAAAGTGTATCACTGCAACCTGTGCAAGTGGAAAAAACTGGACTTATGCAAAACCTCAGGCTACCCTGTTTCCCTGAAAAAAATACCTACCCCGAAAACAAGCCCTAGCATGATTTTTCTGTATTTTTGAGGATGCTTGAAATATTAAACCCTACCCAAAAATAAGCTTCAATATATATAAATACATGAACAAGAGGTGCTCATTTAAATAAAGTGCTATTGCTAGGTATGAAAAATTGTGGCCAAGGGTTTTAAAGGAAATGGAGTCACAAGAAATTCAAGATGGATTTCAAGGTTTGAAGGGTTATGAGGATGTTCCAGAAGATGATGACATGACTATATTTGAATAAATGTTCATTTTTTTGTCAGGAATAAATGTTGATCATAAAAAAAAAGGCATCCCCCGAAAAAAAAGCCCTATTGCATTTTTTGGAGCTACAATTAATATAAGACACTATCTTATTTTCAGGGAAACAGGGCAGTTTCTGCTAAACAAAAGAGTAAATGAAGACATGACGGAGGCAGAAAAAAGGGCAAACCAACAACCAGGATACAGGGCACAAGGTTTACCATGACACCGAAGCAAATGGTCAAAGGAATTCAAAACAATATTAAAATACACTATAAAACAGTAAGATAACAATGTAATTGCTCTGGGATCTTGGGATACACAAGAGCGTAATGAATTGGAAATTCCAAGGAAACTAGATTTGATGACATTATTAAGCAACACAGCCAAAAAGTATCCTAGTTAATTTGAACTTAATTTACTATAACAAATAAAATGGTGAGAGGATTTGGTATGGGATTTTTTAGGAATCCAACCACACCAATATAATAAAATCTACAATTTTTATTGGTACATAGTTATATATATTTGAAATATTTTAATAGTCCAAGTATATATTTATAAACCCAGCAACCCACGTATTATGTATTTCTTTGATGCGTTTCTCATATCTGGTCTGCTTCTTCAGGAAAATTAAATGTGGTGGTGAGAAGGAGGTATGTGGTATTCACATAGCTTTCCATACCATACTAGGCAGGATGGGAAGAAACAGGAAAGGAAAACCGCCAACAGCTATATGACAAATAACCAAGATATACCTCAATTATAGTGTATTGAATAAATTAAAAGATCACCAACTTCAAGTATCCAGGTCAGGAAGTCTGACTGATAGCTAGCCCAAATATCCAGAGGAAGAAGGACGTAGTCTAAGTAATTTGTGCAAGTAGATATATAACAAATTCTTGAATCATCTCAAGGTCTCAAAATACATAGCTTTATGTAGTATACTATGAATATTAAGGTGGGCACAAACATGAAAATACAGCCTGGAAAATCACAAAAAAACAAAACAAACCTAAAATTAAAGTGTAACTAAAACCTACCAGTTTAACCCAGATTAGGATATTCATCTAGAATGCCTCATCTAGAACATGAGTTCCATGTTCTTTAAACTTCAAAAACATACTGCCACAAGTCATTGACAGTTTATGCTTATACTTCACCAGCAACCTACACTCACTGTAAATGACTTGGATTACATTGTTGAAAAATGTGATTGAAGTAGATTTCTAAAGACATAGCAAAACCAAAAAAATCAGTAAGTATGTGTTATCCTTTTTTTAAATTGTGACATTATTTCTTGTTTACTTTAGGTCTTTCTGGATATGGCCAAGTGTGTACTATTTACCTCTATATCCATTCCCAGAGTGGGGGTGGGGTGGGGGTAGCTGTCTATGTGTCTCCTTACTAAAGGAGCCTTTCAGATCTCAATAATCTTTTTCTGCAGATCCCAAAACCTTTAGAACACTTGCAGCAGTACAGAAAAAGATCAGGTCTTAGTAATCAAGAGGACACATGGAGCCTGGTATGGACAAGACAGAATTCCACACACTTTTTACACCTCTTTTTCCTTGCTAACCAGGCTTCTCTTTACCTGGTATGTTTATAAGTTGAGAATGTTGCTGCCCCATTTCCTGGTCAGCCAAATTTCTTCCATGGAAGAGGGTTTGGCTTCAATTTTAGAGGGCACCACAACACAAGTTTGCATAAAGGAAAGGTAATTAGGTGTTAGTGGGGTTAGCAATTACAAAGAGGAAACTAAGTTATATGTTAAAAGTGGAAGAGAAGGTACCATCTGAGATGGATGGTCGCGTCATCTAAAAACTCCACAATTGTCTAATATTGACATCTGGCTAGAATATTCATCTTTATAGTTATAGTAGGGTGATGTTAAACACAACACTTTGATCTACAGTCAGCGTGCCACACAGTATTGCCTCTCCTCACCCCCAACTGAAACCTACTTCCATTTTGGGTAATTAGGTAAAGGATGGAATGGCAGATATCTCAGGCCTAAAGGCCCCACTGTGTAGATAAACAAGAAAAATTACAGCAGGTCATGCAGCCTATTCCTTTAAAAATAAGCCTGAAAGCTGAAACATCTATATTTATCTCCTCCAATGTTCAAAAGTACAGAATTTATTTATTTTCGATTTATTTGTGACCCCACTGGTTGAACAGAGGTATACATACAGTGCACAAATTCCTGTATTAAAAGATAGGGACTGTAGGTTTGTACTTAAGTTGAATTTTTATGTAAGTTTTTAATAAATGCATTTAGGACAGATGTTTGTCTCAACATGGTATTAGGCAACATGGTGTCAGTTACTATATAAAATCCTCAC
>NC_092867.1:28436302-28551840 GCF_032062135.1 Pyxicephalus adspersus
TATATATATTTATATATATAGCTAGAGAGAGAGAGAGATAAAGCACATCACAGGCATGATTTCACAGAAAAATGAAAAAGTATAGTTGCCTGAGCTTTGCTGCTTTCATACAAAAGATGTGCACCTGTACATTGGCTTAGTGCTCAGCATTGAGTTTTGTGTTTAGATTTAATCCATATACCACCACCTACATAGACTATAGATATGTTTACCCCAGGTTTTATGCTTTGTTGCCACTGTCTAAAAAGAAAGCTATTTCTCATGCTCTGATAGGTACAGTGTGTGCAGAAAAGAATATGAAAATTAGTTTAGTTTCACTGGTGAGTATACAATATAGAATAAATAGATTTTCAGGATACCTCTTAGTCAATCAAAAATATTTGATATTATTCAAAAATAATGTGAAAATATAATAATAAACCCTTCCTCTCTGATTAATAAAAAAATAGTAATAGTAACTATTACTAATAGTAACTAACCCATATCTAGGGTTTCACACACTGATGGCTTTTACAGAAACTACACATTTGTACAACGAAGTTGTACTGCAAATGTATGTGGTTTACAAGGGCTCCATTTATAAACCAGGGAATCTGGTTTTAATTACTTTTTAATTACTGCTATTAAAACAAATCTCCATTTTATAAATTGAGCCCCTAATAATTACAATTTTTTGCAATAATATAAATCTAAAACTTGTTGAGGATGTGGATACTAGTTCGAATACTATTAATAATAAAATAACAAATCATATGCAATTTTTTTAATTATGTCATTTTCTCATTGTAATTTTTTTTAAAGAATAAAAGGTTTTTTAAGAACTATGAAAGAGAAGAATCTAAGAAATGCAAGGTAGATACTTTATTACCGCAGTAGGTACAAGTATCTGCTAACACTTGCTTTCTTTGGTGAAAGTAGCTTTACCAATAAGCCTTAGCAGCACATATGTTTGTTAACCAATTCCAGAAAAAAAAATTAAGGTAAGAGTGGCATCTTGCAATTAAAAAGAACTAACAGTATTTTGAAAAGGAGAAACAGGACAAAGAGACAGGTATAGAAAATGGCCAAAGAACCGCTTGGGAGAATCCACAATTCCAAATCTGATATATGTCATCGGAATATGAAAAAAAACTTAAAAGAGGGCAATTTTATTAATTTATTAATTAATTAAGGAGCCATGCATTTTAAGTATACAGATGTAATTTTTTTTTTTAGTCTGTAACAGTTTTTTTTTGTATGTATACTTTACATTATCATTATCTTTGATCCGACAACCTAAAATTGTACTGTAATAGTCAGAGAATGTTACAAAATACATTTTGAACTTCATTTTAAAGACATGTTTATAAAATGTCTTCTAGCAATTTTTTACTTGTCATAACCAATAGTAATCATTATTTAGTTTAAGTGTCAGAAGTGAAAGAAATACTTTGGAGGAAGATATGTTTGGTAAATTTGTTAAAATAACATTTCATATTTCCATTTGCTGTTATCGTTGTACCTAAACATCTTCAGAGCTTGTAAACTAGTTTCTTTTTGTCCATCAAAGTATTTCAACTTCACAGATGAGAAATGCAATCTAATTTCTATTTTATTCTTAATTGCTTTCTTTTTGGCTTTAGATAATTTTGTGGTTGCTCATAAATTTTTGTACTTCAAATTATAATACATTCTAATGGTTTTCTTCTAAATACATTTGAATGGGAGAATGTAATTTATTTTCCCTGCCTTTTTTATTGTTGTTATTTGTGGTTAAAAAGAAAGATATGCAATTAAAGCTTCCACTTAAATATAGGGTCTAATTACAAATATGTCATTAAAGAAAGTTAGCAGATTAAAGATCACAACCTGCCTGTAATTACCAATCACATGCTTTTCTTTATTTCTCATTGAAATTAAAATGAATGAATGTAGGCTGGAAACTATGGGCAGGTTTTCAACATTTGTAGTGAATTTGTGTTTCCTGTTATATGAGTAATTAACCTTTAGTACCCTCAAATTCTTTACTGTAAAATATGGAAAAGCATAATAAAAAACAAAAATATGCAGTTTATTTCTACAATACATGCATTCCTCAGTGTTTTATCCCTGTAAACACCATGCAGGTGGAGAAGAATTCCTACTGATGCATCAACAAAAGCAGTTTCTAGGCCCAGTTTAGTTTGTGGGCTGACCACACAGCATTTTTTAACTGTTTTCAGCCGTAAAAATTTGCCTTTGCAAACCTCCCCAACCATGCCTACCATCTTCAAACATAAGACTAATTTTTCTGTTGTCCAAGATGAGACCTGAGGCTTTTTGAGTTAACACAGAAGGTGCAGAGAGGACGGGAAGATAACCTGTTGTATTGAAAATATCTATTGGTGGTAAATCCTTCTGTTTAAACCATTCAACACTGCAACAGCTATTCAAGTTAGTTAAGTTGCATTTCTGCTTTGTAGGATTTATCGAAGATAATAATTATGTTCATTCAATTATGAAGATTTTTTAGAACAGTTTTTGAATGCTTAGGTAACAATTCCATGTAATACTCTCCAAAAGAAAGTGTGCTGAATTTATTGAAAAATAAGTTTCTCCTGCATGTACAAAAATGCATGTAACTCCAAATCACTAAAGTTGGTATTTCAAAGTGAAAGTAATTGAGCCAATGTTTTCTTTTGGCATGTTTGCTAATTAAAAGGACATTAAGATCTAAAATTTGTCTACTCAGGAAACTATTTGATGAGAAATCTTCTCGCTTGGCAGAATATAGAGTTTTCACTGGATAAGTAATCTGTGTTCCTTTGGAGAACAGCCACATATTCGAGTAGAGATGAATACGTTTTTCAAAATTTGTACCACCACTCTTCAGCAAAATATTACACTAGCCTCACGTCTATAAAAATCCAACCTGCAAACCTGTATATCAACAAAGTTTTTAGTGCTCACTTTTTTAGTTGCGGGTTTTCTCCACTTTGCTTCCCTGTATAGTTAGAAAGGCATTTTGGAAAACAGAATAAGGATAATAAAAATGTAAGGGACAAGACCTTTCACTAATATAGACCTAAAGTGATGGTGCTGGAAGCAGTGAATATCGACAATGGACCAGCAAACTCCGTTGGTGTTGGTTATTGGAACCAAGTACCTGTGTATTTTTTATTGCATTGCGATACTAAATTATAAACAGGCAATAAATGTGCTGTATATATAAGATATAAAATATATAAGATAATGCGTTCGTGATCACGAACTGCAAAAAATACAAACTTTCTGGGAACTGCATTTCTGTGATATTTATTTGCTGTTCCTAATGAAAATCTAGTCAGTATATATCTTATTATCTAATTTAAATATTTAAATTTAGTTATTTAATTCTTTTTCTCTACATCCCTGGGTCTGAATTGTTGTTATGATCTTTATGAAGAGTTTCCACTATTACTTTTTACTTACTATTACTATTTTTTATTACTATCTTTATATCAGGTAAAATTCAGAAGGACTTGCAATACTGGGTAGAAAAACACAATGCTTCCAGGTGTATAGGAACAGAAAGTAGAATTATAGCAAAGAGATCGCACTGCTGAAAAATCCAAGAAAAACAAGATGTTGGGACCGAAAAAAGACTCCACCTGTATTTGTATTCAATTTTTTTAAATCTGGTAAACATGTCCATTCTTTCTACGCCTCCATACCTTTCCAAGTCAGTATTAAACCCCTAAGTATCTATTACTTCCCAAATATAATCACTAAGATTCCTTGCACATGGTAGTTTTATTATGGGTATTTATTCAGCATAGGCATATTGATGCATAAAATAATGAAGGAAGCATAAGGAATCACGAAATCCATAAACATTTACTTTAGCAATATACAAACTGAGTTGCCACAATACAAATATAATAAACCTTGATAACAAAGTCACATAGTACACTCATTAGGAATCCATTTATTTTGCCTAGAACTTTTTTTTCTTTAGATGTATTAAATTTAAAAAAAAGAGTTAAATGTGATCATATGTTATTTATAAACACATACAAATCTTAAAAGTGGGGATTTTTTTGGTAAATAAATGTAAACACTTTTTAAAAAAATTGCATAACAATTTATTTTTAAATCACATAAAAACATGTCTTCATATTTCACTATTTTTAAAAAAGACCAACTTGTCCTAGTGATAATATAAACAGATTGCATTATTATTAATTTTGTACTTATTCGAGTTTATCCCCACTGTTGACGCATTTCACTTCTAAGCTTCACCAGAAGAACAAATTAAAGGGGTTTTTCACCAATTCATTCCATATTTCTCCATAATTATACAAAGAGGACAACTCAATCTTAATCACCCGTATTCATCACCGAAAGGAGTGATCTTTGTGAGGAAAGGTACACCACTTATCAATGTTTTATACCAAATCTCAGGAGAAAAAAACACATCACCTCTGTATCACCCTCTTCTTAGATTTGGTTCTCCTTCTTTCCTCATTTTGATCATGTGCAATATGTTATTTATAGCATGATACAGAAATGCAAGTATCTATACAATTCTGCATATACTTCCACCAAAAGAATTATCAATAATATAATGGCTGCAAGATTTTATATCAACCTTTTCCTCAGAGATCTACCAGTTCTGAAGCCTGATAAAGTCTTGAGCTAACCAGGCATGCTGATTATCATCAGATACTCTAATACCAGGAGGAATGTGTGATAATCATCTAATAGGTCACTTTAAATCAAAGACTATTTGCATTCCCTGCTGATGTGAACAATTGTCCATCAGCAATATAAGGAGATGAGATTTAATCTGCAGAATCACATTGAATGACTTTATTACTATGTACTATGCATGTGGACATCAGGCTTTTATAAAACTAGAAGCAAGCAAAAGCTTGTGAAATGACACATGCAATAATATCACTTCAAAATAGGCAAAAACAAATTTCTTTCTGGTTTTTCCACATGGGCCACTATTTTCATGGGCTTTAATTAGATACAATATTTCTTATGTATTTCTGTCATACAAAATACAATAATAAATGGGGTGCCAGCAGCATAATCAATTTCAGAAGGTACAGGAAATCATTTTAATAAAGCTCATTTTTCTCACAAATTTAGACAAAAGATTCATATGAAATGGAAAATGAAATCATATTTGAATAAGGAGGAGAGACAATCATTGGGAGCAATCATGCAGAACTTGCAAGACTGTTTCCAAATTATTGTGCCATTCTAAATATTCTTTTGAACTTAGCTGTCTGTGGACTTTTTTTTTATTCTTCCCAACTCTTAATAGGACTGTTCTCACTGATATCTTTTCCTCTTTAGAGATGTACAGTTCAGTGAGTTAGCCTAATAATAATAATAAATTTGTGCTTTTTTAAAATGTACATCAGAAATTAGGAAAGTTACAAATTAATTATTCATCTTTACAGGGCTGAGCCAATCACAATGCATAGAAACTCTGGCAGTCATCAACATGTAAATGTTTTACTTTTTAAAAATGCAGTGGTTACAAACTACACCTGGATAATATTCACCCTTCTTTGAACCATAGATTTTTTTTAGAAAAATCAGACAACAATCTGGACATTCTAGTCCGAAGGGTGGTATTGAACAAATCAGGAGAATATTACATTTGCTTGTTTAGTCTGAGTACCGTATTGTAGAGAACTCAAACACTTATGCAATTAAGAAATGTAGCTACACAGGATTACTGTATGGCACATCACTCTTTGTTATATGGAGAAGTCATAGGGTAGATGTAAACCTATTCACTAAAATCTCATATAAGCCTTAACTTGCTAATGCAATACCTAAAAATGTGTTGAATTGTGTCCAGAGACACAACCCGCCCACTTCCTTAAGCCTGGGATTTGTACGGGGGACACGGATCACGGCTGTGGCCGGTGCACTCCGGCAGCGGGGTTATTCACCTGACCCCGCTGGGGGCTCCAGCCAGAGCCGCGGACCACCAAAAATTTCTTACAGACCACCAGTTGGCAACCGCTGATTTAGATGACAATACTTGCCTACACATCTTCTTCTGTCTTTCATACCCTCACTACTTCCCACTATATCTCTACATCTATTGTGTGATACTTCCCCACCTCCTAGATTGTAAGCTCTTCAGGGCAGGGTCCTCTCACTGTCTGTATCTGTCTGTCATTTGCAACCCCTATTAAATGTACAGTGCTGCATCATATGTTGGCATTATCCAAATCTTGTCTATTAATAATAGTAATAATAATAATATTATTATTAATAATAATAATAATAATAATAATAATATAATCCTAGCAACCTTAAAAAAATACTTTAAAATGCTGGCTGGCATAATAGATTTTTAATGGTATTTTAATTTATTATTCCTTATCCAACTTTTTGAATTCATCAAGGAGTGATTCTTGAATAGAAGCAAGGCAAATTCAAGTAACACTAGTCATGAACTGAATACGCTGGCTGCTCTTTGGCTACCTGCCCTTGTTGGCATGTTGGCATATTTTATGTTAAGATCAATATTAGTTGACACTGCTAGGTGTAACAGAGAAAGGTTGTTGGAGGAGGGCCACCACAATTTTGCTCCAGGCCCTAAAATCTTAGTTATGCCTTTGATAAAAAGCATAGTAAGTAAAAATGTAAAAGGTAAATCAAAAACTACTTTGGGTAAAAAAAAATACTCATTAAAGTGCCTATTAAAAATGAAGGATAGATTTTTTTTCTAAATGTTGCGACTGTTTAGATTGATACTGATAGACTTTGAACACAATGAAACAGTTTAAAAGAATTTCCTCCAGCCCACCAATGTTTTCAGACTATTTAGCTCCTCTAGCTAAGGTCAGATCATCAGTCCTGGTCTAATGAGACTGTGAATTGGTACAAACGTTCAAAAGTCAAAACAATGTTTGCGTATCTATAAAGATATCATTACTCAGAGCAGTTAGTGGATCTTTCCCCTCTCCTTTAGCAAGGCACATTGATGCTTGGCTATTCTTCTGCTCTTAACAGAAGGTTTAAATGTTAAAGCTGTCAGCTTTTGCTATTATTATCAACCTACTCATTCACAGGAATGTACAAATGTGAGAAGAAAACTATGGAGACCTCCTAATAAGTTGATCTTTTGCCAACAATCCACTGGAAATTGTATTCTCTTACTGAATACTGAGCATGTAATGACTTAACACACATATTTACTGCATGCAGTTGAAAGAAAAAATGGGCCGCATTAAAATATTCATTGTTCTAATTAAAATGCACTAAGCCTCCTGTGTGCTGAAAAATGTCATTGTGTGCCTCTCCGAAATGTGACAGTTAGTCATTTAATTTCCACAACATCGGCACTCATTGAAGTGTTGATTATATTATCAACTACCTCTAGGACACATCTCCAGAAGCTTCTTACCTTGATTCTATAACCAAGATCAAGCAGCCAGAGAAATGATTGTATCCATTATGTATCTCACCGTTTACAAATGTGACTCGAGGTCTAATTTCTGCAAGGTGGCATGCTGTGACATTCAGCTAATGTGAGACATTGAAAGGATGTTAATTTATTGAGAAGTGTTTTATATGATGCATTTCCAAATTACAGATGTGTTTTGCTTTTATTGATTCTCCTGTTCGGGTGATAGGTTCACTAAATGTAATTGAATGTGGAACAATGTAGAAAAACATTGTACAAAAACAAAAGCAAATGTTATTGATATATATATATATATATATATATATATATATGTTTTATTTATTTTCTTTTTACTTTCAGCGAGCAATTGATGTTATCTTAAAAGTGATTGCTTGACCACTGCTGTATTGCAAAAACATGGAATAAAAAATAAAGAAAGAGTCTAGTTCCATGTTACAAATTATTAAAGCAGAAGTACACTCAAAACTAACCCAAAACAAAAAAAAAACACACTTACCTTTAATCCCGCAGATAAGTCTATCCATAGGGAAGTTTCTTCTATGGAGTCTCGCATCGTTATCCGTCTTCCGCCCGGCGAAGAGGGAGCGCCAGCCACCACCATCTTCTCCTCTCTTTTTCCACATTCTTTTTCCTTTGTCACCGGATCTTGCAGTGTGCAGGCGCGAGATCAGGTGATGTAAATTGGGGGAAAAAACTTGCCAATCTCACTGCGCATGCATGAGATTGGCAACTTTTTCCCTATTGATGGATGGGCTTGATAAGATGCTCGGGCATGCACAGAAAGAGCAGCAAAGAGCCTCCCGAGATGCGTGACGTAGGTATCCTGGGAGGTTCTGCACTCCCATTCATTCTTGATCGCCTAGAAGATTGTGAACTAAGTGGGCGATGCTGCACCCTAAAGGGTGTTGCATCTAAAAAAAAAACACTAACAAACACATTTTTTTTACTTTAAATAAAAGGGTTGTCTACCCTTTTATGTAAAGTAAAAACTCTGGGTTTAGCTACGCTTTAAGTAATATAGTACAGCACAATAAATGAGTGCTACTTCAGTACTGGAGTGTGTGAGAAAAAACTCTTATCAATGGAGACTTGAGACATGAGTTTTTTATACACTTTACATGAAGAAACAGCACCGTCTATTGGCTGTCAACAAAAAATTCTTTAGAAGCAAGTTACCCATCATAACCAACTCAAAAGTACAAAAGTACAAAACACTATAAAACCTATAAAAACATGGTAAAAAGGTATAAAGACTAAAGCCATGTGATTTCACCATAGATATTTGTATTCACATTAATTTTCTTAGCATTTCTGTTGATGTTTTGAATGTTAACAGTAAAAATAAGTACCTTGGTTTATATTAAGTTTTATATACATTTAGAACATTTTAATTTGAGTATATATGGTAATAATGGTGGGTTTTAAGCATGTTATTATGAGAAAAGGTCCTTGGAGTGAAAAAGTCAAGATCATTGCAAAGCTTGAAAGGCCACTCTACATCTGGAGAAAAAGGCTTCTACTGGAGCCTTATTCACAGTAAGGGAAGGTAATTGTTAAAATGTGGAATAGATTTAGAAATCTGTCAACTCAGCAGATTGTTTAAAAATTGGATGCATTTATAAATGAACAGAACATCACTGGTGATAACACGTGAGATTGTTGATCCAGAAAATATCCTGTTGCCTTAGGGAACCAAGAACTATATTTTCCCCTGTTGGGAAACCCTGCTTTATGGTGTTTTTGTTTTTTTCTCTGTTGATTCAACTTAATGGCCTTTTTCAACCTGACTAACCATATAAGCATCTCAACAGCATCTCAGAAAAAATCATTTATACCCCCTGGCAATGAAAAGACTGGGGTTTAATATACTTAAGAAATTCAGTACACATTAGGGGGGAGAACAAGGTGAAGTTTTGCTAATCGTGGGCATCCAATCATGTGCAAGCAAAAAATGTTTTTATTTTTTTTATTTGGTTTGCGTGTGATTGGGTATTCTTTAAAAAATGTTTTTCACCCATAAACTCAGCTAAATGAAATATCGCCGTATGGAGGGATAATTAATTATACTAAGTGAACAGTCTAAATTCCTTTAGGAAAACAACCAAAATGAATAACAATATGTGAAGCAGATCTCTTTCTTGCTCCCAATTTTGCCTGTAGATGTACAGATTAAAAACATTCGGGAAACTTTTTTAAATTGGTTTGCAATTCAAAGTGGACAAAAAGTGGTCAGAGGTGATATTTTCAAAGTTACTTGTCATACCTGCTTATATTGTAATAGGTAATGTGCTTTAAAGGTAGTGTATCTTTAAAAAGAACGTGTGTTTTAAACTTTTAGAGATCTGAATACACCTTATAAAAATAATTCTCATTCAAAATAGTCACTAAACTGAAAAGACATTTAACAAATTGTTCATCTGCAAATTGTGGAAATTTACTTCTATCCTGTAGTTATTGCAGAGATTGTAGAACATGAAATAACAAATCAACTGTTATTATTCATAGCATAAATGTCTGAACATTTCTTTTGTCATGCTTTCACAGTACACCTTAAAAAACTGCACAAAACATTTTACAGTTTGAATAAACCACATTTTTTACCCAGATTGAAGCTGTGACTTCTATTATTTCAGAAGAATGAAATGTGTCTTCAAAAATATTTATGTAGAATTACTTGTCTACAAATACATATGATTTATCATATTTTAGGGGATATTTTTAAATCTCTTTCCAAACTTTCAGCAAAAGTTTACCAGGAATGTTGCTTTGTCTTGTATCGCATTAGAAAACATTTCAGATTCCTACTGCTTCCACTGATAAATCCCTTTTCTTTGGTATCATATCTCCGCTTGACCCTGAAGACTTGAAAAAGCATTGCTGGGATTTCGACCCTGCATTAGACTGCTTGTATTCCAAGGTTCATGAAAGCAGAAAGAGCTGTTAAGAATTAGTGTGTTTCCTGGTGGCTGTAAAGGGGGCCTTCAGGAATAGTGTTCTTGCCTTGTCTTATAGAAGAAATAGGTACACATTTACTCTCCCCATCTTTTGGGGCAGTTCATAAATATTTGTATATCTCATATAATAGTTCACAGACATAGTGATATTATTCTGATTTATAAATTATTACATTGGGGTAATTATAAATAAACAGTAAGATAAAACACTATCTGATTTACAGGAGTACCATATGTTTGCTATCCATTTGCAGTTATATTTTTAAAGCAGTCAAACAGTGATTCGGTAGAATGGTGCTTTGGGTTTGTGAGTCGTGACCAAACGTTTAGAAGAAAAAGAGTGTCAAGCTAAAACTTGCAAATTGAAAAGCCCAGACAAACCTAGGCAGATGACATGGGGGAGACTTTTATAATAAATTCATTTGTTTTCCACTGTTATTGTGCTGAACTGATTCAATTATGAAAATGTTTAGAACATTTTATAAATTATATCTGTTTAAAATGATCAAACCTAAACAAAATATAAAAAAAGAAAGAAATCCTCTGAAAAGTGGTGAAAAATCTATGAAAGCGTAAACCTGACACATTTCACTTCTGAACAAAACTGTCAAGCATTTTTTTTATTTTTTAAACTAGGAGAAAACATGCTAAAACTAAGAAAAATACTGTAAAGACCGAGAAAACAGGTATTTCTCACTGTACAAATAACCCCCATCATTTACTGTAATATATATAATACATATAATGACTATAATACACAGAATTACACTAGACTATATATAATGACTGTTCAAAGAATTGCAGCTCATGGCATCTGATTTCAACTATTGTATTTCTCCCAAATTATAACATTGAACGGAAAGCTTACCGACTACTATAAGTTATTTGTCATCCAAGTTTGATGTAACTTTTGTAATAAAGTCTTATTACATTTTTAAGAACTGCAGTAAAATGTAAAGTTGTTAAAACATTTCTTTTCCTGTAAATTTCACCACTCCATCCCTTTTAATCAAAAAAGTAGTTCTTAAGTACTCTGGCAGAATCCTTAAATAATAGGAGACTATATGTAAGAGAGAGATATGACAATGGACTACTGTGTAATATGTCGGTGTATTTATATACAAGCTAATGATAATAATAATGTAATATTAGCAGTGCCCATCTGGACGAGAACAGTTCTTCCACTTTTGTAAAATATTTGTAAAACTGCTCAACCCCCTTTACTGTTCTGTTTGTATTCGTGTGTTGCGATATAAATGATAAAATGTTGAAAGAAGTATATTTTATATCAACTGTACTATGGGCTGTACATTACATATAGTTTACCACTGCACTCTGTTTGCTGGGAATTACATGACATGCTTTTGATTATTGTCCTCTGTACATTATAAATACACAACCTTTCTTCTCTATATCATATATTGTACTAAAGAGTATAATATATGTTTGTATATATGTAAATGGTTTTTAGGCAGTTCCTAAGTATTCTAATGAAGAATATCTTCAAGGTAGACGTGTTGGCTCTATGTCTATAATCTGCCCGTAACAAATATGTAATAAAAAACATTTTATATTTTTTTTATTTTTGACAAAAATATCTGCATAGGACAGCAAATAATGTTTATGAAAATAAATTACTTGGCAGTGGAATTATGCAGGCAATGACGTACAAGCAACAGCCAATATTAGGACAAATGTGCTTTTAATTAAGGTAGTTTGTTGTTGTAATTGATATTTTAAATGTTACCTACAAGTTTTTTTATGTTTAATAGGTAAATAAGGTCTGCTTAAAGCATTGCTTGGAAGCATCAAAAAGTCAACTAATATACACTACAGGCAACCAAAATGGACACTTATCACAGTGTGCACTGAACCTTGTTTTTGCGTTTTCTAGAAATACTAACACAGTGCATCAGTTACACAAACTGGTACACCAGACTGTCAAATGTGTTATGTTCATATCAGTCTGTTTGCCCATTGACACCTATCTACCCATAACGTTTTTGGGGCTTTACCCTTGCAGAAGTGCCCAGTCACCTTAGTATAAGACTTTTTTTATCCTTTAATTTTTTATTTGATTATGTAGACTACCTACCCTATATAGTGATGTATTATTTCTTTATCATTATTGTTTTATAGCCCCTTTTTTGCATTTCTTTAATCAGAGAGTGGCAGCTCCCTTTTTACCCAAGTATTTATATGTGAAAACATCACTAAATGTAAGTTTTAAGTGGAATTTGAATCAATGCATACAAGGGAAATTTTGTTATAATCTGCATGTATGCACAGCTTATTTGAACATCAAGAGACACAGTGCATATTACTGTATATAGTACACTACTCCACCAACAATATGTACATACTTTTATACAACAATGCATAATGACAACCTGAAACATGATGTGGTGGCCATAGTACTCTTGGTAGCCCTTCCATGCAAGATCATGTCCATGTTGGCTACACATATAATTATCTCTGTAAGCCAATCAGGTTCTGCCTCATTCACATGAGCTGACAAGGAACGAGATAGAAGATGGATAGGACATAGTATGTCATCAGCCTGCTGCTGCTACTTCAAAGTCAATGGCTAGGTTTTGGTGAGTCACCAAGTTATCTTGCTTATGTGAAGTAGAATCAAGTCACTGAAGTGGGTTTGTTGTCTGGCAGCCTTTTTTAAATCCCAGCTCTGAAAGTGCAAGAATACAAATCATTTGGAAGGTAAAACAGTTCCCGCATATGTATTTTAATAATGTAATTAGTTGTTTGCCTTGAGTTCAGCTTTATTTTATCTAAAGAATCTCTGAACAAAAACCAGCCAAAATGATCTTTACAATGATAAAGCTGCGTTGACATTGCTGCGAAAAAGGGAACTGCCAAACTAAGTAGCATTAACGCTGCTCATTTTCTTTTGTACAATTAAACATAATAATTCATTTGTTGCAGCCTTCTATTTAAACAAGTGCAAGAGGAACATTGCAATCATTCCTTATTTTCCTGGACAAATGTTCGCTTGGGTTATGTACTGAAGATTTATGTGATCAATGAGTCCAAAGCCAGCGATGCCAGGGCTACTTTAGTTTACCAATATAGTAGCACTGTGCATACTAAGAACCAAAAAATAAACTGATTCATAGAATTACTGTGGGCAGAGCATATTGTTTTCATTCTAAAGCTTTTGAATATGAGTAACTTTATTTTTTCCCTGTTATCAATTGATGCAAGTAATTAAAAATACAGTGACTGAACTAGATTTAGAACGGAAAGATTTATATTAGCTATCAAATATAAATTTATTTGCTGTTGATGAATTAATGCTCTGAACTTGTTTTTGTCTCATTCCAATTTAATTCAATGTGTCACTTGAAAGCTGATCTATGAACAAATATTACCCTGCAGGGCATCATATTTTATGTACAGCAGCGTACAGCAGGATTGCATAGGTTCATGGCCTGACAGTGTGCCTCTACATGGTGAGCAAAGCATTGTTCAAATATTAATTGAGTGAAGCAGCTGTAAGTCAGATTTGTTCACACACTGGATTCAATTTAGAATTAAGCTGTAATTGTTTAAAAATATAATAAAGTTGGATAACTTATCAGTTTATAAGCACGCCTTTGCTGTTTCTATTCCAAGTGTTCAGGTTTGCTGGTGCCTTTAATTGGCAAAAAAAAAAACACATATATTACATAGGTCAAAAGAAAAATGGTCCAAAAAATAAACCTAAACTTCCTGCTGATCCAGAGGAAGACAAACATGGCCCAATGCAGTTAAAAAATTATCCTTGCTGATCTCTTAAGTCATCCAGATAAGTTTATTGATTACATTCTACAATATTGTTTCTCCCAATATAGCATCCAATAATTTTTACATATTTAGAAACGTGCCCAAACCTGTTTTTAAGCTTCACCATAATCGGCTAAACCCAGTTCTTGTGGGAGACAATTCTCCATTCACACTGCTCTTGCAGTAAAAATAAATTATTTCTGCCCTTTGAGGATAATGACCCTGTGGGGATAAAACCCCTTTTTTGTAGTTAGGAGGGAAACAGTTACATTCAAGCTAACTTCCATTGATATCCTACTTTGCCAAAAGTCATTTAAAAAAACTTGATAGAAGGAAACTGAAATGAAATGCAGGACTAATAAGTTATACACCAGTAATCAGACACAGTAAAAGATCCATGACTTATTTCTCAAGGATATTGCAATGTTTTATTTTATGGCTGTGTATATGTATCTTAAACAGGCCATATAATTATGATTATATTTTATATATTGCCTGCAGTAGGCAAATATCATGGCCTGGTTACATTTACATTTCAATATTTATCACGTGTCACCTAGCACTAGTTGTTGTCTCTCATGCATTGATCCTGTGTTACTTCTTATGCTACTGGTTTTTGTAATTTCTTCCCATTCTGTAGTCAGTAGAAAACTGTCTGGAACTTAAGTTATTCAGACCAGTGACATTGAACATACCCAGACCAAGGTCAGTGGCTGGAGTGAGAGCTGGTTTATTGTTAGTAAAAAATTATTGGATTTTCAAAAGGAAGATAGAAACAGTGAAGGATTTTGAAGAGTTTAGTCTTAAGAGGCTGGTTAAACATTTTAATGGTCTAACATATTAAAGAATATTAATCCAACAGGTAGAAGAATCATTGGAACTCTATATACAATGAGATTCTCAGTTAACAGCACAGTAGAAAGTGATTTGGTGAGGAAAGGCCATGTCGGTTAGTATTAGGAGCTCGGAAATATACTTTAGGCAGGGGTTGTGGAGTATTTTTCATGCAATGACTTGAATTTTTTTCTGAAGTTGCTAGTAAGCCATATCAAAGCTAAAGGGAAGATGGAGCTGGAGAACAGAACAGTCCAGGACCAGGACCTGTTACTAATATAACTAAAAATCAAATAAAACCAAGAGGAAGCTTTTCTACCTTGTCTGATCTATGTTCTTGCTGAGAGCTCTGCAGCAACTGCCTGCATGAATAATATGGGATTACAACTCATCTACCTGTAAAAGGAGTAGAACTAGTTCAGTCAGATGTGAAATAAATATAGGTCTTATTGTTGTAATCATAAAATAAGGTAAGCATATTTTTAGGGGAAAATGAGAGGACCTTGGAGACATTGGGTGTAATTTATCTATTATTTATTTAAGTTCCCCAAGATTGATGAAGATAGACTATCATGGGTGAGCATGAGTGATTCAGTAAACCTAAATTGAAACCATTTGCCAACTGATTGATACGGTTTTTAGGAAATGTATTCCAGCTTTGTTGTATCACCAGGTTCACCCTTAATAGTCTATCCTCTGTGGTCTTGGTGAACTTCTAAAAATCATTACTAGTGTGGATGTTGAGGCCAAAAATTGTTAAAGCACTGATTATATTTCCTGAGATAGGAGTTTATATTGAAAATGGTATGCAGTTTCAAGTAGGACTTCAAGATGTTCTGTATGTCAGAAATGAAGGGCTCAGTCATACAGAGCATTGAGGCAGTAAACATGTAGGTTATGTAGGATGACAGTACATTGGAAGATAAAACAGGTAAACAAGTCAGGAACTGACATGAATGTTAAAGAAGGTAGTATATATAGTTTAGTTCTATCCATATACAGCAACTTCACATATATGGTAAATTTACAATACTATTTATTTATCTTTTTTACATGTAAATTTTATTTTAATGCTAAAAAGTTAACAGTATCAAAACAGATCCTTTAATCTTAATGTGTATGTTTTGCTGGAATGCAGTAATAAGGCAGGTGGGTCACTGGTAAACAAACATGCATAAAAATCCAGGGATTTCATAGAACCAGTCAGACTCCTTGCTGGCAAATATTTATGAATATTTATTGCTTTTGCTCAAGTAATATAAATCTGTAGGCAAATACCAGATACAATATTAGCCATTTGGAATTCAGAACTGCATAAAATGCACATTAAATTTATTTACAGTACTCTATATAATATAAAAAGAGTTCTTTGTGGATTTAGCGATCCATGTACAATTGTTTGTTGCATTATAATAATATGTTAAAACAGAAATTGAATGAATTAAAAAGAATTAGAATTGATATGTTTAAATGTATGAATAAAATAATAACCTGGTGGACAATAACATTTTCCCAGGTTTATATTAATGCTTCAGCAGCACATCAACTGTAAAGATACACAACATAAATTTCCAATTGTTGAAAGTTACACTGGAACAGGCTATTTCTTTCTAATAATCACAGCAATAGAAATTACATTCAGTCTTTCCTCTGCCTAAAATGCCTGATGATATCTCATAACATGCTGCTTTCACCTGCAAAGAAAATCGTGTGACAAATGAAGGTGAGAAAATGAATATGGGTGAGTAGGAGCTTGTGGTAGATTGCACTGTTCTATTTGTGATGGATGTTTGCAGGCAACAAGTGATCCCAACCATCTCAACACTTCCATAACCTCCATGTTGTCTCCCGTGTGGGTTTTGTGACCTTATTGGCTGTCAGTATTATGTACAGTATTATCTTTGACCTGGACAACCTCACCTGCCATCTGCAACAACCAATCAGCAAGGGTGAAAAACATGGAAATTCCACAATATAAATACTTTATAATCTGCCAGATCTGACAATCATCCTGATCTTGGGCTTGCTGCCTCCTGTCATGTACCCCAAGCCTATGCAGGTTTTCCTCTATGCCATCAATCCATTTCCAAGTATTTGGCCAGAAAGCTGTCTTTCCTTTTGTTTTTGTTGGAAGGCTTTTACAACTGCTCTATCTTTATTCATGCACCCTAAGTAGCCAATTTACCCACCATGGTTTCTCACAGGCAAGAGCCATACCTACTCATGTCTCACTTTTATCTCGCATTTATTTTAGTATTTCTAGTACTTTACTCTCTCCAATGTCATATATAAAGCCAACAGGACCTAGTCCTAGACTTTATTGGGACTTAACTAGGATAGTTCTGTACTTTACGTCAATAATTATTCTGAGTTATATTGAGAAGTCTAGTTAACGTATGGGGTATGCCAGTTCATCCATGTCATTGTAGAGATAATTACATAATGTAGTTTTTGTTTTTTTAAATCCACACTGATTGTCTCCCAAAAGTGGTTCAGTGAAGAGTTCCAGTTTTCTAGCTATAACATTGTCAGAGGCAAACTTTTATTATAATTGTTGCATTCCAGTTTAGGCCTTTTTATGATACGAACAAGTAAGGGTGCTTCCCACTAAGGCAGCACTTGCTCCTCCTACCAAATGTTCTTAATGGGACTTAGAATGAAATAATCCACTAACATTTTATGTCCTGTGAAGTTGGTAGATAAGTTAGTAGACAAGCCTGGGTAATAGCTGAAGTATACTAGAGCATTTTAGTAGAAATATGCTTCCATAATGGCCTAAAACCTTATTTAGGTTTTTCTAGCCTGACTGGTATCAAATGTGTGTCAACATGCAATGTGATACAGCAAGCCATATTTTTATTAGGCTGCCAATGTTCAAGAAGTGAAAAGGAAATACATTTGCACTTTTTCTGATGCATCAAACAACAGGGCTGCCAATGTACAAGAAGAGAAAAGGAAATACATTGGCACTTTTTCTGATGCAGCAAACATATTTTGTTACAATGTTTTCTGCTGCATGACAAAGCAGATGCATTGAGGATGCTTTTATCTAATGTGATTTGGAGGTCTGTTCAGAATATTAGAATGAAAACATGTGCATGATGTACTACTATGCATTGCTGTTATACCAAACATGAAGTTGTTAAGCCAACCTAAAAGAATGGAGAATAGACTACTGCTTTACTGAATTCAATGTTCTGAGGGGGTTCTTACAATGGATTTAGTAAGTGGAAAGCTGGTTTTCTGAGACAAAACATTGGTGAGATGATGTGGTTTGCTGTTTATGATTTATATTGGGTATGCTTTCCAGCCACAGCATGGAAAACAGGTAGAGTACTACAGTAGCTAACAAATATTTCCTTTTCTGACTGCTACTCGCTGCATATTTTACTTTGGATCATTCTCTGTAAACCCTGGAAATGGTTGTGATCCAAAAATTTCAGCAGATCATCAGTTGCTAAAAAACACAGACTAGCTAATCTAGAACCAAGAACTGTGTCCTATAAATTATCTTTCCTCCTCATTCTAATGTAGACATAGATAAAAAAAGTCAGAAAAAGTACCAATTTATTTATAATGTATTTAAAAAATCATCATGATAAGTTCATGAAACACACAAAGGAGACAATTATAATAAAAAGCTGGCAGTATATAGCTATAGTTCTGGAACTTCACGGTGAGATTACACACATGTGCATCATACTACACATTTTACAAAAAAGTCTGTATGTTTTAAAAAATGTCTATAAAACACCAACTGAGTCATCATGGGACATCTCCAACTCCAAATGACAAAGGCAATATAAAGATCACAGGACGGGTGAGTGAGATGGTGGGAGATCCTCATCCAGTCCAAGTGACAGGTATGGTGGATTTAAGCATGTGGATAGGCTTCAACATACTTGTCATTTGCTTGGACTAATTGGGTTATTTCGTAAGATTGCTGGTTGCTGTTGGGAGATTGGCTTATTAGACATCTGCATTAAGATGTAGTTGAACAAAACAGGTGTTCCTAATAAACAAGTGAGTTTATAAATCAGAAATAAACAATTCATGTCAATAACACACTTGTAGTACATGTAGCCAATGTGCATTAGTGTGTTTGTTACAGAATGCTGGTAATCAACTAGGGTTGATTTTTACAGTCTTTCAAATGCATTTCGTCGTAGAAGCGTTTGCTGTGTCCACTTCTGTACTTGCGACTAGGGATGAGTGAGAATGCCTCTGACATTCTCGCGAAAATTTCCCCGAACTTTTGATGGGCCTGCGAAATTTTGGCAAACCGATTTGAAGTTCATTGAAGTCCAGGATCCAGGTTCCCATGTCCCCAGGTTAAAAAGTACAGCCCGGTGACCGTGGGAACCTGTGGTCACAGCTGTGACTCCGGATGAACTCTCAATGTAGTATCTCTATTGAGAGTTCATCTGAGTTCAGTTCCCACGGTCACCGAACTCATAAGTACAGCTCAGGGAGCGTGGGAACTTGCAGTCACAGCTGATTGGAGGTGCGCGAGTGCTTCCAATTAGCTGTGACTACAGGCAAACTCTCAATGAAGTTTCTCCATTGAGAGTTCATTTCAGTTCACAAGGCCGTTCTCACATGTTCTGTAAGCAACAAAGGCCAGATTCGCCGCAAGATCGAATTTAAAAATTCCGCTCTTTCATCCCTACTTGCGACCTCTCTTGGTTACTGTAATAAGAACTCAAATGCCAACTACCCAACTCCATCGGTATTGATATAAACAATATACATTAGGTACACTTTGCAGTTAAGTTTAATGTAAAAATATATTACATTGCTTTGGTAATACCACATGCTTTAGTTAATTACATGTCTCGATTGCAGAATTATTTCATAGATGCACTTTTTAAACATTAATAACCATAATGGTTTCTAAGGTTTACCATTCATGATCTTACAATGGCATTAAATTAAGGCATTGGTTTCCTCTTTTTATTATAATGTCATTATAGCTGTAATATTGAACTTAAACTAGTGACTCCATTAGCATAACTTGAATCCTCATTGATATATGAGCAAATATACAGAGCACGCTTAAGAATCCTTTTACAATAACTGATACAAATGTGCCAGTGTAATGCCCTTAAAGTCATTAACATTTCTTTCAGAATGTATCAATCAAGAGTCAGCTATTTAAAATTAAGGTCAAGTGCAGCAGGAATATGCTCAGTAATCAGCAAAAAAGTAATCAGGAAACCAATTTAAACTTTACAAAGTACATCAACATACTCTCATAATGTACTGTGTGTTTTTGGTTTTTACTTGATAAATGCTAAATTAATAGTTTTGTTGCAATCAACAGAAATGTAATATATGAGAAAAACACTTGTTCTTTTAGTGGTTGAGTAAAGGTAAGCCAAAGTAGCAGAAGTTAATTAAATAAATTCAACATGGCTTGTATTGATAATAAGGAACTTTAAAGCTGGTGCTTTGGATATCAAGGTAACAATAGACAGCACTAATTGCATTTAAAATTTAAATTACATTTTAAACCTATAGTTATAATTTTTTTTGTTTACCCTATATGACTACTTCCAGACACTTGTAGGTAAATACAAATAAATAAAATAAATGCCAGATCTGTAGAATGACTCTATAGTCTAATGTTAGGCAGTCTTTTGTAAGTTGTCAGTGGTTAGAGTGTGTACCTTTCTAGTTTTGCATATACAGCAGACATTAGAATGTCCATCATGCTGTGATACTGTGGACTGTGATACTGCCAACTTTTGGCCAACTTTATACTCTGTTTACTACCACCAGTGTGAATAGGAACACCTCTATTACAAGTCTATACAGACTTTTATGACATATAATTTGGAGAAAGCCTTGTAGGGACGTGTGGAAAAAGTATGATTATTTTTAACGTTTACTGACTATGCATTTAGCTAATATGCACATATTTTAAGTGTATCTAAAACTTTTTTTTTTTTTAAATTGTGGATACTGCATGAAATGCTCAAAAACACAACAAGAAGTGAGGAAATATCCTTGACAGTTGTAACCAGGGCAGGTTTTTTCATTGGAAGATATTCTTTAACCACATGCCCCCGTTTCAACTCACAATTTCAGATTTTTCAAATATATACACTTTAATTTTTCAAAAATTTTCGGTTCACTTTAATGAACTTGCAATTAAATTGAATTTTACCAAGTATATTTCTACAAGTATCCCGTTTGAAGAATTAATAGGAAATGTAAATCAAGGAACACTACAACTCATATTAGTTGCATTTGTGGGTAAAAATGTTTGGCAATCCTGCTTATGGGAGCAAAGTATTTGTCGTCTCGTTTCTTACAGTCATCTCATCAATGGTGAATGCCAAAATATTAGAGATAATGGAGATGAATTTTAAACTGATACCAAGATGGTACCTAACTACCATCAGACTTTGAGCATTGGAGAGGATGTGTCTCTGAGGGAAACATACACCATCTTTGGTAGTATTGCCCACCAATTCAATGGTTTTGGATGAATATTGCTAACTATATCTCTTTTATTATGGGGTACTTCCTCCCTATCAAACCTTAGATCTTTTTTCCACTTTTCATTCGTGCAACTTATCAATCTTGCAATACAAACAGACCATTACCCTGCACACCAAGGCAATGTTACCTACCTACTGGAGTTTTCTGATGTGCGTTCTATATAGAAGTAGTTCCATAAAATAAACTACATCAGATCAGTGCGGGAAACAAAAATTAGGTGTTCTTTATTATAGGAAGCTCCAGCAAAGAGGAAACATTTCACTCTGGAGTACTGCACAGATCTGGAAGAATCACACCTAGCAAACCAAAATTTGAGAATACACATACCCAAGTGAGAATACACATACCCAATACACAAGTATTTAAGATAAAATTGCTTGCATATTGCCAGAAAAAAAATATTTCAATGGGGGAAAACACAAAAAGATACTCTAGCAATAGAATAGGTGGCGAGTACAACAAATGTTTACAAATGCATCCTTATTTAATTTTTAAAAACCTATAGTGTATGATTAAGGGAAATAAAAAGAATTGTATACATGAAAAAATATATACAGTTACTTTTCCTTAATCACACACTTAGAAATTTGAAAAATTAGAAGCGAGTGCTCCTGTAAACCTTTAGATTATATGCAATCAAGGAAAATGATGTGTTTCATTTTCCATGTTTTTATACAAAAGCAGCATAGTAATTATCAGCAAAACTAAATCAAACATGTAAAAAGGTAGTGAAAACCAAACTATTTACCAGGAAGACAAACGCATCGGGACCCAATTGTACTTTCTGTCTTTACATTAGTAGCATCATCTTGTCTAGATTAGAGGTCATAAACCACCCTTATTTCTGGGGACACCAGAGTGCGGTGTCTACTGTACATATGATGTATTGTTTGTAACTTATAATAATTTTTGTATTTTTAATTATATTCCTTTACTGCATACAAGTTCCTCGATTTAGGGAACAATAGTAAATTTTATGACTAAATATTTTGCCACAACATACAAATACCCTGGGTTTTTTTTTTCTCTTCTCTATTCTACTCAACAAATAAAGATTAAATATAAACCAGTATTTGTGCTTTGTTTACAGATAATGTTTTTGAGCCATGTTTAATAAAACTTTATTTGAAACAATACAGTATGTATGCTTTCTGTGCATACAGGAAATAATTGTGTTTCCTGTACAGATTTTAATTCATTCTTTTTCAATACTAAAATAAACACATTCTGTTTTTTTTGGGTACATAATTGTGGATGCTGCCTTTATAAACTTATGTCGACCTTAAACATCAATATATTTTTTATGTAATTAAAGTGGTCATGCAAGTGGCAGTACCATTTTTCATGATAAATAGTTAACATATTTCTCCTAAAAGAGATTTATATATATTCTCTAATTAGTTTTTATAAATCAGTACAAGAGTTTTGGCTGCAGGCGTGCTCCTGGAGAAATGTACCCAACAGAAGGCTGAAAATATTTGAATGTATTATTTATCAGCAAGCACCAAAATATTGCTTTACTAAATTAACTCCTCACATTTAATTGAAAAATAAAGACAAGGCAAAAAGTAAGACACAGCAATAAGTAATAAAACTGCTGTGATATTTTGGACATTTTTGTATTATGTTTTAAGTGCTAGAGATGTGTTGCCTTTATACCCCAGTGTTTTTATTTCTTGAAGATTCTCTCCTGAAAACTCCACAGGTACACTATAGAGGAGGCTTATGGCTATAAGGCTGGGTCTACACGGATTGTTTTCCTAGCGTTTAACCTGAGGCTTTAAAAGTCCATGTTTGAAATTCCGATGCATTCCAATGGGCTAATCCACACCAAGGGGTTTCCTTGAGGTATGTTTTTGAGCGTTATAGATAAAGTTCCTTGCAACGTTTTAAAAATTAAAACGCGGGGTAAATGCAGATAGTTGCAATTAAATGTGTTCATTGATTTCAATGGGGGCATTTTCCCATGTTCATAAATGCTTGAAAACATAATTGCAATAAAAACGCGGTAAAACGCGGCAAAACGCGGCATAGACATTTTCCACTGTTAAGGCAAGCTTTAAAACGCTTTCAAACATGGGCTTTTAAAGCCTCAGGTTAAACACTAGGAAAACAGTCTATGTAGACCCAGCCTAAAGGAAATATAAAAGACACGTTTTGCATGCTCTGACATTATTCTCCTATTTCCAGGAGAATCTAATAATGGGATAAAACATCTTAATTTAAATTTAAAAAATATTGACAGATAATAAGGTTATCATCTGAAGATGGTCGAAGAGTTTTTGTCCTCTTTATATACCTTTTTTTTTAAAAAAAGAAAGAAAAGTGGGTCCATGACTTGTGTCCGTATAATACAATTATACACTTGCACAATCATTATCAATAAATAGCACTGGGGAACGCATTTTTTGTTGAGGTAGATCTTACTTTTTTTTTACTAATTTTTGGGTGGTAAATCCAGAAATGACCCCAGTTTTTTTGCCATCACATCAAGTTTTTACGATACAGGGTATGCTCCATTTTTGTCAAAAAACATACAAATTTTACATACAACGAAAAAATAATGAAATAATAACTTGAATGTACTGTTTATTTAATTGTCTTTTTTTCAAACAAAAGATTTATTGTTACTCCATTACATTTTTTTTTTTACAGTAAAACATTTGAAAATATATCGGGTAACCTGTTAAGGTAAAAAATTAGGCTTATAGCTTTTCCTGGAGTGTTCATTGTTAGGACAATCCCGCCAGATGCTCCAACAATAGTCAGCCATCATATGTATCCCATCTACCCCAATACCGTCCTTCCATGACCTTCAAATCTTGGTGGAATCATTCACCTTGCTCATCACTGACTGCACCAAGGTTTTCTGGGAAGTTAGAAAGATGGCTGTGCAGAAAATGCACCTTGATGCTTATATTGCAACCATGCATTTTCTAGCTTTCCAAGAGTTTCTGGACAATTTCTGTGTAATTATTTGCGTGTGTGTTTCCAAGAAAGTCCTTGACAATAGCTTTGTATGATAACCAAGCATTTTTTTTTTTACTTCTGACATTGTCCTGATGAAATGTTCATCTTTGATGAGCTGCCGAATCTGTGGACCATCAAACACACCGGCCTTTATTTTTTCAAATGACAGGCTAGGAAATGCCAAAATCAGGAATTTGAAACAGTCTCCTTTAGTTGGCAAAGCTTTAACGCACAGCTTCATCAGACCCAGTTTCATGTGCAGTGGCGGGAATAATATATTCTTTCTATCAAAAATTGGCTCATGTAGAATGTTTGGATCACCAGGTTTTAGTGCAGATCTTGGTGGACAATTACATTCCACCCAATGCCTTTTATGAGCTCTGCTGTCCCAGATGCACAGATATCAGGGATACTTTGTGTATCTGCGGTGCTGACCAAGAAGGAAGCATACCATTTTAAGATCAACACATATGACCCAATTGTGTTCGTGATATTGCAACAACTCAATGACCCTTTTTATGTCTGCATATTTTTCACAAATAGAAACTCAATAGCCAATTGGAACTGACCCAAAAATATTGCCACTTTGAAGGAAGACACACTTTAAGCTCCGCTTTGAGCTATCGATGAATAGTCACCATTCAGTTGAGTTATAGATTGGAATTCTGAATTCCTTCATTAAACCAGTTATGTTATGGCAATACACAAAGCCACTGTCAGTTCTAAAGTACTGCAGAAATGCAATTTCTTTTGCTCGAAAATACGATACCTTCGTTCCTTTTTCAAGAAAGTTTTTCTCACGCAGTCTCGATGCCAGTTCTGAAATCACATGCCAAATCACTCAACTCATGCTAATCAAATCTCTTATGAACAGAGTCCTCTTCAATTTCAAACTCTTCGTCATTGTTGTCACCTAGTTCATCACCACAATCTTGTTCTTCAAGAGAGGGTAGTGTAACAAAAACTGGCACTGGGATTTCATCTGAATAGGCCACTGGGCGTATAGCCGACTGGTAGACTAGGATACTCTATGTTACATTTAGTTTTCTTGTTATATCCTGAAGTTTTCACTATACAAAAGTAACAGTCACTGAAATGATCTCCTGGCTCTCACCAAACCATAGGTATACCAAAAAGCATCTTATCACATGTTCACTTTGCCCACATCTGTAAACCCTTGACACACTGTTTGCCGACCTTTATTAGGGGTCCAAGACTTATCTTGATCACCAAGTTTAACTTTGAAATATGCCAAATAGGCTTGCTCTACAAATGTGCTGATGTTCACCCTTTGATGGTGAAATGGTGAAACTGCCACAGATATAAGAAAATTAATCAGGGTTGTTTAGGCACTTACGATGAGAAACAGCAGAGCCGGACGTGATCTGAAAGAAAGGAAATACATGTGTAAGTAGAAAAATAAATTTTGCTTATTGACTATGTAGAGCAGTGCACAACCTCTGACCACACTGTTGTGTGTGTAAATGAATAACCTATACAAATCCACGCTACAGTAAACGCATTAATATAGGCGGTAGAGAAAAAACCTGATGTGATAAAAGAAAACGAACTGCACTTTCAGTATCAGCATACCTATTTTAATGTAAAAGTCAACAAAAAATGACTTCAAAATTGTTCCCCAGTGTAGTTTGTAGTAGCCCAAAAATTGTGGATTGTTTAAGGAAACAGAAGACATAAGGAAAATAATCTGGTGGAAATTGGTTCCAAACCCATAGGAATGCATGCATCAGAAGTTTGCACTCTGTTTGGCCATTATATCTGAACAAGTTACAAGGAGTCTGCAATCACAAGGTTTGACACAGAAGAAACATTTTAGGTCCCTGCATAGTGTTACATTACAAAGGGGTTCACATCATCAGTATTAACAATAAAAAATATAATATTTGTTCATTTTTATTTCAGTTATGTGCAGTTTATTAGTAACTGAGCTGTTGGATTATTTGACTTTGCAAGCAAGAGATTCATTAAATGTGTTGCTTATTAAAATGTATCTAAAGTCATTGTGCATTCCAGAGTAACTTCTTTGTACATTTGCATGTTTCACATTGATTTCCCGTGTTCCAAATGCAGAAACTCTATATGAAAAAGGATGAAAAACAAAACAAATGGAAGCTAATGGTTCTGTTTCCTGTAAATCCCATTGGATCCAGTGTAAGGCATGAAATCTGCATGAATTCCTGATGTAAACTTCATGAAAATTGTATCAAACCCATAAAATCTACATGAAAACACTTTTTATTATACTTAACAGAGCCACATAATTTTTAAATGATTTCTAATATATCCATGACCTACAGTGAAAGAGACATTATTCTCTCTTTATTTATCATTCCACCACTTTGCACATTAAACATTTCTAGTAAAACATATGTAATACACACTTTGTACCTTAACTGATATGTCAATAAGAATTTTTCAGGATATGTGAATAGAAAAGGGATCATGTGGGAGACCAAGATTATACAACACTGTGATATTTTATAAATGAGTCATTTTAAAGAACAAAGAAGCCAGTGACGAACACAGAATTAATTTATATATCAGTGAACTGAGTTCTCTAGGCAGTCTGTAACATACCAAAAAATAACTTACGTAGATAGCTTACTATAAAAGAAAAAAATACTACTAATCCTTAAAAAATGTGATTAAGCTTTCAACATGCAGTGATAATGCTTTCACAGAAATTGCCCCATTTTTCTTACAAATACAAGAAACCATAATTACCTTTGAGCTGCAATAAATTTGTAGCCATTTGCGCAGTGGTTTTGAGTCATTTTAGGCTCAGCAGTTAAAGTACTTTTTAATTCAGATCTAAACCCAGTACCTAAAACTTCCTGCAAAGGCTCCAACTTGCGTCATAATTTTAACTTTTGTTGTGTTAGCACAGAATTTTTATTTACACTAGGCTTCTAATGCACTAGGGACAACAAAAATATTCCCCTACCATTTTTGTAATGCAGCATATTACAGTACATGTTAGATGTGACAGTATAGGATGTAGTTTGATTGTATTGCAAACAGTTTGCAAAAAATGATTAAATTAGACCCAAAAAGTCCATTTTGTATCCTTTATATGGCAGGTGGTAGGAAGTTTTGCTTCATGTTTTTTTGGGATATTACATGTACAGCCATTTACAAATGCCTGAAAAAAACTGGCTGCTATCAAATGTTACTGCTCCTGGTCACCTAGTGTTTAAAAGAAGGCTCCTGGGGGTAGAAAACACAGCAGTAAAATACAAAAAAAGCCTTGCTCTTTGATATCAGACTTTTTATAGGTGTTTTGTATTGAGTAACATTTATATTAATAGTATTAGAGAAAGAGTAATATAGAAATAATAATAAAGTGTCATCTGTGCTGTTACCTATACACCTTTACAAATTGAACCCCTGCCCTATTCCCCTTCTTTTTTCAAGGGAAAAAATAAAAATCAACCTACTATAACAAAATTTGCCTTTTTCCAGGGTTACCAGAAAATGGCATCCAGCACAATAATTTCTATCAAATAAAGTTTAGTTTTCCTTTTTTTGTAACATTTATTTTAGTTTTCGTTGAATTGCACTAAAGCACATTAGTTCAATGCTCATTTGCAATGAAATGGAAGATTAGAGAAAGTGTGAAATTAGTTTATTAAAAGCACTACAGAGAAATTAATATGGTAATAATTTGGAACATCAATTATCTATTTTTGAATTGCTAGGACTGTTTACCCAGAAGTGTGCAGAAAATGATATAAAAACAAATAAAGTAATAATTCCATATATTTCAAGGGATCATTCTTGGGTTATCAAGTTTTTTTATTGGAGTAGTTTATTCAAAATATATTTCAATGGAAGTTTAGATGCACAAAGAGCTTACATTGTTTTCGAAGTGAATAGAGAGCACAGGTCTGTTAATTGGTGAGTAATGGGACACAAACTGCAGTTTGTACCTGCGCTGCCAACCTTGTTATACATACAATACTACCAGCATTTAATGTAGTGGTAAAGCCTCAGCAGGTACATATATTTAAAGGCAGCAGGCATTAACAAGCATCTATTCTCCTGTTTACCTGTTCTCAAAGAAGTATTTTTGAAGGTGGCACTACATAATATATCAACAAGCAAAACACAGTCTGTGTACCTATTCTACTTTTTAAATAGATATTTACGTACATGGGGATTTTAGATACATTTTTAAAATAACCATGTAACCATTGTATTCCCATTTACTAAGTACCCATTCTACCCAATAATAATACACTAAAAAAGACTCAAGTGTTTTTACACAACATTGTAAACAAGTTTATGGAAATGCACAAAGAATATGTCTGTCTGAAATACTTTGAAATACTAAATGTCTGAAAAAAAAAAATTGAAAAGCTCCAAGTTCCTTTCAGCATTATACTTAAATATAGCACAATAAATGAATCCCTAAAACATAAACAGTTAACAATACTGTATATATTTTCAGCTTTTATTACTGAATCAAATACAATAAAGTTGAAACCACACCAAACATTAACAGTGTTAAAAAGATAAAAATCATATGCAGTGCAAATCATTTCTTGAATAGTGCAAATATGAAACTGAAAGGAACAATACACCACATGTAAAGATTGTATGGCTGTATGGCTATTTGGCTTTTCACCAAGCATAAAAAGAAAGACAGCTTATGATACATAGCTCCCATCCTATTGTGTGTAAATTCCCTCACCTACTAGATTGTAAGCTCTTCAGGGCAGGGTCCTCTCCTCCTGTATCACTGTCTGTCATTTGCAACCCCTTTTTAATGTACAGCGCTGCATAATATGTTGGCACTATATAAATCCTGTTTATTATTATTAATAATAATAATAATAATAATATTAATAATAATAATATGAACTCAGCAAAAGTTTGTTGTGTACTAACTTTTTGTCAGGTACAAAAAGGGCACCTTTAGGATTTAACAAAATAAAAAAGTGTCAATAGTAATTGTCAATCTACCATAAGAAAATTTTCCTTATTCCAAAATCAATAAAACCACACAACTCACATTTTACAATTTTCATGGGCAACTAGCTACCAATATCCTCTTAGATATGGGTTGACAGTTAATAAGGCTTTCGTTGTTTACTCAACAGCAACCTTACTCCAATTCTGTATTCTACATTACTAACCATCTGACCTTGCATATAGTAAGTCTATATGTTAACATTTTCTTTGACATTTGTCTCAGACTTTTAGCCCCGGTCATGGTTCCTATATTCCATAACGCTATTTGAATTTTCCATTGCTGAAGTATCAATCCTATTTTAATTTTCCGTTTCTGTAATTATTTATTTTAAAAGAGGCAGATTATTAGGCCTCTGTTCTAAAATGCCTTTATTCTAAATTCCTGGACATCTGCCTTTTTTCTGCCCCAGTCTTGGGCTGTGCATTCCATTTTAGTCTTATTTGCACCTAACCTACATATCCGTAGACTATTTCTCTATTTCCCATCTAAGAGCAGCTAAGTAGAACACTGAATGCACATGTGCTAGTGTGGCTGCTGTGTATATTTATAAATGGTAACATTCATTGGGAAATCATACTTAACCAATATGTGAACACAATTGACAGACAATAGAACTGTAATTTGAAAGGTTAGATTTTTTTAGGCAAAAACCTATTTAAAGGTGTGGCTATGATGTTAGTGTCATGTACTTTTCAAAGATTTGATATAATGTGCATATGGTGGTCATGAAGTGATATAGCCACATTGTGAAAGTTATGGATAAGTAGATATTTCTAATATAGGTAAATGCATTGCCTCGTGGCAGTGTTGAGCATGGTGTAAATCCTTGAGTGAAAAACTCTGTATATAGCTGTTGGATGTTTAGTTTAGCAGAATTTCAACACTGACCTAAAATACATATATGTATTTTTTACTGCATACTGTGCATAGCTACACAGATCCAGAGTGTAATTACTATAGTTTGGATTATATGAGAAAGCCCTACAGCATGTATTGGATAATACCAAGTATATATAATGATCTAATCTAGTGCATTTACATATATATATATATATATATATATATATATCACCTGATTTTGATGTTTGACTCAGATCTGATAAATCCACAGTCACGTGGACTGTATTATCAGAAATCAACATGTCACAAGCAGCCAGCAGTCATGCTTCTTTGAGATGTTGAGGCAATATGATGTATAACAATTTAGAATAGGAGTAGATCGAGTTATATTATCCACACAAATCAAATGTAAATAGATTAACAACTAGAATTAGTGATACATTTCTTCTCCCTGACCTAAATATAAAATGAAGACACGTATTCTTAACCAAGCCATGGATTAAACCACTAGAGGTCACTGGAATTTCACTATCAAAACACAAAGAAAACATTAGGCAAATTAATATTTGGTTATAACAATTTTTAACATTTTAATTAAGAGAAAGTTTGTATAATGTCTTGTTAAAAGGAATACTTCTTTACTGGGTACACAACTAAACATATTGCTACATAAATGTTTCAAGCTTGACGTTTTTCAGTTCTGTAACAGCATTTGTTTTCTCTGAATAAATCAATTTAGATTTATTTTACTGGAGGTTTTCTTCCATATTGGGTGGGAAAACTACTTTGTAAAAATGCCATGGTAACCTTGGTAATTGTATTATTTGACCAGTGCATTACGCATTTAATAAATTTCCCAAACATATAAAATATACTGCTTGATATCTAAAATTCACATATACTCCTAAAGTTTCCTTTAGTGGAGTCTTCACAACATGGGTGCATAACATTGGACCACTGTAACGTTTTGTATACTTTTTAAGGAACTGATAACCGATATCCTCTCAGATATGGGTTGCTCAACAGCACCCTTGCTCCATCTCTGCATTCTACATTACTAACCATCTGCCATTCTACATAGCAAGTTCTATGGGCTTGCCTAATTTATGCTCTAAAAGGCTGGAGAGGATACACTTTCATCAGTGAAGCTGGGTGATCCAGCAACCCTGGAATGAATCTGGTCCAGGATTGAAAGCATTTGCTAACAAATAGCAAATGACTTTTAGGAAATCTTTTCCAGGTTTGCTGGATGACCCAGCTTTACTGATGAAAGTGTATGCTCTTCAGTCTTGGAGAGCTTTAATAAATCCGGCCCTGTATGTTAACAGATTCTTTGACATTTGTCCTTTAGGTTCTTATATTCTTCAAAGATGTCTGAGTTTTTCATGACATATTAACTCTTTGCATTTCTCACCAAGGTGCATTGCATTTGCTAAATTACTAAATTTGTGTTTGGGTGTTGGGTCTTTAGGACATAGAACTAAAGAAGCATCTTGGATAGGCTGTGAAACGAGTTCAAAATTACTAATTTCACATTATGCAGGTCAACATGTCATTTTCATCAGATATAATTTTATGTGGGCTTTGTAGTATTTTAAATCTGTGTTTGGTTTTTCTTTAGCATGTCTAGTTTTTGTGATGCAGCTAATTATGTATTGTGTGAAATTCGTTATATATAGCCTTAACATATTACAACATTTAACAACAGTTTTCTTTTTTTAAGGTTAGACACCACACTAACTGAGACTGATTTCATTTGTCATCATGCCTAGAAATTTCCTTAATGATCCAGACAGTTTCTCTTAGGCGTGTGGCTCATTCACGATGAAAGCACAACATCGCCAAATTACCACAAAACTTAAAAAGATTTACAAATTATATTTTGGCTGACCACTTGGTGACCAGGATAAATCTTGGGCTCCACATGTCATCTGTACCAGTTGTTCCAACGGACTGCCTGACTGGCTAAATCGACGTAAAGCAGCAATGCCATTTGCAATCCTGATGGTGTGGAGAGAACCGCGAGACCATCTAATCGACTGCTATTGTAGCTTCGTCAACAAAAGTCTATATCCACAAAATTGTAAATCCCTGCCTCGATTCTGCAATTAGGCCTGTTCCCCATGATGATTCATTGCCAGTTCCAGCACCGCCACATGATGGACATGCTTTTCTGGAAGGTAAAGAGGAATGCGCTGGAGTTGCAGCCAGTTACAACCCTGAATCATCTGATCCTGACTATTTAGCTGATGAAGATTTAGAACAAGAGACCTTTACACAAGCAGAGCTGAAGGATCTGGTTTGTGATCTAAATCTCTCCAAGGACAAAGCAGAACTTCTTGCGTCAAGGCTTAAACACAAGCACTTGCTTGCAAAGGGTGTAACTGTAACTCACTACAGAAAACGAAATCATAACTTGACAATGTTCTTCACTAGTGGTGGCTCACTGTGCTACTGTCATGATATAAATGCATTCTTTAACAGTTTGTCACATGTGAGCATGTGAATCTGAATGGCATAGCCTCATTGATTCCTCTAAGAGAAGCTTGAAAGCAGTCTTACTGCATAATGGTAATTCCAAACCAAGTTCACTGATTGCGCATTCCGTTAACCTAAAGGAGGTCCATGACAACATGAAGTTACTACTTGAAGCAATCTAGTATAAAGCACACCAGTGGAGACCATAATGTCAAGCATGATTGGCTACCAAGAGATACCTTGTAAAGGCCATAGGTAAATCAAACTCCATGGGTTTTCAGTACCTTGTTGAGAAGTTTCCAAACATAAGAACTGCAAAAATGAAGGAAGGGCTATTTATAGGGCCGCAGATCAAGTCTGTTTTGCAGGATGATGTTTTCCTACTTCTTAAGAGTTACCAAAAGGCCTGTTTATATAGAGATGAATAGGTTGTTCTCTGATCGCCACTTATATAAATAGCTCCACTTTTGAATTATATAGTACCATTCAACACATTTATTAAGAGACAATCAATCTTATAGACACTTTATAGATAGCCAGACAGCAATCACTACTTTGAAAGTGTAAAACACCATAGTTTGCAATGGGGTCTAGTGGTGTTTGCTTTAAACTACCGAACTGTCACTTTTTCAGCAATAGCAACTTTAAGTTATAAGTGACCACAACATAAGTGACCACAATAAAGGTCTAAAGGGCCTATTTACCACCTCTTTACTGTGGCAATGACGACTAGACTAATTAGGCATCAGTTACTCTGATTAAGTACATTTTAACGTATTCATCACCAATTTAGGGTAAATCTGGTATGGCAATCAAAGCATTGATCAGCTGATTCAATTGCCCTTTAATTAATATGGCATTTTAAAAGTAGCAATCACATTTGCAAAAATAGCAAACAAATGCATCTGTAAACCACGAGATTGGATGACACCTTGGCTATTCAGCAAAGGGATTAGCATATTAGGAGGAGGAATTTTTGAGCACAGAAGTATGCTGTAATATATTTACCATTTCTTATCAAAACAGAACTTTCATTCAACCAGCTTTTTTAAAAATCTTTGTAAATTGTTGGCAGTCCCAGTGCACTGATTTTTGTTAGAAGACTCTTTCTATCTGCAAAGGCACAGCTGAGACTACAGTTGTCAAAAATCAATGCAAGAATTATGATAAACAGATAATATTGCACTAAAGAAAAAGTAATGCCTATGGGCATGGCACGTCTAGACATCCTAATCAGATATTGAAGATACTGATTCAATAAGTCTAGTGCTGACTCTAAACAAATCAGAGGATGAGTTGGATCATTTGTGTCTAACATACCTGAGTTATGATTTCAGATTTCACCCATTTACGGAGCTGATTATTTATATTCAGTGTGATATTTTATTGAATGTGCTGAATTTTGAGAGTATTATTAGAAGGGTTAGCTTGTTCAATTTCACTTTTATTCCTGAGGTTTTGGCAATGGAGAATAATTAAATTGGCTTCAGAACCTATTGAGCAGTAAATCATGTCTTTATCCCTTTTAGATGCTTGTTTCTGGTTGTGTTTAATTTTTTTAAATGAACAAAGATAAAGACACGCAGGACATGGCTCAAAAAATGATAGTCTATGAAAAAAAAAAACAATTAGGAAATACAAAAGACAGTTACAGTACCAGCCTTTATTCTGGAGCTGTGCCCTACAGTTCTACATTTGCAATACTAGATGTTCCCCTGTCAGCACCATTTTATGATTATTGAGTACAGGTAGTCCCTGGGTCCTTGGGTTACGATATAGGGACTGTAGGGTTGTTCTTAAGTTTAATTTGTATGTAAGTCAGAACAGGTACATTATTTTAACCCCCCTAGCGGTAATCCCGAGTGTGACTCGCGGTGGCTTTTACATGCAAAAAGCGGTAATCCCGAGTCACACTCAGGGTAACTTTAGAAGCCCCCCTTACCTTTGCCCCGCGCTCCAGCGGCGATCGGATGGTCCCGCTGTGATACCGGGGCGCCGATCCGTCGGGGGGGCGTGGCCGGGTTGGAAATTTAAAAGCAGATTACTGAGTAATCTGCTTTTAAATACCACCTGGGTCCCGGCCACGCTGCTGCTGTTTGCATCAGCAGAGAGATGCGTAGCACAATGCAGGACTTCTGCATTGTGCTTCACATCTCACTGCAGATGCGAGAAGCAAGAGCAGATTCCGGGGGTGACCACTATTACTATTACTATTTATATTCAATATTACTATTTATATCTTACCACGTTCCTGATTGTAGGCCCTTGTAATTTTTAACTTGTAGTTTTTACTTGAACACAGAAATAATTGTTATTTTAACTCTAGAATTACCTTCACAAAAACCAAAACCTTCACTGTCTGCATATATGAGACTGGACATTTATTGTAGGTAAACCTGCTAAGCAGTGGGACAAGGTACCCTGATACTTCTTTTTTCCTGCATAGTTTTTGCTTTATGGAATGAAAAACAATAGTTATGGTAACTGCAAGATAAAAATATGTGGCGATTAATTAACTGGAAAACAGAATTCTAAAAGACAGCACTGTCCTTATAAGAGAACAATAGAGGAAAGAACGAAGCACTGGGCATCTGCTTAAAGGTCTAATGATTATTACATATGCTAGCTTGCACAGTGCGCTCTGTTGACAATAAGAAACTAACTGGTAATAAATCAGATGGATTATTGCTTCCCTGCATTAACGAAAAACATATATTATAGATAGTACTGTGGAAATAGTTTTGTTAATTATATATTTTTATATAAAAAAGCTATAGTTTTATCACCCATGTGTTACAGTCAGTTAGGACTTAGTTTATAAAACAGGAAATCTAACATTTCTTCAAACATTCCCTCGTGGGAATCAATTACTGCCATCGAAACACATGGACCTGGAAAACTCCCATGAGGGAATGTCTGATTCCCTGTTTTATAAATAGAGCCCTTTGAGTATATAAATTGTAAGGTATGAGGCAGGTTCAAAAAAAAGGAGGCTCACAGCAATAACCCTTAAAGAAATATTTCCCACAGCAATAATATCCAAACTACAAAAAAACCTACCAAGACCTCCACAGTAATATTCACTAAAGAGATAAAGCAGCAATAATACCCTTGAAAGGTTACACAAATATACATAAAAACAGGAAACAACAAATCATTCAAAAGGAGCTAAGGCTAACTTCTTGCGCTAGTGATTGCCTTGCAATCTCTTCTGGCATAAACATCACTACAATCTTTTAGGATGCAATCAACATACTAAAGTCAAAAGAGTTTAAATATAATAGGATATACAAAGAATACAGAAGGATGGAAAATATTACAGCTTATCAGGGGATAAAGGATAATACAGAATATGGAAGAGTTTACAGTCTATTAGGCTATAAGGGAGAATTCAGAAAGAGAAAGCGTTCATGGTCAATTGAGGTGTTAGGAAAAAATATAGGGTGCAGGAGGTTAAAGTCTATTTGGGTATAAGAGAAGATACAGAATGTAGAAGACATTGCAATCTAGATGGAAGAGGTTACAATCTGTAGGGTATTAAGGTAGGAAACAGAATTTTACTTTCCTGTTATAACAGCACTGGTATATGTGAACAGGGTGCATGTAGTTAAGATAACTTAAAGGAAGTGAGAATGATCTTAAACCATTTTCCTTTAAATGTCCTGTTTAGTCTTCAGCTGTGTACACGTCAGACAATTGTCACCCGAGACACACTGTTTTGCTCATCTTTCCCAATACTGTATATAAATCTGCCAGACTGAAGAATGAACAATTAGGAATGGCTGCCTTGTCTTTCTATAATACCATGGGGTGCCACTTGCTTATCAGCCAATGAACACTGGAAAAATCCTTTTGGCTCCTAGTCCATTCTTTACTAGTCTGAAGCTTTATGTATTGAGCATAACAATAAGGGGACATTAATTACACTGGCAATATTAAAAATAAATAAAAAGTACATTATTAGTGCACATAGTATTTTAGATGAGTATTTGTGTTGCCCAGAGTTTAGTTTTTCATTTTATTATTTAGGCCATTAGTTATAGTCATAGCAAATATTCTAAAAGTAATAAAAAGTATCTCTTTTATATGCGGATATCATGGAAATATGAAGGAATAGTGCATGAATGATTAGCTCTTTCTGAGATATGACATCAATTAATTAATGAGAAGCACACTGACATCACAGTTACAAAAGCCCCAGAAAGCTGTTATTAAAAAACAATTCAGTTCTAAAATGGCTTTTTATACTGTTTACCCATGACAGTACTTTCTTTAAATGTCATAACATAGCATTAAACAACGAATGTTAACTTCAAGCAGAGATGTGAAAAGGCTAAAGTAAAAATGAGTAATTTATTTTTTCATCGTTCCCTGTTCTGGCACATAATAGAGTGCAACTGAGGTTTGATTGTATATATATTTCTCATTTCCCATTTACTTTCACATTTGGGTTAGAAAAATAATTTAAACAGAAAAGAATTGCCTGTTTTGCACCTGAATCTTTATACAATATTTTATCGTTTGGGCCAAATAAATGCAAAAAATACGTTTTCTTTTGTGCACTGTATACATATATGTGTGTGCAGTACAACATGGATTGAAAATTAGCTGATATCTACCAAGAAATTCAACTTTAGTATGGTATGCAAAAATTTTATTTTTAAGTTTTGGATATAGTTGGAGAAGATTACAAACTTTGTTAGATGTCTACCACTAGACAGATTTCCCTTAAAATATTGTCCTGATAATATGGGGAAAAGTGAAAAACTAAGTACACCCCATGATTCAGTAGCTTGTAGAACCACATTTGTATGTACTTTTTGAATACAGGTAACTTTTTATAAAATATAATACTATAACTGCTATTTTAAATCAAGGCTTTTCAATTCACATCCCAGAAGCAATAACCGGACCACCAAATCACTTATTGCTGCTCCATTTATTACCAGCTTCCATAATTGTCTCTTCTACCTACACTATCTCTGCGACACATCTTTCTATCATATGGTAACGTCGATGTCAATGAAGTATGTGCTGGCTATCAGCTGTTATAAATAAA
Source organism: Pyxicephalus adspersus (assembly GCF_032062135.1). Taxonomy (NCBI): domain Eukaryota; kingdom Metazoa; phylum Chordata; class Amphibia; order Anura; family Pyxicephalidae; genus Pyxicephalus; species Pyxicephalus adspersus. Next base: position 28,474,126 of record NC_092867.1, read on the forward strand.
TATAGCTGAAATGATGCCTACATCTGGCCAGTGCTGCTTGAACATGTCTCTGTTTGGTTCAAGCAATAACTGACCTAACAGGGGGCATTGCTCGTCCAAATAAATCATATCATATGACAGATTCTATGATGTTAAACAACATTAAACATGCTTTGCAGTCTCATTACCTTTGTACATTTTTTTAATGATTTTAGAGCCAGTGTCCCACCATGTAGGCCACAATGTGGTTCTATGTGCTTATACAACTGGATCGTACTGCCATCAGTCTAAAATATAGGGCCTGATATATTAAAGTTCTCCAAGGCTAGAGAGGATACATTTTCATCAGTGAAGCTGGGTGATCCATCAAACCTGGAATGGATTTATTTAAAGTAATTTGCTATTTGCTAACAAATGTTTTGAATCCTGGACCAGATCCATTCTAGGTTTCCTGTTTCACCCAGCTTCACTGATGAAAGTGTATCCTTTTCAACCTTGGAGAGCTTTAATGAATCAGGCATATAGTGTTTTACAGTAACCAATATTATAATACTAAAAAATACCATATTTAATGTTAAATTATCTATAAATGCATTTAGGCAAAAGGACATGCATACTAAGTAATGTGACTCCAAGTGAAATGGCTTGTTCAGACTTGTTTTAACATTTTAGGCTAAATTACTTATTTCTCAACATCCCTTTTTACCATTAGTTTCAGAACTTACTCTTTTCTGCTTTTATGTTCTGGCCCCACACTATGGGCCTGATTTATCAAAGTTTTCCAATGCTGGAGAAGATACACTTTCTGCAGTGAAGCTGGGTGATCCAGCAAACCTGGAAAGGATCTGGTCCAGGATTGAAAACATTTGGTAACAAAAACAAATGACTTTTAAACAACCCATTCCCAGTTTGCTGGATCACCCAGCTTCACTGCTGAAAGTATATTCTCTCCAGCCTTGGAGAGTTTTAATAAATCAGACCCTATAAATTAAATATGTAGTTTTACTAAGTTTTATTTGGCTGACAACTTTGCTGAAGTCTGCGAGTTATGCTTGATCTACTGTGATTCAAAAGATACTTTGCACTGTAAGGTATTAACATAAAGCTTTCTGAATAAACTATATCAAAATCAGAATATTTACTTACCTTTCATCTTTAAAATCAAGTAGACACACAGCAGAACCATCAGCATTCACAAACATTTTCACTATGAGTATACATCTGTCAATCTTCATGCATCCTTCCTTGGTTAGACATTCTGAGTAATTGCTGAATGTTTAATACTCTAGAGAGAGTGCATGTTGCAATGATCCGCACAACTTTAGAAAACATTCTTTTAGTATTTGCTTTTCTTAATGGTCCATTACCTTAGTAGGAAGTAAAATTGTCAAAAAATAAAAAGCTTATTTTTGCTATAACTGCATGCCTTGGAAAAGTCATTATGGAATTTTAAACACCTTCTCTAAGTAGCTATAGGTCAGTTCCCTTGACGTGTAGTGAATAACCACGGAAAAAGCATCATTTATTTCTTCAGGCTTATTTTATAAAATGGTTTTTAGCTTAATAAGGAATATTATGTAACATTCATTATTTAAATATCAACTAAAAAGCATTTTTAAAAGAAGGGGCAATTCCTTATTTCCTTATTCCGTTTATTTAGTGAAGTGTAGACTGTTAAGCAAATAAGTAAGTTTTTCTGTTTATCATTGCTCTAGCATTTGTTGGAAATCTCTGTGGAATTTATTTTTTTCTTATGGTGTATGTATACATATATATATATATATATATATACACACACACACACACACACATATATTTATTTATTCAGTTTTCAACAAATCTTCCCTTCAGGCCTTCATAACTATTTGGGAAGAAGGTGTAGGGATGAGGCATTGTCCCTCACCATTGCTATCTCCCAGTTGAGGGAGAACAGGGGTCTGATATGGACAGATGCGGGCCACACACTGTCTTATGTCCCATTTCTATGTTAGTCATGCTACATTGTTGGAATAGGGTCTGGTTTAAGTATTGAACTAAAATATCAATAATTTTTGTATCAAATTTTGTTTACTATAGAATACAATAGGTTTCACATTTGAAACCTTAACTTGTACAAAAACCTGTTTCTGATCAAGTATTGAAAATCTGATGTGAATTAACTACCTCTGCCCAGCTTTAGAAAAGCTTCATGCAGTTTATGGAAATACCACATGCTTTCTTACATTTTTATTCTCACATGGCCCTCTGACATCCCACCCCAAGAACTTTACAACTTTACTTTGTAATTAACCTAACAACAAAATCAGTAGTTATAGACTTCTATGCATTCAACCAAAATATTTTTCAATGCTCCTTTTCATAAAAATGTGGCAAAAATAAATTTCTCAATTTTTAGTTACCGTTACTGATTCTAACCATAAAGAATTTTTTTTTTTTGCATTAATCATAACTACATTTCTCAATTTTGATTCCTGCTTTTAGTTCCTGCTCTGATACCTGGGACTCTTGCTACCAACTATTGCCTTGACCTAAGCTTCACTTCTGCTCTATCACTTGTCTGCTTACTTTATCTAGAGTGATGGCAGCGCCAATAAACTTCACCATACTGTTTTCTTACAAAAATACAAACACGACTGCAAAATGTTGAAAAGAGTATGCCATGGGTCCCTTGTTATCCAATAGTATCCACTATCTAACAAAAATCACATTTCTAGTAAAGAACTAACAGAAAGGCTGCTAGTTTTGCAAAGTTTGTGAAAATAGTGTACTAGAACTGCAAAACACAGATATGGTTTTATTAGCAATGTGTTTGAGATAAGTTGGGTTAGTTTTAAGGTTGAAGGTTAGTGGGTTGCTGCTGGTTAGAGTTTGGGTTAGGAGGAGTTTAATGTTAAAGTGGAATACATGATCAGGCAGGTCATTATTGTAGAAAAGGACAGGCAATGTCCCTTCTGCAGTTATCCATCTTACCATCCTGATCACTCCAGGTTTCTGGCAAAAAGTTGAAAAGCTGAGCATGCACACTGTCAGCTTTGTATGTCAGTCTACTAAGATGTTCCTTGCTTCCTCTTCACGTGCTGGTAAGGAATAAACACCGTATGGCCAATCAAGATGACCAAAGTTTGAAAAGAAGAAGTAAAGAAAGAAGAAGATACCGTCACCATGCAAGGCACGTGAATAACACAGGGTTTAATTCCCATTTAAACAGATTTAAGGTAAAAAAATAAATTGTGAGCCAGCACAATTTTTTTTTCAGATGGGACGGTGGAGGGGGATGTTATCAATTAAGGCTTTTTTTGCTAGTACTATACTGTTCAAATTATTTTTTCCTATTTTTAACAGGGAAAAAAATGCAGTGAAAAACATTTCAAGTAATTATTCTGAAATTCACAATACATGCTTTTTCTCTGTAGTTCCTCCAATGTGTTTACCTGCTTTGTAGATGAATATTAACATTTTAAATCTTTCACACTGTATGACAATGATGAAGGTCAAATACAGATTTACAAAATTTGTTACAATGCTAGAATTTAAAATGTTTAGGTATGCAAGGTAATGTTATTAACAAATTTAATAAAGGCAGATTTATTTTTTTGAGATTCATTTTCAAAGCGCACCTAAAAAATCAATAAAAGAGCTTTACAATAAGCCAAGCCCGATTTTATTGTACGGTAAATCCTTTTCTTTTAAAAGATAAATACAGTGGCTGGATTCAAGTTACTATCTGCTTCTAGCAACTTAGAAACATGCGCTGATGTTTCTAACAGAAGGCCCACAGCCTGGGAGATCTGCTCTGCCTAGATAAATAAAATCTGAGGTTATATTTAGGACTTTCTTGTGATTTCTTCACAATGCTTAGATATACAAAAATGAATGAGGGCTTGTTGGTATTGTTTCTAATTCTGAAAATGTTTATCTAGAATGTAATTTTCTTAAATTTTCTGCCTACTTTCAATAAAGGAATAGCCTACCATCTATATGTAACAGCTACAACTTACTGCAATGTAAAAGATAGATATGGTGTACCCATTAAGAGTTCAATTTATCCAGCTTTTGGAAGGAGTCACTACCAGCAGAAGCATGCAAGCAGCAGGACTGATAAGAACTGAAGTTTCACAGCAGCTTAGCTCTGAAAAGGCATGGAGGAGAGCCGAATTTACATTTTACATTGATCTATCCTGCTGCAACACAATTTGGCTTCAGGGAGGTCTTCAGGACAGAGCACAGCAGGGTAATTTAATGCAAAAAGGAAAATTCCTGTGCATTTAACACATACTTACGTATAATATTTCTAGTAAGAGGTAAAATGATAATTTTATGATTTCCCTTGCAATTGACAGTTACACCCTGTGTGTACTTGAGATCCATTTTATTGCATAATGTCAAGTGTAAGTTATTTTATGATTTCCATGTAAAATATATACATGCTGCCATTTCTCTTGAAATAATTACGTCTGTAGATCCTTGTGATTATACAGTTTTACACTTATCTCTCTCCTAATGACATTTATACCCTTCATCAAGTGGACAGAGGCCATTTATCATTGTAATGAAGCAAATTACAACAGAAAGTCTGATCATCCTCCCTGTGAGAACAATTTTAATATGCACTTTGATAATATTTCTCAAGAAATGTCTCAGGAAATAATTACTTCCAAAGTTATTCACATGAAGCAAACAGTAATACAGTAAAAACTGTTGAAAACGTATAGATATAGTTATTTTCAAACTAAAATATTACATAAACTGTAATGTAACTTAGGGACACTAATCCATTTAGATTTGTTTAGGGGTATACTGTCATTTCTAGAGCTTGTATACAGATAGCTGAAAACTCAAAAAGCTGCAACTAGGCCAGGGGAAGAAAAGTGCTGCTATAATCACTGTAGAGATTTCTTTTTTACTATTAAATGTCCTCTGTCTAATGACCAGCATCATTTACCTTACTAACATTCCTTTAGAAGTTGCCATTGTTTTTTCTAGAATCAGAGAACGGCAGACTGAAGAACAAGGCAGCAGGTAATCACTGTCCCAACACAGAGCCCCTTGTCTGCCCTAAAGACTCAGTTTAAGTAGGGAAGTAAGAAAGTTTGCATGAGAAGTGTTAATTTCCCCCTTGAAAAGATTTGTTGCTTAGTATGTGCCAACCCCTAGATTTGAAAGAAAAAAGCTAGTTGCAGACGATGTTGGGTGTTAATAAAACCAGAGAGAAGAGGGGTTTTATGGCAAACTATGTATGTAACATTTAATTAGGTGATTAGAACAAAACAATGATTAACTAGACAAAGCTCAAACTAACACTAAAAGTGTCAAAGTGTTCTGTAATCCAGGTAACATCAAATGACATAAAGGTAGCTGGGTCTAAATTTTCGACGCTTTCGCTAATTGGCCTCCTCAGAGGAGATCCTAAACCTCCTGCAATGTATTAATTTAGCAATTGCTATACGTCTCTCTAGCCTGAAGAAGCCAATCGGCGAAACGTGTTGAGAATCAAGACACAGCTACCTTTATAACATTCATGGTTACTTGGATTACAAAACACTCTGAGACTTTTTACCTGTTAGTTGAGCTTTGTCTAGTTTATATTTTTTTATTCTAATCATTTAATTAAAAGTTATATACACTGTTTGCCTTAAAAACTCTCTTCTCTCTGGTTTCATTAACACCAAACATTCACAGGGCCTGAAACTAGCTTCTATATTTTAGGTAAGGAAATAAATTGTTACCCTATCATCTCCCATGCCAACAATCCTACCCTGCCTGTATTTGGCAAATGCCAAAAGGAATGTGGTGGCTGGCAGTTCATGTGATGATGAGTGTAGTGTGTCCTCAAAATTGTTACAACAATTTCCCCAATTGGCCTGAAATTTTGTGGGACTCCTCTAAAGAGTTTGACAGCTTAATGCAGAAAGGAAAAACTTGTTTTTTTCATAATCAATTACACTAATCCTAAAATTATTTTCTAAAGTTTTTTTCAGCTCATAAAGCAGCCCATAAAGCAATATAGTTTTTGTATGTTTCTCAGATATGCCCACACAGGGCAAACACCTACACAATACAACAAAACCAAGCCTCTGTTACCTTCTAAAAGGATAAAAGCAAATTTACCCAGGAGGTAAATCAGAATGGTAGTCAGGTAGTCAGAATGGAGATAAGACCAAATGGGAATTACACATTGCCCATTCTACTCAAGCTTGAAAAAAACTTTCTGCTTGAAGTTGAGCACACTAATCAAAAAGTTCCAACCAATATTATTTTGGGGAATTATTATTTTGGGGAAATTTATGTTAGCTATTGGAAAGAGGCAGCAAAAAAGAATAAAAATGTTAATAAGCCTTCATACCTCTTGAGCATTGCAGCCAGGCTTTAACCTTCAGCACTGAATAACAATTAGCAAAATAAATTATAGATGAGAGTGTTACTGCATTCCCTAGAAATCCCTTTGCAATTCTCACTCCAACCAAGCCTTTGCATTTTTCATGGTCTCTCTGCCTTCTCACGGCTTTACATTTATTTTGTCTAATTCAGTTTCTACGTTTCATAAAAAAATATACATTTACAAGGTCGGCTTGGGCTACCTCTAATATATTCAATGTAATTTTGTTTAATTTTTTCCAATTTCTGTTCACTGAAACTTGAAAGACAGGTTCCAAAATTCCAAGCAAAACCAAGCATATCAGAGGTACTTGACCTGTGAATTGTTTTAAGAACATTCTTGTGAGTTAAACTAGAATAAAGTGTTTGTGTTTCTTTAAACATATTTATTTACCTGTATTTATTTAGCGCAGACATATTACGCAGCGCTTTACAACATCCATAGTCATATAACTGTCCCTCAAAGGGGCTCACAGTCTAATGTCCCTACCATATTCATATGTCATAAACACAGTATAAGGCCAATTTTCACGGGAAGTCAATTACCTTAACTGTATTCTTTTGGGGAAGTGGTGGAAACCCACACAAGCATAGGGGTAACATACAAACTCCTTGCAGATAGTGTCCTGGCTGAGATTTGAACCAGTGACCTAGTGTTCTAAATGCACTAGGTCTAGAGCAGTGGTCGCCAACCAGTGATATGCAGACCACTGGTGGTCCGTGAGAAAATTTTGATGGTCCATGGCTCTGGCCGGTGCACCCCCAGTGGAGTCTGGAGAAGGACCCCGCTAGGGGAGCCCATCTGCCATAGCTGCGGACCATGTTTCCCGGAGACATCACACACTCAAAGCGGTGGGGGGGTTCTGGCATCATGACGTCCCTCAAGGGGAAGCTTCTTACCCTTTGAGTGACACAGGGCTCCTCGCACATGTGGGGTCCAGAGCCTGTGAGTTTAGTAGTCCATAGGTCAAAAAAGGTTGGCAACCACTGGTCTAGATTGCTAGCCACTAAGTCAACCATGCTGTCATCAAATTTAAATTACAATGTAATTATGTGGACAAAAAAATAAAAAAAGAGCAGATGCAACAGATAAATATGTGTGAGAGACATCTCTTGTCTTAATGTGCGAATTGAGCTGTGGCCTTTTGGGATCACGTGGACTTATATATTAACACAGCTTATATATTACTCTTATATTTTCTGTGATAAAAACTCATTAGTCAAAGTCAACAAGTTATGCTTTTTTCTCACTATTCCATTACTCCTTAGTAGTATGTACTGCCTGAAATTACATTATAAAACCTATGTAGTCCTCAGGGAATATTGTCAATAACTCCAGTGCTAATTATAAAATCCTTTACTATTTTATTTTACAATAGCTACAAGACCTAGCTATTGTAAGGTAGAAAAATACACTACTGTGAATGAGAACAACCTTTTCTGAATGACCAGCAATACAATGTTAGGTTTTTTATTTTGGAACTTAAGCTGCATTCTCTTCACAGGTTGTTCCATAAGGAAGGAAAATGCTTCATCTGCCAAGTTAGATAACATTATATAGAGTCAAATGTAAAACAGGGAATAGAAGCATGACATTTACTGGATAAAAGCCCATAAATCATAACTGTTGTGACAGAACAAAGGAAACGGAGTAAAGTTTTGATACCATAGCAGGACATCTAAATGACAATGTACTATATATATATATATAAAACGACCAATCCTACTTATGCATGATGCAACTCAACTCACAATTTGAACTGCTTTTGTACCATCGCTCTCATTTTTTCCAGTCTCTGCATACTTGATTAATGACTTTAGGAAAATCTATTAAATCTGAGTAAAAGACAATTTAATTTACATAGCATCTAAGTTGCCAGACACAGGCATCATGCAGACACTATCTTCATGACCATACAGGACAGATCAGGAAGAATTGAAAAACTGTAAAATAAAAAAACTGTATATATATATATATATATATACAAAAATCTAAACTGCCATACATAGTTAAAAGCAAGGTATTTAAACTAGAACTCTCAATGCAATAAAATTAAAAATGTCAATGTCTCAGCCAAAATGTAATGTTCCTTTTCAAATAAAATCATCTTAAGAAAAAAATAAAGCTTTGGTTTTAAGAGTCATAGGATAATTGAGATATATACAGTTTATATTATATAGAATTAGCATCAGCACTAGTTTGCTCATGGGTTTATTTTTTTTATTTTTTAAGGTAGTGCACATTTAGGTTTATTGGGTTTGATTTAATAAAGCTCTTCAAGGCTGGAGAGGATACACTTACATCAGTGAAGCTGGGTGATACAGCAAAATGAAATGGACCTGGTTCAGGATTGAAAACAGCAAACAAACAGCAAATGACATAAGAAATCCATTCCAAGTTTGCTGGATCACCCAGATTCACTGATGAAAGTGTATTTTCTCCAGCCATGGGAGCTTTTTTTTAAATTAGGCCATTTGTGTCAATCTGACTGGTTGACATGGGTTTCTGAATCCTGCCTATATTTATTTAACCTTGCAGTGATTTAAACACCCTTACAAGCTACCCCAATAGGTCAAATTCAGTAACTAGTAGAATGGTTGTCTTTATTACTTTGTTTTTTGGGGGCTTTTTTTGCCTCTATGACTAAGCTTCAGACAAAAGGAAAAAAGCTCTAGCTTTAGTTTCAATACTTGTTCCCAAGTTGAACTTGAAGAGGTTCACTTAAGGATTACATTTTTAATGTCAAAATATATATTTTTTCTAGACATACAGCAACTGCTTAACGATGTTCAAAAGTGGCAATGTCTGTTAAAACTTGCCATGCATTTTAGTGCATATTGCACGGCACTAAATATTGTGCATGAACACACTGTTCCTGACCACTGATGTATGTCATGACCTGTATTACTGTGTGTTGCACATTTAAAGCATTTTCATACACTATTGACCGTAATGGAAAAGGTATTAGTCAAACTCTCAAAAGTGTTAATCCAAACAAATGGGGGTTAGTTGAAGATGTAGAAAATATTTTGTTATCATAGTGAAGACCTAATCAAGGGGATAAGGATGGATTGGATGAATGAAACCAAAAAAGAATTAGGTTATTAGCACTATGGTTCATGATCTTTGATCACAAAGGTTTTAGTTAATCATGTTTCCCTTGTGTATACAGTACAATAAGGCGGGGTGATTTTTAAACTAGGAAATTGTCCCCTTTTTTTCTTATAAATAAACATATACAGTGTATAGTATATATTACATATAACATATACAGTGTTTCAAATTTAATAATTAACAAAAAAGGTATAATAGCAACATTAGAAATCAGATGCTTCAGGGAAAACATGAAATAATGGAGGTGTGGGGGGATCAAGGCAATGAAAACTGCCAGGAAATTCAATTGCCAAATCATTTTATGACTTTTATACAAATTAGGCATAGTTTTCTATCCAATATCTCTAAAACACAATTATATGATGTGTAATAGAAATGGCCTGCTAAAACATATGCACAGAGATACTTTGGGTTTCAAACTTCAGCCATCTTTATTTGATCTTCTCCCAAGTTTGGGTCTTTTGCTGTCCTGTTGGATATGCCTGAATGATGTAAATTATTCCTGACAGCCAGGAATGCTAGGTACACCAGGAACATACAATGAGCTGACAATGAACAACTTGTACACTACAAACTCTGCAAACAGGCAGGTAATAATATTATATTACATTGTTTATCCTTCTGTAACGAACAACCATCCTGTTTTAAATGTTTAATTTGGAATGTATTGTTCCCCTTTAAAGTAAAAGTTGTGGAAGGTGGGATATTACCCTAAACGTGCAAATGTGAATGAATGTTCCTATGATAAATTCTCCTCCATACGGATGTTTTTAATATGCTGCTTTGTATGGAAATTGCACAATCTATTTCATATAGAGTTATTACGATGATTGTGACAGTAAATATATGTATATATTGTAGGATCGCCCATAGCAACGGGTCAGAAGATAGCAATGAATCAGACAGCACACTTTAAAATTGCAGTTGAAAACAGGCTCTGGCCTGTTTATTTATTAGCACTAAACAAACAAAAGAAATGGCTCAGCTGAGCAACTATATACCTTTACTGAGATAGTCCCTGTCCGACTAACAGCAAAGCAGTTTAAAGCATAACCAATACAAGGCAGTCTTAGGATAACAAAACTCACATTAATCGTTGCTTTAGCAAGGCAGAGCTCTTTTCCCTCACAGAGCTGGGAACTAACTGAGCTCTCCTCTTAAAGTGCACAAATCCCAATCAGGATTGGCCAAGGAGCCTACACTTCACTTTCCTTTGCTGGCTCCAGGGCAATAAAAAAACATTTTTTCTCTTAAAAAGCTCTACAAACAAATGACTAATCTGTTTCCCTGGGGCCTTTAACACAGGTAATACCTCAGTCTGGGTGCTACATATACCCCATTAAAGACCTTTTCCCACAAGACCATGCCCCTGATTCATCAAGCAGAATCGGATTATCGGTCGCGCATTCGTATTCGCGATCCGAAATCGTACGCCATCGCGCTATTCAGCAACTGAAAAAGCTCGCGGCCGGAGCCGCGCATCTCCGGCAGCTTTTCGACTCCCGACCGCGGGAAACCGGCTCGCTGGAAGCGCGAGCGCAGATTTCATTGATTAATCAGGGCCCATGTATGATGTGTGCAATAAAACTGCATCTCATTTATCTATAAATCCAAGGCAGAAGAGGATACACTTTCATTAGTGAACATGCCTGATTTAGCAAACCTTAAATGGATCTGGTCCAGGATTGAAAACTTTTTAATAACAAATAGCAAATGACTTTTAAGAAATCCATTCCAAATTTGCTAGATTACGCAGGTTCACTGATGAAAGTGTATCCTCTCCACTCTTAGAGAGCTTTATTAAATCAGGCCCATTGTCTTTAGTAAGTCTGGCCCATTATGTAGTTGTTTCTTTATGCTGCAGTGCCTCAGTGTTAATACTTGTTCTTCCAGACCAAAACAGTTTTAAATAATATGTTGGACTTTAATGATGCAATTTGTTATCTACCCAGATAAATTTATTTATAATAAATTTAAATTATAGTTAGCTACTTAAATGATACATTTAAATGTTAATAGATTTCCTAGATATGAAAGAAAATCAAGAAAGAATATGATCAAGAAAAATGAAATAATTATAAAGACTATCATTTTCTTGGACTTGATGTGTATGTAATGCAGGGAAATTTTTTATAAGTAGATATGATAATTAATCTTCACTCACTTAAGCAATTTGCACATTTAGTAAAAAATATTTTATAATGTGACAAATGTTACTGTGTATACATGTGTTAACTAGTTTAAATTAGTTTGAAATTAGTTTTTTCTTTTAATTTTTTTTTAAACCATGTCAGAAAATGACATTTTAAAAGGAAATCTCAAGGCAGGTTGTGGTCGGTACTTTAAATTAGATGTAAACATAATCACAACAATATCATATAAGCTTTAATATGTTATTGAATTAAAAAAGGTATGGTAAAGTAGATTAAAATGTCTGAAAATCCCTAAATGAGCAGATTCCATCAAAGCAACCATCATAGATATAAATATTTATACCCTGAAAACAAAAAAATTGGATCATTTATGTTTGGGGTCAGGTAAAACATTGGTTAGGGTGGATTTCTCGTTTAACATTGTGAGTGGTGGAGGAGATGCAGAAGAAGGGACATATTTGCTTGGAAAATGGCGTTAAAGGGATATGACAGGTCAATGGCACCTACTGCATAGTACAGCTCAGCCAAACTGGCCACCAATCAACTGTCAAAATAATTAAATATTTAATACTATTTTAGTGTTGACATTAAGACCTATATTAAATGTGAGGGGATGAAAGCTGTCTAAAGGCAGCAATAAAGTAACAATGGTTACTATTGGAAAAGCCTTCAGTAAATAATTTATCTTGCTCTTCTTTTCTTTGCAGATCAATAAACTCATTTATTTTATAATCTCAATCATGAGTAAGGGTTAGAACCCTTTCTCAAGTTTTTCCTGCTTTTCTTTCTTTCCCAAAGCCAACAATTTGGAAATAGAAAAATACTCCATTGGCATTGACACAAAGAGAAATGAAAACAGACAGGTGTTCTAAACTTTCCTTATTCTAATAAAATTAGACTTTTAATTTCCAAGTCTATGTTAAAGTTATATTTTAAACAAAATTTTGCATTTTCCATACCAAAGTAAAAATAAATATGTTAGGTAAATGAAAGGATATTGTAGTCTTCTTAGGTAGGTTTGTGACATTCTACTGTATTGTTAGAGAATGTGCATTTTGTAGAAATGGTTTCTACAAGTATGCACAGATGCTAGCTGCCTGTTTCCAATTACAATGTGGCATTACATCTATGATATGAGACATGTCAAAGAAAGCAAACTGTCCAGCAGCAGCCACCATATGTCCACTGCACCTAACAGCCTTTAATGAAATCAGTATTTGATACTTTTTTAAGGTTCAGCTGTGCATATGATTTGGCTCAAAGAAAACCAATAAACAGTAATTACATATTTATTTAGATACTCTAAAAGGTGTTCTGTCATTCATCCACTTGCAAAGCTGTAAAGTGAACCATAACTCACAGATGGTTGACATTTGTGCATTGTGGTCTGCACAATCAAGATATGTTGTGCTGTGTTCATAAGGTGTATCAGGATACCATTTACAATGAATGACACAACAATGTACCTAAAAAACAATCTGCTGAATTTGTTTTTATATCACTGCAATGTAAACCCAGTCTTAGGATGAAAGTATAAAGATCAAGGGTGATGGTGTGCAAAAACATCTTTAGTATACATTCAATACCAGTGATCGCCAACCTTTTCCGACCCACAGACTACTAAATTTACCAGCTCCGGACCATGCATGCACAGGGAGCCGTGTGTCACTTCCCCCCAGAGTGACGTCATGATATCAGAACCCGCCCACTCTCCCATCACATGTCAGAGCCAGAGACACAACCCGCCCAGAGCCTGACCCCGCTCGGGGGTGTACCGGTCAGAGCCATGGACCACTGGTTGGTGACCGGTTTCTATACTACTTCCCATGAAAACTCTCTTTAATTTAATTTTACATTCAGATAGGCCTACATGGCATTTTTACATGTTGTAGCAAATTCCAGATGAATGTTTAATATAAACAAAATCTTCAAGTTTTCTTTTAGCAAATATTTAATTGTAATTGGAAGTTTGTCTACAGAAAAAGCTCCCATAAGTGTTAAAGGTTGCATATTAGACCTGTTTAAAAAGCAGTGATATCCATTATATGAAAAGAACAAATCTTCAGTTAAAGTCTGTAGGTTTTGCAACCTCTTTCAAGGAGACACAGTTTTATGTTATATTAGTAATGTATATGCACGTAAATATATTCTATTCACTGTTTACAGTTTCTGATATTTGGTCCTATGATCCCTTCTCTACTATCTGTACATGAAAGTGAGAAAATAATGTTTGCAGGTAGTTTTACTGCTCAATTTTTTTACCACTACTTGTGGAAAAAATTTAATCAGACATGCATAAGGCACCATTGACAACCAGTATAAGAGGGCTTTTTGTTTTAGATATTGCTTAAGGGGTTAGGAAGAAATGGGAGGTTAAAATTGATTTTTAACCTAATTTTTAATCTCATTTTGGACTAATTTAACTGTTACATGTTCAGGTAAACGAGTGTTAATTATTCAAGAATTTGCAGAGGTGTGCTTATATTTTGCAAGTAAGGATAACTTAAAGATATTTTTTTCTATTATAAATATCTATTTTTTATAAAGATTATTATAATTTATCATAAAAAACACCAAGACATTTAAAAAGGTTGGTCATCATCTGCTTTCACACATGTATCCATTATGTGCCTTTTTTTGGTCTGCCAAATACTGTATCATACACCCCTATAAATACGATATATGTCATATAGTCAATATGTAGCATTTCTCTTATAGGTGCTTCTCAAATGTTCATGCTGAAAGTTGCATTGTGTTCCTGCTGATCAAGGCAAATAATGATTTTGATTTTCTCCTATCTGTTATTCTGGTAGTGCATTTCTTTCTGTTTGTCTTTTTTAAAATCTCAAAAAAATCTATTGACAATAAAAGAGTGGCCAGAAAAAAAACAGCCATTACTACATTAAGTAAGTTGTTGAGGTTGGCATACTACAGCTTTACTGAAGGGCATTTAATTCGTTGCATTGTTTAACAGTCCTTTGATTTTCTTCTCTCCCTACAATATGCTTATCACTTCCATATAACATTAGCCTCAAAAATGTATATAGTTGTTCTCACAAACTGCAAAAATCTTTTTAGATCAATAAAAAGTATTAGATTTCAAAATGGCAGGGAAAATATTATGACATATTATTTATGGTATGGAGACCTTCTTCCTGTACCAACTAGGTTGATTGAATAACACATTAGAGTGTGTGGACCAACATGTAAACACTCATTGGTCTCAGAAGACCAATGCTGTTGTACCAAGATGAATCTCTAAAAATATATTTCATATATATTCACTGACTTACAAGTATCTATAATATATTTCTTTAAATGTATATTGTGTTAAACAGGTGAGAAGTTCAATGGTTCTCTTTACATGTTAACTATATTTATCAGGCATGTTGCATATTAGCACCTTCTGCTTGAAGTATCTGTCTAATGGAAAGTGATACAGGGTGATATTATAGCCAAGGATTCACAAGTATGTAATATGGTAATATAAGTGCACCTAGTGCTCTAGACTACTATTTTCAGCTGCCTTGTCTTTCTTTCAATGGGGTGGCAACATGAGTTCTTTTCCACTTAAGCTTTTTTCTTTTAGGTTTTTCTAGATATTTTACTATTAACACATTTCCTGTCCTGTTCTACAATATATTTCCATATTGTATCAATGGAGTAACGTAGCTGTCACATTTTAGACATGTTGTATGCTGAAGCTTCAAAACAACTCCCTCTTTACTTATCTTCATATCAAAGTGGATGTTTGTCATTCGCGAAGACCTGGGAACAATTGGCAACAAACAAGGAAATGTTTGAACCAACTGTGAATATTTTCAAAACATTTACATAGTAATTGAATGTTTTTAAGGGAATTGTAAACTTAGACTCAGCATTGCATAAAGAAAACAATATGTCAACATGTTTATTCAATGCAGACAGTGGGACTGGTTTACTACAGGTCAATTCAATTAGATCAGTGAATTATACCCTTGCAAGAAAAGTTTTGCTTAGAGAATAAGGTGAAAATGCAAAGATTGCTTTGCAAATAATATCCAATCAAGTTCAAGAAAATTTGAAAAAATGTATATGATTTTTCTTGATTGGAAGATTGAAGTCAGAAATGCTTTACCCCATTTACTAGGCTTAGTGAAAATTCACTTGCAAAGTAATAATTCACTTTGAATTGAACAGCCTATATTCCTTTGACAAATCAGTTCCAGTATTTCTGATGGAAAAGTGAATTGAATATAATATGTATGTATGTGTCAGTGAGCACTGGCAAGGCATGAGACTAATAACTGTCAAATTAGGGGGTCATGTAAACACTGTTGTACATACAACTCCAGGATTAAAAGAAACAGCTGTAGTCTGCAGTCTTAGTTTGTTTTTCATATTCACCTGTACAAATCCTTTAAAATAACTGCAGACACACTGCACAGATGGTACAATATTAAACTGTAGTATACTACCAGGATACTTGCCCTTTAAATCTAGCTCTGAAATAAAGACATTAATACCTTCTGGAGATTGAATTAAAATCTGCTTTGACGATTCACCTAATCAAACCCAATAATTTGCCTTTGTCATAAATTTGGATTTTTGTTTTATTCACAATTTTTTTATATGGCTCAAACAGGGGATAGGACAAACAACTATTTTAAAGGTTTTATTAAAGCTGAATTCATGGTGCTTTCCATCTCCCTCTGTGACAACATCTAACTGATTCAGCAGTAACAAAAATTCCAAAATGCTCCAGGTCCCTAATCTTTTGTTTTGGGCCGTTCTACAGGTAGCTATGTTTCTAATTAGATGATGTGGACACCTACCTAGTAAAGATCTGTCAAGATTCTGAAAACTCCAGCACATGGATGACATCCAGACGAGGCATTTGGTTGGCTGCAGCCCAGAATCCATCGATTCGCCACTAGATGTGGCAACTTTCACTGAATTTGGTTCATTCACCATGGATTAACACATATTTTTCAATGGAAATTTTAGATCTTATTAACAATCACTAAGAGTTTACTGTTTCTTTCTTCCTCTTGACCCAAGATTTTTTTACTTGACTTTTATCTACAAATTTTGCTGTGACAGTTAGTGAATGTTTCCCACAATAACTGTACTTCTACTTCTTCTACTACATTAAATATATAATTTGAAGGATGGACAAAGACAGTTATCCTACTTCATCTAAGTGCAGAATCTTATGGACTGATTACTCCAAATCTAATTTCATACACAACTTACAGTTAATGATGATATACTATCTTTCAGCAGAGCTTTGTTATGAACATAAAATCAAAATTCCAATATTCCTACTTAATTACACCAGTGGTTTAATGCACAAGTTAAGTAAATCTATCCATACCTCTACATTTATGCTGAAGTCAAATGTATTGATTAGACAGTTTGCTATGTAAAGTACAAAGCAGGTGGAATTATGTTTATTTTAAAGGTGATTTTAAACATGATTTTTACCTCTGCATAGAAATGTCGATTAAAGAAATTAAGTCCGAAATTCAAATAATGATTTGCAAATTACACATTATTCATTAGTACTAATCAACAAAGTCTTAACAATTAATAGCCAATGGCATTATGGCACAAACACGATAAACATTTCATGGACCAATATTTTTTTTTCCTTGTCTTTCAACTTAAACTTAAAGTAGACTTGATTAAGGACAGGGAACAGGAGATGTGTTAAAGTGCAAATGCTTCCAATTATATTCCCTTAATAGCCAAAAAGCATATACATCTACTTGGTGCCATCAAATGCCTTATGCAAACTCAGATATCATAATTTCAAAAAACTACAAACAGGTAGGCTATTGATGTCCCTTCAGCAAAAAAGTTACCTTGCTTTCCTATTCACAAATCACAATTTTTTCAATACACTCACCTGGCTCCATCACGGGTGCCACTATTTTTACCCATTCCTCTTCCAGGTTCAGGTCTTCAGACATTTTGCTGGAGCTGTCAGGAATGACTCTCCACCCCTGCGCTGGTAATGACTAAATGGCAGAGCAGAGCCTCCTGGGATACATACGTCACATATACCAGAGGGCTTTGGGCCATCATTGGGCATGCACAGAAGGGGCTTTTACCTGCAATGCATGAGCAGTTAGATCAGTACTCTTATTAACCATTTTCAAAGGTCACGTCATCCGATCTTGTGCCTGCGCAATGGATGATCAGGTGATGTACCCAGAAGAAGAAAGAAGATGGTGACACTCGGCACAGATAAAGGAGGACCCCAGTCGAGTGTCGGACGGAATCCAAGACAGCACTGGAGGGATCAAGCGATCTGTTTAAGTAAAAGCTAAGTGGAATTTTTTTTTTAAGTTTAGTTCTGCTTTAAGTCAAAGCTTTGCACACTGTCTGTCATTTCAGTAAGAAGGTAACATTCATTACTATTTATCTATTTATTCTGGTGCATGCCATTAATGGGAATGAGCAAGAGAGAAACCAAAATTTTGAGTTTCCAACAGAACAGGAGCAGTGGGGAAATTTTAGGTTTTCGAATTGAGGCACTTTTTTCTGGCTGTGAGCTTTGGGGAAAAGACAATATAAATTTTAAAGCCATGTACAAGTGGACTAGATCTGTATTATATTTGGTTCATGGCTGCACATCTATGAAGAAATGAGCACAGCAATAGTCTAGTCTTGGTCTGTTCCAGCTGATAGACATTTTGGACTGAATAACATTAGAAGGGCATTTTTTGCAGAATACTATGAGATGGAAATATTTAGTTATTATCATTTACAGGAACAGATGAGAACATTTTTGTACAGTTTAGAAGTATGTTTCATTCTGTATTTGAATATGATTGATTATGTATTATAGAGTAGGTTTTGAAAAGAAACATTAACCTAATTAGTGTAATGTATATGGTATCCTCACAGATCAGCTTATTTTTTTTTTTTTTACTGTATATTATTCTTTTACTGGATATGGATACCATTCATGTGCACTAGTTATTATATGAAACCTAACCTACTGTTAAGCCTGACTAGGCAGTATATTTATTCAAAGATTCTGTAGGTAATAGAAAGCTGTGAAAGTTTTATGCTACTTTTTTACAAAGTCACAAATTTAAAGTGATGCCTGTCAAAATTCAGACTATAAAAGCCTCATCTGGAAAATAGTATACCTCTTGAAATATGTCTCTAGCACATTATTTTTCTCTGCTATAGTTTTAACTCTGCATGTCCTGTATATCAAAGGTAGATTAAATTTGCTTTTGTATAAAATTACCTTTACACAAGGATTCATCACACTTCTTTAGACTGCCTCAATTCTGAAATTTAATCCATAAAATACACCACACTGCATACATTTTATTTTAGCCACAGCAGACATTTTATTATGTAACCTAAAAATGAAATACCAAATTATCTGTGTAACATAAACAAACTACAACCAACACCTGATGTTTGCATATTAATACATGTGGTGGTGTTAAAAGGCACATCAAGATAAACCACCACTATACTTAGCCCTAACCTTAGCCACACCATTTCAAGGTCACCTCGATGGGCATATTATTTTTTTATCCACCATGGTACTCCAAGAGAACTTAACCCAAGGAGCACCATCAATGCAAAGCACACAATAGGCAACCCCCATAAGATCTGATGGGACCTTCAGTTTTTTTTATATTATCAGTAACTACCCTTTCAAAAACCATTTTTAATAACCTTCCTGGCGGTATGAATATTAAGTATTTTTAAATGTCAAAACTGTACATTTAAAAATACTTATTATTTTAAATTTCCTGCCTAGTTCTGCCTTCCAGCCGCATGGGACACACTCTCACTGCCTGGCCGGCATCTGTTTCCTCTGGCCTTGTGCTCCTATCGTTCACACGCCAGAAACGCAGATGCCGGTCGGCATCTGTGTAGCCTGGTGATGCTCGGCCGGCATTGTCAGGGGAAGCCTGGTGATGCTCGGCCGGCATTGTCAGGGGAAGCCTGGTGATGCTCGGCCGGCATTGTCAGGGGAAGCGGATGCCGCGGGCATCGCTAGAGGACGCCGCGGGAACGTGGGACGAGGTAAGACTTGAAACTCCCTGGCAATTCCATCCTCAGTGTGGCTCTGGGTTACTGCTTTTGGTATGGATAATTCAATCTGAGCCACACTCAGCATTACCGCTAGGGAGGTTAGGCTGCTATAGCAGATTTTGCACTTTTGAAATTTAGATTTTTTTTTAACTCAACAGTGTTGAAAAGCACCCATTTTAGTTGCCTGGGGCAATCAGAAAGTCCAGATTTACTAACAACAGTCTCTAACAGTCAAATAAAAAAGGGGCAGATTACTACATCTGGTGTTTTTTGTAGTTTCCTGTCAACTTGTTATCAAGTATAGGAGCGAGAGAGAGAGAGAGAGAGAGAGAGAGAGAGAGAAAGAGAGAGAGAGGTGAAGACTATGAAAAGAAAGCAAGAAAGGGAAAATATACACCAAACACAATACAAATTTTGACCTTTTATTTGTCCTATTCAGGCTTTTAGTTATGATACATTCATAGTTCTATCCTAAATGGTTGGTAAGTCTTTGCAACAAAAAACATGCACATATTATATAGTAAGATAGTGTAATATTCACACTTTCATCTTGGTAATTTGAAGTTTTAACACCTTTGCAGACTTCCTGACACATCAAGAACAAGATTATGGAATTGGAACAAGGCGGTTCCACAAATTTCACATCTCCTGGTCTTGGACAATTTACATTATTAGCAGGGTCACATTCCACCATGATATGATAACCCTTTGTTAAATATAGTAAGTAAATTATGAATAAAATGTAGGAAATAAAGAAGATGCCACTTTGAACTTTTATATGTTTTATTAACAACCCTGAAATTCAAAGACTATATATAGGTAGTCCTATTTGTCCCCTAAAAGAGATGTAAAAATCCAAGCATAGATGCAAAACCTATAAGTCTATATCTAAAGGGTCTAAATGTATAAAGTATTTATAAAACAAGGTAAAAAGTATTTATTGTACACTATGTGTTTCCTTTTTTTCATCTATATAAGTGTGACAGCAGTATAGGTAATTGTGGTCTAGGTGATCGGCTTTCCTGTAATCTGAGTTTTTTTTCTTTTCAATGTGTTCATTCCCCAATTAATTGCGCAAGAGAGAAAGCAGTAAATCATCAGTGAACAAATGATTCTCTGAATTACAGGACTGTCCCCGAGATTGATATTTATGTACAAAGTGGATGCTATTAACAACAGTAGGAAAAAAAGGTTAAATCAAAGTTAAAGCAAAGTCATATTAATGCCCTTTTCATTTTTAACTTTAAAAACATAGAGGAAGTGTCTAAAACACAGACCTGCCTTTAAAACCTTATATGTGGAATTTTGTTTCCTAATTGGTATTAAAATTAACAAAATACCTTTGTTCTTTTTAAAAAATAGTGGTTCCAATTTTGCTGCAATGTCTGAAACCATAATAAATTACAAAATCCACTGCTACTGAATGTTAAGCTATCTGAAAATGATCCTAGTGCTCCAAAAGCACAGTGTGTGATCTATCAGAATCAAGACATGTGATTGAATAAAGAAGGTTAATAAATGTTCTGTATGTGTGTGTGTGTGTGGGGGGGGGGGGTGCAGAATAAGGAATGAAACTAATTTCTTCAGAGTCCTTTACGGAATATTGTCAACATATTCCATATCAGCCTTCTCAATCGTTTTACCCCTGAGGAACCCTTGAAATAATTGTTGGGTCTTAAGAAACCCCAATGTAAACCAATTTTGGGAGTCAATATAGAAGAAAAGCTTCTTAAATTGGTGTCCAGAGGAAAGAATGCCCCCTACTGTGGTGGCTAGAATAACACCTTTAAGTATACCTAAAAACATCATTAGAATTATGCAGCTGGCTCCACCAAGTGGTGCTGGCATCATCAAATGGTAGATTATTCAGCCACAGTTTGAGGAACACCTAGTAACCCCTGGAGGAACATTGGAGTTACATGCTTGAGAATGGCTGCTCTTTTCAGGTTAAGCACATTTTTTTTACAAGTGATGAACAATTTATATGGATTCTGCCAAAAGTTATTATTATTTATGTGGATCTTGCCAAAAGTTATTATTCTTGTATGTGGTGAACTGAAATCTGAGTTATCAGCCTTCTGTGAAAAAAAGATCTCCTTCCACCCTACATTATGGAGTGGAGTAGACGGATACATTTTGATAGTTAAAACCAGCAGAGCAGCCTAGGTTGATATAGCTGCTCCTCTGGATATAGTACAATGAGTAAGTGTGCATTGCAGGCAGGATCAATACTTTTTTTTATTTATATATACTTTTACAATTAGTATAAGGTCTGAAACTTTTCTCTATTGAATTTGAAATATTGTTGGATGTTTGAAAAAGTGGGTCTAAATCCAAACATCAATACTAGTCCTTCAAGACCATTCCACCAAGGCTGGATTTACATTTTTAACAGAGAATGGATGGAAGTTGTGGCCCGTGGGGTAAAGAAGCAGCTTCCAAAGACCAAAAAAAGTGTGATAATGTGCAACAGTGAAATTTCTGTGCTACTGTAAAATAAATATATAAATATTTTAGTGTTTGATACCTGTTCCTATTTACCAAAGAAGACCGTTTGGTACAGTGAAATTTCTGTGCTACAGTAAAAAAAATACACATTTTTTAGTGTTTAATACCTGTTCCTATTTACCAAGGAAAAGTGTTTGGTACAGTGAAATTTCTGTGCTACTGTCAAATAATTACAGAAATTTTAGTGTTTGATTCCTTTTCCATTTTACCAAAGAAGACCATTTGGCCCAGTGAAAATTCTGTGCTACTGTAAAATAAATACAGATATTTCAGTGTTTGATACCTGTTCCTATTTACCAAAGAAACAGTTTGGTACAGGTGCATTTTTTCCCAAATAAGTAAAAGATGAGAGGAAGACCCAGTGGAAGGCATGGCATTGGGTGACCTGCCACATCTGGCAGAAGGCATACCCCCCCGGAGTTTGCCACTGTAGGACAGCAGCAGCAGCAAACTGTTGGAGGCAGCAGCACAAGTTGTCAAACAGATCTGAAATGTGTTCAGAGCACCAGTACGCTGATAAATGTATTGAGAGGATGGAAAACAATCATACAGCCACGTCATGTGAAGAGGATTGTGGACTGGGTCTCAGGGGCCTCAAGTGCAACAGGTTCTTCTTCTTCTGCAGCAGCAGCGGGAACCAGCTCAGCCGTGACAGGAGCAAACACAGGAGTTAGCGTTTTAGGAAGGTGCCTGTACCTACCGATGACACTCCCTTGTTGTTTGACGAACAGCCTGAGGATCTGTTGTGTGAAAATTCAGAGCAGGAGGCAGAATTTGAGTCCTTTGGAGAGTGTAGTCAGGGCTTGCTGGGCGAGGGTTCTGGATCAGTGGCTGCATTTGCAGAGGTTGACTTAGATGAAAATGAGGATGATGATGACTGATGTGATTTCACCTGTGAACCACCAGTGCTTGTAGGGGCTAACAGCAGTTCCCAAACAGATGTAGAGGAAAGCAGCAGCAACAGACTGGGGATGGAAGGGGCCGCCAATCTGCCTCATGTGAGTACCAAAGAGGAGACAGAGGAGTGGGCACAAGCAGGGGAACAGTCAGAGATCATGTGGCCGTGGGGAAGGTGCATCTGGAGCAGACGCAGGGCACCCAGCAGAAGCAAAGGCAGGCAAAGAAAAAGCAGCAGAGTGGTTGCAGGCACCTCTCCAGTGTGGTCCTTTTTCACAGTGAAAGGCGATGACGAGTTTGTAGCAATCTGCATCTTGTGCCACAGGCAGATCCGCAGAGGACAGGCCAGATCATATTTGGGTACAACCTTCCTGCTTTCCCACATGCGCAAGAACCATAAACCAAAGTGGAAGCAGTACTTGTGTTCTCTTGAAGGAGTTGCAACCACATCATCACCTCTTCTTCCACCTCCATTGACTTCTTCTCCACCTCCAGCTACTACGTCTCAGGAGGTTGGTGCCAGACAGACTTCTAGTGGCGAGGAAGTATCAGCTTCTGCCCAAAGGTTTTGCGGCGTCAGACGACATTTATCGCCGCAAGATGGGTACTCCAGTGACCCCTTCAGGCCTCCTAGCTCCCAGTCCCTTCAGCCCACTCTACTGGATATCTGCTCAAGGCATCAGGCTATAGGCCCAACCAACAAAAGAGTCATTGAACGCAATTCACCTCTAGCCAAACTATTGGCCTTGCAGCTACTGCCGTACAGCCTTCTGGACTCCCTTCCATGACCTGATGGCCTGTGTTGAGAGACGGTAGAATATACCAAGCAGGCATTACTTCTCCTGCACAGCTGTACCCAGTTTACATGGACATGTAATGGATAACATCTCCCGGGCATTGCTATTCTCGGTGTCTAGCTGGTTATTCTGGGCGATGGACAGCTGGACAACCAGACACGGAGTAGGAGGCTACCTTTCCTTCACTGCTCACTGGGTGGCCTTGCATAGCTCAGTGGGTGGTAGTCTGCAAGAGTTATTACAGCACCTGGTACCCCAGCCGAGGGTTGTGGGTGGAAAGCATGGGCCACCCCAGTCCTCTTATTCCTCCTCCTCCATTCCTTCTACCGTCAACCCCTCTCTTTTCGACACTCCTCCTGAAAGGCCAGCAGCGGAGGACACTGTGGTTGAGTGGGCACGCCACCACGGCTCCCTCAGGCACATGCGTTGACAGGCAGTGCTGAAACTAGTGTCCTTGGGGGAGAAAATCACACCGCTACAAAGACAAAATGTCACAGTTTCTACCCAACCCGGTGCAAGAGAAAGAAAAGGTGGCCCACCTGAGCAGACTACTATGGGATCGGGTGTATGAGGAGTTCCACAGACCACATTCCACACAAGGAGCTCACGCGGACACTGCCTCCACTGTATACTCCTGAAGTGGCAGCAGCAGTAGTGGCAGCAGGCCGCACAAATCCAAATGGCTAGGCCAAGGCAGGGGGCA
Organism: Pyxicephalus adspersus; assembly: GCF_032062135.1. Lineage (NCBI taxonomy): Eukaryota > Metazoa > Chordata > Amphibia > Anura > Pyxicephalidae > Pyxicephalus > Pyxicephalus adspersus. The sequence continues at coordinate 28,498,705 of NC_092867.1, forward strand.
TTTTCTGGATGCCTGGCGAAACCTGATGTGGCCACCTCAAACAAGTGAAGTGCGGGGGCAGAACCATAGAGAGCGGATGAAGCACATGGTGCACGATTATGTTGTCTCTTTTCTGGCTGGTGGTGGTGTTGACGACAGCAGTTATGAGGAGGATGCCTGTGCTGACAGTAGTGAGGTCATTAATTTTTAGTGGTCACGGACAACCGATCACGACTGTAGCCAGAAAATGTCAATCGCCTCACCTTTTTGAAAATGATCGAAAGGTGGGTTACTAACAACTATCATACCCCCACTGCAGATGTCACTGATTGACTGACACAAAGTCTTACTGGCCAACCAAGATGTTTCTGTGAACCCACACTGCTCCTGTGCTGAGTCTGTGGCTGGCTATCACCAACATACATCCTGTCAGCTGAGCCTGCCTCAGTTGAATTTTTCTGCTAGTTATCGCAACGTACAAGGGTGGCATTCATCGGCAATGTCATGCTTGCCATTGTGCCAGCTAGCAATATACTTTAAATTTCTGCTGCTTCCGGGAGACCAACAAGCAGCAGATGAAAACCCCTAGTACTGCCACACTGATTGGTACCATTGCCCTTGCCTAATTTTTCAGCTAAGTATTGTAAGATTGAGGATTGGCATTCATGTCATCCACTTCATGATGCAAACTAGCAATATCGTCTACCTTCCTACCGCTTCCGGCACCACAGACCACAGGCCCTCCTACGCTTAATCACAAATTTCAGATATTTGTATTACACACTTCTGGGAGGCATTGACAATGGACAACACCCAGCCCTCCATGACACTTACCAACTACACACTGCTCTCGCTGACCCACGCTCCGTCTCTGGTCCTTCATCCTTTTGCCTAATGTCACCACGCTACTTCTCCACAACTTTATGGGTGGCATCCCTAACAGATATCATCCAGGTCATGATGCCAGCTAGCAATGCAGTCTCCTGCTGTTTTGACGGCAGAGACTGCTGCTTGTGGGTTGAGTTCACACGTAGCACCACCCTTTCTCAATGTCCTAATGTTTATGCTGCCTTCTGTACTCTGTGCATTATGCAAAAATCCTATTTACCTGCTGTCACTTTACCTGCCATTTCCAAAAAAAATTGCAAGGCACTCTAAAAAAGCTAAATTATAACTATTTGCATGCAATATTACATATTCATCTGGCTACCAAAATAATGAATATTTGAAAAACTGTATTATTTCTTTCAGAAGATTAGAAATAAATGTATTACATGTAATATGTCCCTTTAGTCATTACATTATAATTCCTTTTATTCCATACAGTAAGATTAAGCTTCAGAAGCTTTACTGGAAGCCAGTATATAATCGTTTTTTCAGCAATACACAAATTCAGAAAAAAGTTGGCATGTGAGAGATTCTTTGGAATCTCTGTGCAGTACTTGTGACATCCCACAGGCTATACAGTATATGCATGTGCTGCTGATGTAATGGCTTGTTTCCACAGGTAAAACAACATAATTATTGGCAGTGCATATTGCTGGGCTGATCTGTAAGTCACACACCTTCCATTTATTTTCTCCAACATTTAATTATGCAAATTTCCCATGGGTGAAGTTTCCTGTTGCTCCTCCTATACTTGAACTTCAGACAATAGAAATCTAAACTTTTTTTTCAATAGTTATTAAGCAAATATAAAATGAAACAAATAAATCTGCTAAGGAATCTACCACAAATGAAGACCTTAATTTATGTCTAATGCAAATGAAGATTTCAATTGTCCTTTTTAAGATAAACAAGGAGAAACCGAAGGCTTCGGTATAATCACTAAATTACACTGAACAGATGTGATACATTAAGGAGAGAACGTTCATGCTGGCATGGAGAAAGTGCGCTATAAAGCAGCACGCACTGTAACAAATAGATTAGCTTTTAAACTATTCAGTCTTCGAATGCTAATCACAAGCCATACAAATGCAGAAGGCCATTTGACTAAAATGGCATAGGTAATTTAACTAGGTATATCACACTCCAGCAACTTTCAATTCATTCATAATATGCTTTTTATTATAAAACTTTCATAGAAAAGAAGTATTAACGGTAGGATAGAGGGTGGTTTCTATTAAGCTGGAAATGGTGGACTGGGCCTTTATTCTTGTACATTTCTCCAGAAGAGACATAATGGCTTAATAGTATGCTTAATACAATGGCATTGCTCAAACATATCTGTAATTAACAAACCTGTTCATGTAGACAGCAGACTTGTAAAGTGGCTCTGAGTATAAATGAATATTGAATAAATAAATGCTCTTTGAAAATGGCTTCCACTGACACATAACTACTCTACTAAGGCTCCTAAAATAAAGTATCTAAACTCAGAAATTTTATTTAACATTCCTTTTATTCTATTGTCTATATAATGAAGTTGGTGCATAATGATAAAAAAAATATAAACATTAAACAGCTCTATAGCAGGGCTCCAGCCTTTTGTCACACAATTCTTTGTTGTGGGCATTCTGTCTTATGTTAAAATGCCTATTGGTGGAGCTGTAATAGGTTGTGAAATGATGGCACAGGAACCACTGAACATACTTGGCTTGTATTCAGACCCATTAAAAAAGAAATAACGTCCCGAGAATCAAACATTTTTTATTAGAAACTTAATATCCTAATTGGTTATGACAACACCAAGTCCTCTTCAGCAGTGTCAGTTGACAATGAACAAGGATGAGAAAAATATTAAGATATTTTAGATGAAAAGCATCCTCCATCTGTGGTCCTCTTAACTTTTTTGCAAGGTGATCAAAACTGTATGAAAACAGCAAACCCTGTAGGTAATTAAGCATTTGATGTCAAAGAATATCCTAAAATAGGTAAGATATGTAAAGAACAAAGGAGAAGAAGGGTTTTTTAACAAACAAAAAAAATATTGTATTCAATGATACATATCATAAATAGCAATACATCAATAGTCAGTTCTGGTGAACCACCATGGGAGTTGTGGTCCCGTGTGGTGAAGTTTAGGCCCTAGGGGGCGCTATACATACATTGTCTAACATTGTGTAGACAATATATGTTAGACAATATATGTATAGCGCCCCCTTGGGCCTGAACTTCACTACACGGGACCACAACTCTAATGGGGAGTGAAAGAGGAGAACTCTACCCCATACTTGCTGAACCTCACATCATTCAAGGGGGAATTTGTGGTAATAAGGCCTCTTTAAGCTCCCCCCCCCCCCCCCCCCCCCCACTGTTGAAGGAAGGCAGCAGACTGAGAAATGGGTTGCAACATGCCTTTTTGCCCAGTGGCCTAGTGTAGGCAGGATCAGGGACCTTTTTAAGACATTCCAAGCATATTACCGTATTTTTCGGACCATAAGACGCACTTTTTTTCCTCCTAAAGTGGGGGGAAAATCAGGGTGCGTCTTATGGTCCGAACTGGTGCGTCTTATAGTCCGGTGCGTCTTATGGTCCGAAAAATACGGTATATCAATGTTCTCCACCTGCAGTGTCCACATACTATACAATATGACAGATTTTTCTAAGTTCAATTTGTAAATGAATTAAAGTGCCACACAAAAAAAAAAGGTGCCAATTGAAAAAAAAACTATTGTTGACTTAGCATTGTGATGCTAAGAAACCAAATTTGTGAGTCAATTTACCTCTGACTGGCTTTAAAAATGTGTTTTACCATCTTTAACTTTAATCTCAGTCAATTCAGCCTGCAGATCATGACAGCTGGCAGAGGCTGTTGGCTGGATTGGCTGAGTTGTACATTATACCTGTCATTGACAGGTATAACATACAGCCCTAGGTAGCACAGCTGTTAAAGAATAACTAAAACAAGAAACATGGCTAAAACACCCAACCATTATGTTTCTTTTTATGAATATCTATGTGTCCATAACGCAGGGAACTGGTTCCTACTGCCTGTATAGGTCCTTTTTGGTATTTACGCTCCGTGTTACTGTTAGGGGTCAGCAGTATTCTGCTGAAAACAAAATGTTACCCACATTTGTTTCAGATTGTAATCCCCCCCGGCTTCCATGGAAGACATATCTTACTGGCACCCCAAGCAAGATAAACAATGCACTAGACAGCATATAGCGTGTCTTAGACAGGGATAGCACATGTCCTGCTTGTGGACTATGACAGCTGTCAGTGGCTGGCTGATAGATTGGCTGAGCCATATACCATACCTGTAACTGATTTTAAAGGGATTCAAATTCAGATACTAAATCTTATACAATGGGTCAATTAGGGTAACTGATGGTGAACCAAACTGAAGGAAATTTACCAATAATATTCCTAAGTGCTTTAGTCTGACTTGATTTTGCCATTGTTTTGCAAGTTTGGGAATTGTCAAATGCTGCTTATATCAGTACCCTCTATGCCTCTTTTTGCCCTGTTCTCCTTTTCCACTCTAATAGTAGCCTTGGGTTGGAAGTGCAAAATAAGACTGTCCTTATTACAACCAGGCACAGTATTTATGTATGGTGGTCAGAACATCCAAATTGTTCTCACTAATAATCTTTCACTGATATGAACAGTGCAAAAAACTCCACATTGATATACTGGGCAAACACCCTAGAAACCAACTTGATCATATAAAAAAGAAAAAATAGTAATTCATTATGAAAAGAGCTAAGAATGAACTTTTTGCATTCCAATCTTTCAACCATCAGGTTTGTGGCTAGCTTAGAGTCATATAGCATGGTTTATGTTATTAGTTATTTTATGCTTGGTCAAGTAATGACAGAGTGGAAAATTCTGTCCACATCTCCAGAAACCTATTGTGTTACTTCGACTAGCTAGTTCAAATATAAAATTATACTGGAACATTCATTTACCTAGTACAGAAACAATTTGTACATTTTGAAACCAAACTACACTGTAAATTATAGCTTATTCACATCCCACTTCTGGGAAGAGCAGTGAGCTAATAACACAAGTAGGAAATGAGATTTGCCATGGTTGCCAGTTACAAAAAAAATATAGCTGAGTGTAGATTAAAATAGAAATTAATTTTTAAAATACATTAGTTCACACAATGATTTGTGTAGCATTTAAATATGTTATTTTTCAACATATATAGTAAAGGTAAAGATGTTTGAGCTTTACTTTTAAATTAGCCACACAATGCTTAAAGACCCACATGATGACATTGCAACCTTAAATGAACGACAAATCATCACATATTACACCGTGTCATTATTCAACAAAAACAAAATCAAAATGCAGAAGCAGTGTGTAATGAGTTATGTACATGACTTCCACTTTCAAAGGTATAAAAAAGTGCTGTTAATCAATTGCACTTTGTTTAACTGATTATCAAAAAGTCTGATCACCTTCATAAAAGCAAAAGTTTGGGCAGTTTGCCGGTCTGGAGCATTCAGGTGAATGTTAGCTCAATGCCAAGGAGGAAAGACATCAGCGGTGATCTTAGAGAAGCAATTACTGCTGCCCATTAATCTGGAAACTGTTATAAGGCCATTTCCAAATTGAAATTCATAATTCTACATTGAGAAAGAATATTTACAAGTAGAAAACTATCTATTCAATCTTCCCAGGAGTAGGCATTCCAGAAAATTGTCCTAAATTGCCAAATTGCCCTAAGGTCAGACTGTGCAATGCTCAAAAAAATTGCAAAGGAAAAAAGTCAAGAGCTACATCTCAGAATCTACAGGCATCTACTGGCATCAGTTACCATATCAAATGTTTAAATGCACCAACAGTGCAACAGACTGAACAAGCATGGCTTGTTTGAAAGGGTTTCCAGGAAAAACTACTCTTCTCTGTTAAAAAAAAAATGGCAACACAGTTTAGGTCTAGTTGCATCTGAACAAACCACAAGACTTCTGGAACAATGTCCTTTGAACAAATGAGAACAATGTGGAGATATTTGGCCATAATGTACAGTGTCACATTTTGGAAAATCAAACACAAACGCATATCAGCACAAACACTTCGGCGCAAATACCAATTGTCAAGCACGATAGTGGAGGGGTGATGATGTGGGCTCCATTTGCAGCCTTGGCATCTCAAAATCATTTAGTTTACCACAAACTTCCCTGTGTTTCAAAGTATTCGCAATTTAAAAAGTTCAAAAGTAAAGCCATTTGTGGGACAGCTAAAGTGTACAATAGCCTTGTCCTGACCTCAACCCCAGTGGAGGAATGTTAAGAGAACTGGGTAAAAATCAATGCCCCTAAACCTCAATGAACTAAAAAAAATACTGTAAACAATAGCAGGTCAAAATTCAGTTAAAGTTATTGCTGTTTAAGGTGGTTCTACATCCTTTGAATCATGGTGTTGGGCTTCACTTTTTATATAGTGACAGAATTTAATCTATTGTGTGCTATCTTACACCTAAGGTTGGATTTAAAGCACTTTAGTTGAACCAGGCCATGTGATTTTTTTTATTATGTTTTAATACTTAAAAACTTAGAATTGAAAGGGGGTGCTCATTCTTTTAAACAGCTGTATATGTATTTTATGCAGCGGCTAACATAAGCCCATAATCATTGTCATCCTCATGTAAAGCACTGACATTTGCTGCAACTGAAGGATCCAATGCGATAAAAGTATAAATAAATCTTACAAATAATACGCTTAGAATGTTTTAAAGCTGTACATGTTATTAATGTTTTATTTTGTGTTTAAACCAGATACTTCTTTAAGCATGGAGCCTGGGTGGCCAGGTAAATGGGGTGGGGGGAGTAGCTAGTGTGTGGCCCCCTCTAGGTCCCAAGGGACCCAGGTGTTCTGGTATAAGAGGGCAGAAAATCTGTTCCATGGAGAGACCCCATAGCTTAGATATAGTGCCTAATTCCTACAATCTGTCCTCCAACGGTTGTAGGGGTTTACAGAGGAAGCTTATTAAAATCTGGTTGGCCATTTATTAGCTATCCTCTACCCATTTCTGGAAAAGGTTAGCCTATGAAAATATAATTTGGTAAGGGATTATTTTACAATAATCTCTGCAAGGGACTTCTCTAGCCCCTTTGTTAAAAAAAATTGTGCTATTGTTTTGCGGTTTAGATCTTTGTAGGGCTATTTGTACAAAATTATATACTAAAAAGCTATATATACCCATATTTCTTAGCCTTTTTCTTATTACATTCACTTCAAAAAAGGTGTTCACTTATTAGTGTGAAAAACTATTGGAGTAGAGAAGTGCTTTTATTTAAATTACTAATGAACAGCATTAACACTCCCAGCAGGTACGCCGAAAAACACATAATAGCCTGACAATTGTAGATCATTAAGAAAAGATTATTGTGACTGATATATACAATGTGCAGCAACTCTAATAATAAACTAGATAAAAAAACTTTGCAGTCAGGTATAAAGTACTGGAAAGGGCCTTCACAAATCTGCAGCAGTTTTCACATCCCGTTGATGGGATTTAATACTGTCCTGATGATGGGCAAAGATCCACTCATTGATAGTGTCAAAGATTTTACCTTCTTTTATCTGCACACATGACTCTGATGCCAAGGATATCCCCCAATCCCCATACCACCAAAACTCACCATTCTCCCTCTTCCCTACCTAAATGAAACATGAAACATGTATTTGGGAAAATGGCCAGCAGACAGTTTATTAACAAAACACTTTGATCGTAAATGATGCCATACAAAGAACATCATCAGTATAAATCAATAAATCTATAACCACATAAATATATTATCATCAAAATTATAAATAAACTAACATTAACATTAACAACTCTCTTCAGGTTGCCGACCTTCAAAAGCACAACTCACTTCATATGTTTTTAAAAGGTCTGTATCCTTATTTTAAAATTTTGTTCCCAGCCACAACTTCACAGTTGAATGCCACTTAATTTGCTACCTCCCCCACTCCCCCCCGTAAAGCTGCAATGCCCATTACAGTAAAGTAGGAGATACCACACTATTTCCCATTTCCTGTTTCTTCTCCTTTTAACCCCTTTTTTCCTCCAAACTCAAATACTACCATCATAAATCACCCCTATGCCTCTCTTTCTATCCCTTAACCCTTCACTTGCCTGAATCCCTAGCTCCTGGTCATGCTCCTCAGCTTTAGCCTTTTGTAATGGTCTTTATCTATGATGAACAACCTCACTGGTGTACAGGAATGTGTAGAAGGCATGATTTGAAGTGCCAAAGCTTTGTTCATCAACAACCTGGTATTGTTTTTTATATGGCATGTTATATACATTAAATCTTTGACAGCATGAGAGATTTAAAAAAAATCTTGAAGTATTCAGTAAATATTTTTATATATTCAGAATAAAAGATATTTTGGCACCTTGCATAACCCTCAGGAAAAGGGATTTGAACTTTATTTTTTGAAATCTAGCAATCCTAAAGAACAAACATATTGATTTTAAAATACTATATATTCACAAAAAGGATTTATGCTGAATAATCATATAGTTTCCTACTTGGAAACCTGCATAGTCCTTATCCATTCCTCTATGAAATACATAGGGCCTGAGTGAACCATAAGCTCCTATTATCTAGTGGGACATCAAAATTTTTTAAACTCCTTAACAACTCCTAAACAGTTTTTAACTCTTAAATAGTAATACTAATAATATCCTAATACTATGTGCATGCCTCAAATATGGCATATATTAAGGAAATATACTATTTTATTTTGCGTATATTCACCTTACAAGGAGTGGGATGCTTGGCCCAGTGATCTTACAACGAGTGAGGAGCCTTAACTCACTTGAAGCATGGCTTATTGCTTGGGGAAAAAGTTTTTTGTCCAAATGTCTTAGGTGCATGTATGGTATCTAGGTGCTGAACCATCTTACATCTGCCAAGAGTTGATATGGTTTGGCACATTGCCATATAAAGCCATTGGATCTAGCTTCAGTTGCTGTTTTAAGTTAAAAATAAATATTTAAAAAAAAAAATGTTGTAATTTATAATAATCGATATTTATCTGTTAATCTTACTTCTGTGAAAATCTGACAGTGGTTAGCACTTCTGCGTTGTAGCACTGGAGTCTCAGTTTGAAATCCTCACCAGGAAGCTAGCTGCATGCCTAATTATTATCATTATTAAACAGTATCTATATAGCGCCAACATTAAACAGCGCTAAATTGTAATTTGTATGTGTATTATAATTGTTAGCATTATTATTATTCATATTAGGACAACTATTTTGGCAAACCAGTCTTTTAAACCTATTTATCCAATCTCAGAATCAGATACAGTGTTAATTATGAATGAGCCAGGAAACCAACTTTTTTAGTATTCAACCAAGTTTTTTTTAGATCTTTGCTTTTCTTGCATTTTGTTTTGTTGTGCCTTTTCTGTCCAGATGAGAGTTAATTAATGAATACAACACAGTAATACAAAAAAGAAATTTCATTTCTTTGAGATTTGCTTGCAGGAAATTAAAATTGAATTGTTGCATGCATTAAGTTATGGGGCCTGTACTGAATACTATACAAAAGTACAAAGGAAAGTAAGTTCAGTAATAAAAGGAAACTAAATCAGAGGAATGCCATGAACTTCTGAGCTTTGATATTGTTTTAAACATGAATAAAAAAGGCTTATAATGTGTTGTAATTATAGGTATGTCTGGGCAGCAGTGCAGAACACATATTAGAAAATGATGTGTTTTTTGCTTCTTACATTTAGCCTCTTTTCCACACTTCAAAAGCCTTTATGCAAGCAATTAAATGTTGCTATACTAAGTAGATTGGGTACATTTAAAAGCCTAACTTCCAACAACAAAGAGACGTGTAAAACTACAAAATGGGCAGGATGTTTTTATCAGCGCAGTAATGATTTCAAGAAAATTTTCTGTAGATTATATTTTATAGATGCAGTACATCCTCTGCACTGCAATATTTTTGTTATATAGCATTTAGTATAGCGTGTGTGAGAGAGAATATCATAATGATGCTTTGATGTCCTGTTTTGGATATCAGCAATTTAGAAACCAGCTTCTTCCTACTTATAACACCCCAATGAGACATCGTCTTTTAGCTGCTCAGTCTTGGCATATCACTACAATTTTATTTAACTATTTGCTATGGATTTCTCACAATACACCTTGCCTTACTAAATAAAATTTCATAAAAAGAATGAACTCACACTGGTGAACATAAATAATGCATGTCTTTTTGGTATGCCATATCTTTAGGATATGCCATGACATGTCAACAAGTATAAATAAATATTAATATACCACTGTTAGGAGCAAAGCAGCCCTGACACAAAGTGGAAACTTTACATTTTTCTATGGCTTCAGAGGTAAACAGGAAGCTTTTTCTGCTCATTCGAAATGTGTAAATATTTAATTGTGCACTATATGGATAGAGGTTCTCCTTAAGATGCAGTTATCTGCAGATATAGTTTGCATATAGCTTATGTTGTAAATAATTTTTAGTTCAAATTCTTTATTATGCCTTTGCAGGGATTTCCCTATATTTGTGTTATTGTAGGGGGGGGGGGGGTGTTCGTACAAGGTGCAGGACTCAAGTAAATAGATCAGACTCTGTTCACTTGGTCTTGCCAGAGCTTTTGGTAGTTTAGGGTAGAAATAACCTCAGATGAGGACAGAAAAGCATGCAAAATGGGCCCTGACTGTGTTGTCGGGCATAAAGTAAGAGGTGCAATCATGCAGAGGCTAGCATTGGCTTACTACTTGAATAAACATATAGACAAGAATGCTCAGAACATCTATTAAGATTTGGCTTTATCAGGAAGGTCATTTACACAGTACCTTCTTTGACCAGTTATACACTGTAGGTAGACTCTAGTGGTGCATGGTTGTTATAGCAAGGCTTTAACCCTCTCAAAACAGGTATTTTTGTTTTGTTGGGGTTTTTTTATGTGGCTAAATGATGATAACTGAATGTTTGAGCTTTTATTGAGTATTTTGCACGAAACAACTTTTTAATCTCTTTTACAGAGGTGGTTCCAGATGTTACCTTTTACTGTTTTACATTACTCCGAAGGGCAAATGTTACTACATCAGTGCTAATGGGGGTTTATTGGTTGGATATTGGCTACCCAGGCCTTAAAAGCCTGGTCCCCAACAAGCATTAGTGGAGGATATCGAAATTTTCTCACATATCATAGACCAACAGGTAGCTGCAGTTATGCCTGCTGCTCAGTTACTGCTGCCACACTCACCCACAATTAGGCTTTTTTGCCCGTTATAGAGGACAGAGTACTGTAGCACTTTGTGCTGGACCTAGTATTCTTCTGTATTCTGTATATAAGTATGTACCTCTTCCCCACATCTCTTAGCATTACCTCCCCTGTATTTGTTTTTTTACACTGTTGTTGGTTCTCCTCCCTCTTGAAGCACGAGTACACATTCTGAGGAAAGACTTCTGTATCTGACATGACAATTAAAGTGTTATCCCTCAACGCTAAAAGTCTTAACTCACCGACCAAGAGGTCTATTTTATTGAACAATCTTCACAAGGCCAGATGCCATATTGCGTTCTTACAAGGGTAAGATAACCTCCCAAGAGTTCACTTTAGTGAATGTATACTTACCTAATGCTAATCAGATTTCTGGACAAAGTGTTGACCACACTAGAAAAAATCAAAACTGGCACGATTATAGTTGGGGGTGATTTCAACATGGTGTTAAACCCGCAATCAGACATGCCTAAAGGACACTCCCATCTACCCTTCTCCTTCCATAAAAGGTTGAAGACTTTACTTCATGATCACCAATTGGTGGACAAATGGAGGATTTAACACCCAAGCACCAAGGATTATACATTTTATTCCCCGGTCCACAAATTTTACTCCAGATTACATTTTTTCCTCGTATCACATAACGCAATCCCACAGGTCCAACCCTCAGACATAGGCGCAATATTCTTTTCGGACCATGTTTTTATAACACTCACTGTCACTGCAACTTAAAACTCAGTTAAGTCTACTACTTGGAGACCTAATGATCTACTGTTGGAGACGCCAGAAGTTTCAGAAAAGCTTGGAAATGATATCCAGGAGTTTTTCACACTAAATAAGGGTTCAACTGAAGATCTATTCCACGTATGGGAAGCCCATAAATGTCATATAAGGGGCTGTTTATCCAGCAGGGCAGGAGATTTAAAAAGCATAGGACTGAAAAGTTAAATTCTCTTCTGGCAGAACTACACCAGCTGGAAACTCAACATAAGAGACAGCATAGTGATCCCTTGGAGGCTAGATTGCTAGATATTCGTACACAAATTATTGAGTTTTATCAAAGCAAAGCCAAATCCTAACTTCTTCATTGCAGAAGATATTACTACCAACATGCCAACCATTGTGGGAAAGCGTTGGCTAAAGAAAAACAGGCCCCTATGTACATTCCCAGTGTTAAAGATGCCACAGATAGGCTGGTATACACCAACCCTGATATTGCTTGTTCATTTTATACCTATTACCACCGTCTCTATGATCTGCACCCGAAGGGTAACGGGTCCAAGGGCGATCCTAAATTGCAGCGCATTAACGATTCTTTGGAACAATTGGAGCTCCCTAAAATATCGGAGGAATCCTGAGACTTACTGGATAAACCAATTACAACGGAAGAGCTTCAGCCTGCTACTACCCGAGCTGCCTCGGGTAAAGCATCAGGACAAGATGAGTTTACTCTGCGTAGTATAAAAACTATTAAACCATCCTCAGCTCCCATCTAATTGAAACATACAATGCCATATCACAGGGCCACATGCCAACGCCTGATATCCTTTTTGCGCAAATCTCGGTTATACTGAAGCCAGATAAAGATCCTAAGTCATGAATGTTATGCTATGACTTTTAAACGTCCTACGAGCATTACCAGCACAGATCCTAAATGCTTTAAAATCGGAGTTTGCCAATTTTATTTGGAAGAACGTTATACATAGAGGTTTGGCATTTCCTGACCCTGTCTTGTATCACAGGGTGGTACATTTAGCAAGACTGATAGATTGGTGTACTAATAGACAATCAAAGCTCTGGGTGAGAAACTTTCGCTTGGGCACCCACCGCAATTAAAGCCAAAATGTCTAAACACCCGGTTTTGGGGCACACCTTATCAGCAGTCTCAAAGTATTTCCAGACCCAAAATGTTACTGCCTTCCCATCTCCACTTTCACCGATATTGGGCCATACTGATTTTTCCTTCTGGTATCTCAGACCGCTTGTGGTGCGCTAGAAGGATTTTCTCGAGCCAAACATTTTATCCGACATGACTCATGGGCCTCCTTTATAGATCTGCAACCTGAGAGTCACCAGCCAACTCTGAGCACTTGGCGCACAATCCAACTGACATATTTTCTAAAGTCTCTCCCTCAGCCCTCCAAGTTTGTACGCCCACTTCTACCCCTGGAATTTCAGTGTGTCTCCCAAGCAGGTGCTAGTGGTACCCTATCTTGTGCCTACCAAAGTCTCATCTCGACGTTGACTGACGTTGCCCCCCCTTTTGTGTCAAGGTGGGAGGAGGAACTGGGTTTCCACCTCACGGATCAGCAACAAGAGTTGATGCTATATTTTGGCCATAAAGCCTCCGTATGCAATAAGTATCAAGAAATAATTACAAATTGGTCACCAGATGGTATAGAACACCGGTTTAACATGCAAAAAAATTCATCCTCTTGTGGACACAAACTGTTGGAGATGTAGTGATGCCCCTGGTACCTTACTTCATATTTTCTGGGACTGTCTGAGCCTTGCTCCCTTTTGGGATTCAGTGGCAAAACTTATATATGACCTTACATCAATGGATATACAGGATAAGCCTGAACTGGCTCTGCTTCACATCTCCAACATAAAACAAGGAAACAATACAAATCCTCTCTACTGCGGCACTTACTAAATGCCCCAAAGGCATGTATTCCCTCATGTTAGTGGTTGGGGAGAGCAACTGACATATATCATATGGATGATTTGATATCCACAGATTTAGGGACTTCTGAAAAACTTACCCGTACCTGTTTCTACTGGATTCAGTTCTGTACTTCGCCCAATTTAAATTCCTTATCTTTGAAGGTCTACATCTCAAGTCTACTGTGACTTTCAGGATTGTAATAAATTTTATATGACATATTTTCATAGCTGTGTGGAATTACTGTGCTAGTGCTGCTTGTCATCGCCACCCCTCCCCTTCCCTATTCCCCTTCTCTATTTCCCTTCTACACCTCCACCTACACTCCTTCTTGTTGTTTATACTAAATGTTTATAAAAAATGTAACTGAGATGCTTTGGGTGCGCTGTTCATAGATACATTGTTTATATTCACCTTTTCACTGTACTGACGATATTGCTATGTAAACCTGGTATTTTTGTACCTAAAAGTGTTTCAATAAAACATTTAAATATAAAAAAAGGAAGGTTATTCACACATTTTATTCTTTATAATTTATATTTCAGGTTGAAATGTCCAAGACCATGTTCATTAATTAATAATCTTCTTATAGTACCAGAGATTTTAATACTTTATTTTTATTGGTAATGGTAATGTTTTGCTGAAAACTATTTAGGGTAACCATACATAGGTAAAATATATTGCACATGTTACAAGCAATGCTTACATGGTGTAGACATTAAAATTACATTAAATCTAGTAAATCGTAAACATAACTACTGACTTTCCTAACAGCCATATCTTTATCAAATTCTAATATCTACAGAAAATGTAAAAAGCGAATATTCTAGACAAAGGGCTGGTGGGAAGAAAAGTCATATTATTAGACAGAAATGTGGACATCTGCAAAACCCACAAGTAACAACTGAAGTTCCATCTGCAAATGTACTAGTCTGCTAACCTTTTCTTTAGCCTTTTATACTTTATTTTATTTTTTTTTTAAATACACCTGGAATATGCTCTGATACCTTCAAGGTTGTCAGATGGAACAAGTGTGGGCTGATAATAAGCACTCTTTCAGCACAGAGTAGAAAAAATAACCTCCACATTTTTCTGTCTTTTTTCTTTAAGGTCAAAGAAGAAACAATTTTTTTTTAAATGATGTTATAATAATGTTTATAAAAAGGTCTTGGGCTTTACAATTCAAGACTTATTGCATACTGAAAACATTTTAAGCATACAACATTATAAGAAAGTGTATGTCCTAAGATGACCACCATTACCCAACAGTAGTATGGTAGTTTAAAGCTTAACTCAGCTGTAATCACTCTTAAAGTGGACCTGCCACTGTGGTAATATAAGCTGCCATTGCTGAATTTATTCCAAAGAATGTCAATTGCCTGCATGTAAAGCTGACCCTTTGTTTTTTATTATTTTCAGTCACACTCTTGAAACAAACATGATAACAAACATGATAACTGTGACAAGATAGGGGAACAAGAGGAAAGATTGCACCATGCTGTAGATTTGAATGATTGTAGACTTATATAAACATCCATTCATCAAAAATATGCTTTCTTTCCATTTGTAATTCACATTAGAAGACACCTTCTTTTATGACTATGCCAGTGACCACCCACACATACACACACTGGATTCACTATAATATCACCCAACATGTTGATTTTTTTTTGTTTATACCACCCATTTCTCTTGCTCTTCCTGTGCCCTTGACATGGTTACCTTGTCTTCTGCCCACCATTAGTTGTACAACTTCTACACTCTGTCAGGTGCTGAATCTCATGCAAATGTTGCCCTAATATCTGTGTATGTAACATTTACCTTTTCCCCACTAAAGCGCAGGCATCTCTCTCCTGAGCATGTGGGCAGTTCTGACACTGGGCATGCCTCTGTTTCCATGCTTTATCAATTCCGTCCAATCCGCTGGCCAATCATAAAATAACCTTTTGACCAGCCCTGGCTATTTAGCTAGCTCAAAAACTGCAGTCTGTGTTCGTGCAATGTGTCTCCATTGTCCCAAGCCTCTAGTTCCTCCATCCAGTGTCTCCGTCCAGTGTCTCCTATGTTCCCTGTGCCCGCAGGGGCCCCTGTGTCTCTGATGTCTGTCTCCTGGATCCCTGGCAATTGACCCCTGTTGTGTGACCTGACCTCTCCTGCTTGCTGCCTGCCTTGACCCTGGCTTTCCTCGACTATCCTTCTGCTTTTTGATTTGGTACTGTGTTTTGCCCACCTTGGTGTGCCCAAGGACCGCAACCTGGCACTAACCAGCGGCGCAACATCCTCACCATCAGAGGCTCTGGAGAAAACCTGGTTACTGCTTAGACTCTGTGCCTTGGGGCTCAAACCACCTCCGTGGAAGCCGTAGCGCTAGTGGTCCTGTCTCTTTGTGCATGACATGTATCCCTTCTGTAACTTTCTCTTTTGGCAACAACAACCGGTATCTCTTTGGTGGTCACCAAAACCTAGAGGAAATATGCCTAGTTGCCCACTCTTCACTTTGCACTTGAACCCTTCTAGTCCTTGAGGTCTATAAACATGCACTTTAGTTGACTTTGAAGGTATTATTGGAGTGGCACAGGGCTATTATTGGCTGTTCACTAGGGCGTTATATTACATTGCAGCACATCACGGACTTAAAAAGAAAAAAGTTTAGTGAACAAAATAAACAGAACAATTGTGTGGGTTCTGTAGTATATATTGATGTGCAGTATGTTTATGAAGTTTTATAGGAGCACACCCTAAAGGTAAAAAACTTACAATAAAGCTCATGAAATAAACCTTCATTTGCTTCTGGCACTTTATATTTTTGAAAGTTTTTGAAAAGTATCATTATAATTATACAAGCAATCTCAGTTGAAATGAAATACAGCATATGCACATTGTCTTTGTAGCAGTAGCGGATATGTAAAATGATGTTTTCTAAGATATGATGAATATGTGTTGAAGAAGAGGAAAGATTTCACAACACTGCAGATGTGAGTTATTGTAGAATGAATGAAACTTCCACTAATTTAACATATGCTTTCTTTTCAGTTCTAGTGCACATAAGAAGACATCTTTTCTTTGACGATGATTGACTTGACAGTGTAGTATCCGTTCTACACCCCCATAAGTTATTCTTTGGTGACCAGCATACAATGATGCTAATGACTAGCAGATGTTTACTAAACATAATTAATTAGAATTTGAGATCTGCATTCATTTGCCAGTACACCATGATACAAATCTATGAGCTACTGAAATTCCAATGCTAGTAATGATGTGTAGCACTAATTCTACTTTCATTATTTCACCATATGATTCTCTAGGGGGCATTGGACTTGGCATAGTGATGCTATTTGTTAAGTAATCTATTTTATAAATAAATCTATTTAGATAAAAGTAATTAAAAAATTACAGTTGGCCAAGATGGAGCATATTATCATCATTTTGGTATAAGATGAGCACAATGATTTCATTTAAACCAGTTTTGTCTGTCACATACTGAGGATGGCTCAGTTTTGTAGGCTTAATTGATCTTTCAATGCATTTTTGACTTCTAGGAATAAATGAGACCACATCCACCATAGTTCCTCTTTATTAAAAGTGAATTTAAAATTGTTTCATCTGACAGATAAATATAAAGCAGTGCCTGAAAACTGCAGAAAAGTAACCACTCCCAATAGCTACCCCATATGAACTGACTACAAATTAAATGAACTATGAAATTTTTGGATCATAGTTTAAGAACATTACATAAATGCTGTCCAAACATTTTCTCTGTGCTGAATATTTATTTGTTTCATATAGGGCTGTATAATGGATGCATGAATGTTTGTTTGACATTTCTTACAAATTACTGGAAGTTTTTAAGGCTGACCTGAAAAAGCAAGTTGCTGACCTTTTTGCTGTGTGACCATTCACTTTAACAACAAATTTCACATAAGGATATGTGTGCATTTAATGTATTTTTTGCATGTTATTTACTTCCAGGACCGCCGTTTTGGATTTGATGTCACTCAAGTGGCACTCTATATTATTGCTCTTCACTTCTCTCCGTACTGCTACATTAAAGGCTGTAGGGAGGGGAGGGGAGAAGTGGAGAAATCTGGTCTCCTACAAGAAAGAGCGCTCTACTGGGGTATTTGACTAGACAGAGAAGTCTTTAGTTTTCTCCAAAGGTGCACTACAAATAAGTAAAAATGTTAAGAGTAATTAAAAACACTACAAACATTTAAATAATTGGCAATATATGTGTGTTATCTTTCAGTATCTGAGTCAGTGACCCAAAACAAGCATGGGGATTAGGACTTTGTTTTTCTTCATATTTTTTGGATGTGTGTCTGAAAAAGCACTTAAGCCAAATGAGTCAGCTTAACTGTCACATAACTAGCAATTTTAAAACAAGGTCAGCATTGACAGGAACTATGTTTTTCTCATTACCAGTTTTCCTAACAATTGCTTGAGACTTTTTTAAATAGCATATTCATAAGTCATTTTATTGCCATTTAAACTTCTGATTTTAAATAAATTTAATAAAAAGCATCTTGCACAAGTTGTTGTAGACAGCACTGTTATAGTGCAGAAATAATCATGCAAATGTTTTTATTAAAATTTGTAATTTGATTCTTTATATATTCAATCAAATTGTAATATTTTCTTTACAAAAACAGCTACAAAACAGAAAATGTCAAACCTAAAAAAATGTTGGTTATAAAATGTTGGAGTACTGGTTTTAGGTGTACTTAGGGGGCTAATCTAACATTCACCCAACATTCTTTGGTGGTGAATCTTTCATCTACACATGTTTTCAATGGCAATGATATATTCTCCACCTGAGAATATTTAGTGATATTTAGATTTGCAAAAAGGACCTCCTAAGTTGTCTTAAACCAACATAAATTTAATGTGAAACGCCCATTTGTCCTTGTGGGCCCTCGTGTTGTTGTTCCCAACATTGTTTCAGCCTGATCACTAGAGGACATCATCTCAGCCTAAACAAAATCACTTGATGGGGGATTAAATTATGTAAACTCCATATATATTGCCAATTCCCAGTCCTTAAATATGATGAATACAATTTTTTTCTCCATGCCAAATAAATATTCTGCAATACAGAAAACTGCATGGTAATCCAGCTGACAATCCAATGTTCTTTAACTTCCTGGGCACTCTTTAGTACTGTAAACTCAAAAAAACATCTCCTCCTAGGCATCTTGATGAAGGAGCTGTTTGTAGTCACGGTGGCTCAGTGAATACCACTCTTGCCTTTGCAGCGTTAGGTCCCAGGTTCAAATCTCAGCCAAAACACTATCTGCATGGAGTTTGCAGGTTCTTCCCATGTTTGTGCAGCTTTCCTCTGGGTACTCTGGTTTCCTCCCACATTCCAAAAACTTGCAGTTTTTCCCCCTTAAAAAAATGACCTTAGAATGTATTGAAGACATATGACTGAGGTAGGGACATTGGATTGTGAGCTGCTTTGAGGGACAGCTAGTGACATAACTATGGACTTTGTATGTTGGTCGCTATATAAACACTGTATAATAAAAATAATAAAATACATAGAAGAAAAAGAAAGCCTGAAAAAGAAAACTAATGCAACTTCCATATCTAATGATTGGTATTGTACAATATATAAAGGCTTGGATTCAGATACAAAGACTGCATTTAAAGTCAAAAGGTGCATCTTTAAGAAAATATTATAATGTTGTTTTATACATGTGAGAAATGTATTTGTGCATACATTTACTAAATGGAACATTTTAAGAAGGTTGGACAGCCATTCCAAGCAATGATACTGCTAAAAAATATCATCAGAATGTGCAATTTGCATTTGCAATTTTCTGCAGTGGTCCTTTTTCAGATGAATAGATATGTGCTCATAAAGCAGAATTAAAACAATGCTGCCAAAGTATACTAATCAATTCCACAAAATGTTTTGGCATCCAAAACTAAAACATTTATAATGAAAAGAGGCAGTCACTCTGAGGCTCTGTAGATGCAATTCTCACATTTCATCATAATCGGACAATATTGTATTGCTATAAAATCCAACAGAATCTGGCAAGAACGAATCACTACTGTTTCTCATAAAGAACCATTACCTACTTATAAAGATATGCAGGTGTGCATACATACAGAAAAGAAAATCAGATCATCAGAATTCTTCAGATGTATTATTCTCCCGGGCGGTTAATTTATGTCCGAATTTATATGTCTAATAGAGGTACATTTTTTTTCATTCAAATTTATTTTACAGTATAATATAATATTATGAGTATAATAAAGTTTGAAACACAAAATCATGTCAAAATAATACATTAAATAAACTATAAACATTTTTTTTAAATATTATAAACAAAAATAATATACTCATATTATATTATAATGTAAAATAATTTTTCATGAAATACAATGTACTGCTTTTACACAAATAAATCCACTGTATTGCATGTAAAACAGTTATTTTGTATTGAATACAATACAAATAGATCTGAAATTCCTGCGGTGTCCCTGACGCAACGGCCACACGCATTGACGTCACCGGAAACTCCCGGTGACTCATCTGATGCAAAAGAAGCCCGCTGGAGGAAGCGAGAAGATGGGGATTCCGAAGGAGGATACGGACGGATCAGGTAAGGCTCTACTTACTATTGTTTTACATTGTTTTAACTTTAGGTTACCGCTTTCAGCATCTTTTTTTACCCCGTCACACTCGGAGTTACCGATGGGGAGGTGTCAAAAGGTCTAAAAAACTCATTACATGCATTGAGAACAGAAAACAGAGAATGTACATTTACTATCTATGTATGCACCCATCAATAGAATGGGATATTGAGAGGAAATTTGAATAATTAATAACAAGAAGATTGTGGGAGAAAATAAATAATGTACTGTCACATATTTGTCACATCAATCATTTTTCTACACTAAACAAGTTTTCAAGAAAATAAAATACTTTTATCTGTCTCATAGCAAAGCGTTGTCCAGAATTCCATTTACCATAAGTGGAAGTTAAACAAGTCTGCTATCCAACAAACTGCATAGAATCAGATGAAATGGCATATGAATCAAATGTCCTTAAGAAGAATATCTCAATCTATACACGTTCTGTTCCACGGTGCAATGAGCCCTTGTACGCTAGTATTCAGTATTCAGAACACTGCTTTATTTAAAGTGATATTTTTTTTTATCATCACCCTCTCAGTGATCAGTAACATCATTACCAAAACCTGCATAGGATCAGCTTATTAAAATTCATTCTATATACTGAACACACACAGTATGACTGCAATTCTAATTTGAGTCAGAATGTTTTTTTTTACAAAATGTGGTTTATTTACCAACTTAGCACTGCATTATGAAATATTTTTTAGAATTGAGATTAAAGAAAGTATAACACTACCTGCTTTGATTAAACAATTATGTATAATTGTTTAGATTCATTTAAAAAGCTAGTGTAAAAACTCAGAATTCATTAGTGATGTCCCTCGTGAAAGTCTTAAAATGCTGAGATCCAACATAACCATGAAAATTGCTTAACAGTTTGGAGCTCTGTCCTCTTTTCATTATATTCATGTTTTCACCCTGT
Organism: Pyxicephalus adspersus; assembly: GCF_032062135.1. NCBI lineage: Eukaryota > Metazoa > Chordata > Amphibia > Anura > Pyxicephalidae > Pyxicephalus > Pyxicephalus adspersus. Next base: position 28,520,087 of record NC_092867.1, read on the forward strand.
AGCACTCCTGCAGTTCTCATATGTCCATCTTATTTCCAGATTTATTGACTACCAGCAACATCAAGCCTATTTCTCCTGTACTCCTCGGCCAACTTCTAGAGAGATAAAATACTAACATCATAAAACCTTCTTCTCCTCTACTTCTCACCTCATTTCCAAACAGATGGACTACCAGCATGTTCAAGCCACCTTCTCTTCCACTCGGCATTGTCCATACCCCCCTCTTTTTTTTTAGCTGCCTGGACTGTCTGTCATTTCATGCAGTGTCATGTGGGGGTGGTAGCTTGATGGTCTTAATGGAGATGCAAGGAATTTGAACATCAGGGAAGTCTTCAGTTCAAAGCCTGGACAATATTATCAATGGTATCATCATTAGTGAAAAACAGTTTAATACAACAATAGGAAAGTATTAAAATATTTAAACAATGGGCTTTATTTTTTATCCTTTTCCAAGACTAGAGAACACCATCATGGGAGAACCCAGGTGATCCAGCAAACTTTACACACTAATGTGGTTCAGGATTAAAAACATTTGGCAACTAAAAGCAAATCATTTTAAGAAAACTCATTCCAGGTTTGCTAGATCACACAGGTTCGCCCCTAATACTCTATTTTTTCAAGTCTTGGAGAGTTTTAATTAATTAGGCCCAATGTAAAAGATGACAAATAATATTTATTTTCAAATTTTTGCTGATTTCAAGCGATGACTTCCAATGAATGCTACATAAATATTGTGTCCCACAAGTGAATAGCAATTAGAATCGTACAGCAGGGCACATGTCATTTAACATACCCTAAATCGTCTGATACCAGTGGCAGCCATAGCTTTTAGAAAGATCAACAATTATAATCACTGTCTAATGGAAGTATAAGTAATATCATCTTCTTTCACAGGTTGCACATATTCCAATCCTTTTATTATAGCAAAAGGGTCTCTTTAAATACATTTATCCAATGAACTTATTAAAATTACTTTATTGATATCACAGAAATAGTTATGTATAGTAACTAATAACAACCAGTTATTCTAGTCTGGCCAAGCAGTTGTAATATACTAAACTGAGCTTGGTGCATATGAAGTTCCAAAAAAAGGTTTGATTGAGTTAGAAATTTAACTATCCTGAAGCACAAGAAAAACTGATTGGCTTCTCAAATGCTGATTTCAGCCTTCCTTCAAGTAGGCAAGTTGGATTTTACAATTCCGATTTAATTTCACCAACAACAATATAAGCATGTTTCATCAAGACAATGCAACAATGAAACTGATTAAATGATGAGATGGATTGTCACATTTGATGATATGAAAGTACAAAGAAAATGCAGCATTTATAACATTCAATGTGCTGAAAATCTTTTTTGGTTCCTAGTTTTTATCAAAATTGTCTTTTGCAGAATAACATTTTTGCTTGTTATAAAAAGTTAAGATTTTTCCCACCTTGTTAAAGCCAGAAAGTGAACAGAGAGAGAGGATGAGAACAGTAAAGGTATATATCAATTATAAAAAATATTTTCAATTACTGAAATTATACTATTACGAGGTCGTGTTCTCAATGAATTCGGAGTTCATCTGAGTTCGGCCGGAGTCACAGCTGATTGGAGGCACCCACGTGCCTCCAATTAGTACAGACCAGTGACCGTGGGAACTGAACTCAGATGAACTCGCCTGCAGTCACAGCTGATTGGAGGCACCCACGTGGCACTAACGGCACCCACGAGGCACTAACAGCAATGTCTGTTGTGAACTTTGGTCGCTTGTTTAGAAAAAGAAACATGTATTTGAAAATTTTCATCAAAGCAGAACTAAAGTTAAAATAAAAAATCCTACTTACCTTTACTTCTGCAGATCCCTCAATCCCTATGGAGCTGTCCTTAAATTGGTCTAGCTTTGTCCTGGTGTTTTCCTTCATTCCACCGTCAGGGGTGTAGTTGTAAAAAAAGAAGAGGGGGCACAGTACTATCCATGGTAAGCGCACATGCCCATCATTGTTATGTATATACCACATTCCCAAAAAAAATTAGGGCACAGCGTGTGATAGGACCTCTTTAAATGATCTTTTTCTATTTTGTCAAAAATAGTTGTTTGCAGTACTATTCTTTGTTCTGCCAACAATGGTAATTAAATAAAAAATACCTATGTCTCTAAGGGGTCTATTGAAAAATTATTTAACTGTCAATTAAAAATAAAAAAACAACAGTAGCCAATTAGGTAATGTTCCCTTTATCCACATATCCAAACCAAAAAAATCCAAGTATGAGATAAACAATGATGGGCAAAGAATTTAAAAATAGACTACTAAATAATATCACAGCCTGGCTGGAATATTTTTTCGGTTAATGCTAACAAAGAAAGTTTTTTCTCATCATGTGTGTCAATTTTTTTTAAACTTTAAAATGTGATACAGTGATGTTAGCTATTACAATCTATACTGCCATCAATAGCACACTTTTCAATCATACTGAATGAACAAAGTCTTTCCAGTGTTTGTCACATCCTGCATATTAAACTAATCATATACTTGACTTCCTAGGAGATCACAGATTTTGTACTATAATTAGGAAACCAATCACTGTCATAGCACCAACCAACTTAAATATGCAAGATGAGCTATAAATATCTTACCTAAAGTCTACTCCCTAATATAGGGAGAAACAAAGCATACATTGGTAGCTCAATATCATATAATGTTTTGCAAAAACACTGCAATACAAGTGTTCTTGTATTTCAAAAACAAAAATATATTACATTCCCACTACATATGTAGTCATTGCATTATATTTCTTTTTTATACTTTTTATGCCTATTTCCTCCTAGTAATGTAGTGAATAACATACTACCTTTCCCTGGGTGACTATATTCACTCCTTTATATCTATGAAAATGGCCATAGTTGGCACATAGGCCAAACGTAAAAACTTTTTGCCTTTGTTCATCTCCAATACATGGCAGATTGATGAAAAACAAAAGAAAAACATTTGTTATGCAATATTTTCAGTGAAATGAAGAATCTGTAACCAAGGAGATCATACAGACCAAGTGGTCATCAGAAAGAATCTGATGACCACTCAGTCTGTGTGCTCTCCTTGGTTATATTCCATACTCATGCAGCTTACTTGTTTCAGGTACTCCATTCCTGAATAATCGTTCTATCTGAAGCCACCCTGATAATGCAGCATTGTGTTATCATTCTTTGACTGTTGCATGAGTATTGCATATATTATCTTCCATCAACAGAGAAACATTATTCATCTTTCTTTTTATATTGGTGTCCTGACTCTCTCTACATCCCCTGAGGAAGCCCTCTAGCGAAACGCTTCGGGATAGAAACATTTGAGCCTTAATACATCTGTTGCAGCTCACAGTCAAATGACTTTATGTTTAGTTAGTAAAGCATGTCCCTAGTTGCATCTAGAAATGCCTTTATCCTAATAAATTTGAATTTTGCTTTACATTATTTGTTTTTGTGTTATACCAATTATTAACATTTTGTGCTAATCACATTGTATTTATTTGAAAAATACACTTAAGAAATTTGCCAAAAAACCCTGTCTTTCCCTTGTCCCTTTATGTTTAGATCCATAGGCACACACAAATTAACTTTGGTTTTCTGGTTGTTTCAGACAGTTTACACTTTTTTTCCAGCTGTATATCCCATCTGCTTGATGGCAACTAAGTAGAAATCTTAGCCTATTCACTCCAATTTGTAGTAGCTTGTTAAGTTTTTTAAATACGTGTTTGTGCATTTACTAATATAAATGAAATGCATTTATCATTCATTTTAGTGTGTGTTTCATGCATGTACATTAGAGGAGTGTGAAATGACACCATCAATATAAAGCCAACATTGTGATTACATGTTTTTTTTGATTAACAAAGTGCTAGGGTTGGAGTTGACTTTATTTTGTCAACAATACCATTACCTACTTTTGGTGCTGGTATACTGATCACATGTTTTTTGATATAGTATAAATAGTAACAGTGATAGGAAATATGATTTTTTTCTGGAAGTAAGTTTCACCCAAACAGATTGCATGGCAAACTTTGAGGGTGGTGATTGTCGTGAGCAGTACCATCCCTCAATACCCAACTAAATAGCAAGGTAAACATCTGACTGGAGTGACTACTTTAAAAAATTTTACCACCTTAAGTTTTTTGTAAACTTGAACCCTTTAATCTATAAAAATCAGGTTTCTGTTCCTGGGAAATGAAATTACATTTTTACCAGAGTGGCTGTAGACAAGGAGTGGCTAAAAAGAGGTTGAAAGAAATCAACTGCAGCAAAGGCCAACAAAAGGTGAACATAAAAGAAGCACTTTATTAAATTAGTGCTGCATAATGTTGGTGCTATAAAAATACAGTTTATTATTATTATTATTAGTATTAGTATTATTAATATTATTATTATTATTATTAATAATAATAATAATAATATTATTAATAATAATAGTATAAAATTATATAACATACATGGTGCTTTGGTAAACTGTCATTTAGTCATATTCAACATCTTCTTTAAAGCAGAACTAAACTAACTTCTTTTTTGGAGGAAGGGGGGATTTAAAAAAGCCTGGGCAATAAAAACAGAATAGGAGCGCAGAGCCTCCCGTGATACATATATCATGGGTTCGAGAAGGCTTCTAGCTGCTCCTCTGGCTGCTTCATGAACGAGGAGCATGCACAGAAGGAGCGTTTTCTTCAATGGGAGAAAAATGACGATCTTGCGCATGCTCAGTGAGATCACCCCTTTTTATTTTCCCATCAACATCACCTGATCTTGCGCCTGCGCAGTGTCAGATCAGGTGACATAGGCAAAAGGCAGAAAAAGGGCACAGAAGATGGTGACGCCAGGTGCTTTCTTAGCACCAGGATGAAGGGGTATACCAGGACAGCATGGGACCCGATCCTGGTAACCTCGGTAGGGATTGACAGATCTACGAAGGTAAAGGTGAGTTTTTGTTTTTAAGTATTTTTTAATTCAGCTTTTAAGCAAGAACAATATAAATGAATCACCCAAGATTTACTTGAAATGTGGTTAAATCTGGATATTTACTTCATGGGCCTGATTTAATAGAGCTCTCCAAGGCTGGAGAGAATACACTTTCACCACTGAAGCTGGATAATCCAACAAACCTGGGATGAATCTGGTCCAGGATTCAAAGCATTTGCTAGCAAATAGCAAATGACATTGAAGAAATCCATTCCAGGTTTGCTTGATCACCCAGCTTCACTGGTGAAAGTGTATTCTCTCCAGCCTTGGAGAGATTTAATAAATCAGGCCCTATATGTCTAAAGTCTTGGACTACAGATGTCTTGCCATTAGGCGCTATATGGGAGATACCAGTGTTTTTCATTGCTTTACCTTTCTTGTTCAGTAAGGCACCATGTACAATGTGTTTTTTTGTTGATCTGTTCAGTGTTGTCAAACTTTATTACTTTGGGGTTTTTTTACATGTTATTGTACTTTTTTCTGTTTTGTTTTTTTTTTATTTTTATATTACTACAAAATGTCAATAATATACATTAAAAAAACTTTTGCAAACAATCATTTTTTTAAAAAATGTTATCTAGAGGTTTTTAGTTTAGTGTTTGGTTTCTATATAATTCAGTGTTAGTTGTGAGTAGCAACCATCTTTTGTGATTTTTTTTTAGTTTTTTGATTTTTACATGTGACACACATTTTGTTTCCTTGAATCTAAACAGTATTCCATAAGATATAGTACAATTTATATATCTAAACATAAAATAAATTGTTACAGGTATGTTGTATTTACAATGCAGACTATATTCTATGACATGGTAAGATACCAATAGGTTATCCAATAGGTTTTATTAGGTTTGCAAAGATGAAGAAAGTACAGTACTATAATCCTTTGGAACAGAAATGGAAAAGAATGAAATGCAATGGAAATTTCCATATCACAACCATAATTACTACATCTGAATACTAACTGCTCCATTAATATACTTGATTGCCATAGGCAGGTCTGGGAGGCATTTGATTTCTATACAAGGCATAGCATGCAATCATTCTGTCATATTTCAAGTCATTGTGAAAGATTAACAGTCTGCCACTATTCATGTGTTTAATGGTGTACAGCGAGAAGATATCAGCTGCAGTGCATGTAGTAATACCTGTGACTGTCTAGTAAGGTATAATCACAGGTAATTAGGCAGCAAACTGCCTAATGTTTACAGACATAATGGTGGAACCATTTAAAATGCAAGAAGACAAACTAATAGTTTCTTTCTCCTCTATAAATAATACATTTCAAGCTTAAACATGACAGATGAACAAAATGTGCTTTTACCTATTAAAGCTTACCTTGCAAAGAGAGCAAAACTTCGAACTAACTTTACAATCCCATTGGTGATGGTGTTTAAATGACTCTGTCATGAGGGATGCCATGGTTGACCTCTATTTTGGGAATTTTAACTTGCTGGCTATTTTCTGAATCCCTGACCCATGGCATAACAAGAATTTTTAGCACATATTTCTGAAACACATTTACAGAATACTTGTTTGGGTTGGTGACTAAAACTCATTGAAGACAGACAATTTTGGAAACTAGAATCTTCAAAAGAACCCAAGCAATAGTAGCATCCATAATTTTCATTACAGAGTTACACTTAAAGTTCATATATCATGTATTTTTGGCTTTCAATAAATTAAGTTAGTAGTTCTCTCTATTGCCAATAATAATACAGGTAGTCCCTGGGTTACATATGAGGTAGGGACTGTAGGTTTGTTCTTAAGTTGAATATGTATGTAAGTCAGAAATGCAATCAGGACCAAAGTTTGTCTCAACATCATTTGTGGGCAGCATAGTGTCATTTACTGTATAAAATCCTCACTATAAGCTAATCACAAAGAATGCAAAAAAAAAAAATAATAACAAACATTATGGAGCCTAGACATTCATTAACTTCTGGAGCAAGCTGTACTTTGATATGCAAAAAGAAACTGCAGAGTTTGTCTTGCTTATTAAAGAGTTACAAGATGTTACAGATCAGCTCTTAAGATCACCCACAACTTCTGTTTTTAGCAAAAGATTTCTTCTGCAAGTCATGCAAACCATCCATCCCCCATCAAGCCTCCATCCTGCACACTAGTGAACAGGGAAGCTTCATTCATATCTAGGAGTTGCCTGTATGTTTGATATCCTTAGCCCAGGGACTACCTGTATCCTTAAAGTGAATGCCTGCTTCTTTTAAGAAATTGGCCAAAACTGTTTTAAAGTTTGAGCAATATCTTAAGAACCCATATCAGATTGTCAATTCTGCAGCCAGGGCTAGACCTACCCTGAGATTAAGTGAGTCTTCAGCCTTAGATGTTGGTATTCGCAAAGCGGGGTTGGGGGCCCTGTGAGATGACACCCAAATGAGCAGCAGAACAACTGGAACCACAGCTGAGTGGAGGAGCATCTGTGGTGAAGTGATCTCCTGCCTGATCTGAGAGCAAAGACCCGGCAGCAAGGGGGTGTCAGAAGAAGACAGCAGCAGTAGAAACGTCACAAAATGGGGGTCTGTTCTGGGAAGTCTGCACTGATTTCTACACTGGGGGGCTGTCACTGGAGGGAACATGTACTGCTGGGGTCTGTACTTAGAGTTTTTCCTAGGAGAGTTCTGTACTAGAGATTGCACTGCAATCTGTCCTTGGGGAATCTGCATTTGGAGTCTGTTACGAGGGATATCTGCCTATTACCTCTCTTTTATTTTTTCCTCGAAAGAGGTCTTTTCAATTAATGAAGCCTGGTACATGAAAAAAAAGTTAGGCAAAATTGAAGCATTAATTATGGCAAAGTGATTTCACCAGTAAATGTCCTAAAAGAGTTTAAAAGCTGATCGGTTTATTTTCAAAAGAAATCTGTGCTGATCACTAAGCAAAGTAAGTAATACCCAAGAAAGGGATATTTCACGTAGTGAATGTGGTAAGACTTTGCAAACAATACCCAATCATGTGCAAGGATCTTTTTCAAAACATGCCCCCTTTTCCCTCATGTGGTTGATTTACTAAAGGAATATAGACTGATCCTTAAACAAAGTGAATTATTAGGGATAATACACTTAACTTAGTAAATGAGGTAAAGCCATGACTTCAGCTGTCAAATCATGTGCAAACAAAAACAGTTTTTTTTTACATTTTACATTTCCATGAACATGATTGGGTATTGTTTGCAAAGTGAATTTTTAATAGACTAGACAAAAATGCCCTTGCAAGGTGATAATTTCCTTTTTTCTTAGTGATCTCCCTATAATTTTATTGTAAATCAATCTCAATGTGGAACATAAACTGTGGGAGACCATTCAACTAATTTATATGTGAAATGTTGCATTTGAATGGACTGACCATTGGAAAACAAAGAGAACTGAAAAATGTTATAAAGTAAAGAAAAGCAAATTAAAAAGTAAAATGACAAATGTAAAGTCAAAACAAGTTTCAACCCATTACGCTTTTGACCATAAATGTGTCTTTAAAGACCATGCACATAACCTGAAATCAAAATATCAGCTATAGCTATACCTACACACATATCTGGGTTTATTGAAACACACAGTACTGCTTTTATTTTTCTATCCAAGTCTCCCCATCACAAAACAACATGTAGAAATATAGAAAAGGATGCTGTGTTTAATCTACCCTTGGTATGTGATATTCGTTTTTTTAGTAATGAAAGCTGTTTGCAGGAAAGCACACACTCAGCTTCCTTCCACTTGTCAACAATGGCACTACGAAAAGACAATACTGTGGTTTTAGTCTTCAACATCTACAAAAGTATCACCATAATGTAGCCGAATCATTGAACATTTTGAAAGATTTATTCTCAAAATATTGTAAAATAACAAATAAATTAAATAGGGATCATCCAAAGAATTCAAGTTTATGAAAGGAAAAATTATCAAACCAGTTTAAGCTGGAAAATGTGTATACAATTTATATGAATTGTATACCCTTTATATGAATTGATAAAAAAACACTAATTAAATGTACAAATAATAAAAAAAATTTTAAAAAGCGATTTTGCTATACACCTTCAATACCTCCATATTATTTGATATAGAGATGTTTAAGGTATGCATTCATCTGCTGGGACTTTTAATACAGTTTTGAAGGCCACCACCTCTTCACAGAGTTTGTGTCAACAGGTCCTCAATGATGGATATTAAGTATAATTTATGCACATATACATACTTTATACATATATTTTGTAGATTTTATTAGTAGTACACATCCTATATGATATGCATTTAATATATGACAAATCAAAAACAACCCAACCACTTGTGAACGTCGACCCCCAAACATTAAAAAGTTGGACAGGATTTTAGGACAATGTTATTGTAAAAAGGACATCTGAGAAGCAACACAGGTGTCTTAAAGTGCTTTCACAATGGGTGTGAGCTGGCCATAAATGGAGATTTCCTAGATCTCACCTTATTGAGAATGAAAACAATTAGAAACAAATAAAACTGTGTATCAGAGGAAGACATATTTGACAATATATGTCTTCCTCTGTCTATCCATCACTTTGGGTCAAATTCCAGACCTGGTGATCGATTTTCTCTTGCTTAATTATATTTAAAACATATTTATTTGCATATGTAATACAATTTCAACAATAAACTTTGATATTTTATTTTATCATGAATGTATGATTCTTGGCAACGTATACTACCATATATTAACAATAATATTCACTTTGTGGTGGCTTACTGATTTAATTTACTAAAATCACATGCACAATTTCAGATGCATGATTTTGGTGTTCTACATGACTGTTTTTACATTACTAGGGCATAAAATCAAAAATCCAATTATTAGAAATGTTGCAAAACCAACCATGCAACTATAAGAAGTATTTTTTTTTTAATTAAAAATAATTTGTTAGTGAATAATATGATGTAGAAGATGCTTCACAACTACATTTTTTATTCAAAGTGTAGACAGGAAAATGTTAATCCCAGTATTTTAAGGATCATTCTAATGTGCTCTTCAGATATGCATGTGTACATTTCAGATATAATCATTATTAGCAAAGAACACATTTAAATAAATTCAGAAACTGGGTCATTATTGCCATGCACACTGGCATCTAAGTGATATAAATTGTGCACAGCTATATCAAATGGTTATTGACTACTAGTGGGATAGCAAATTATGTTTATAGAGGGTAGACAAGGAACCCCTTACTCCGTATGACCATGTACTTCTGAAGTGTACTAAAACCAGCTTTCTTGTTGAAACCAACATATGTGCATACAGTTTTTTAGCTTTCTGTAATATAAAATTACCACCAAGGCAGTAAAATTTTCTTATATGTTCTGATAGGGGCATTATATTCTAGTCAACCAGTCTGGGCTTCTGGTATGGCTATGGACCTTTAAAGCGGAACTAAACCTAGCCGACCTACCTGAAGGCATTGCAGTGACAGGCACAGTCATCTTCCTTCTCTTATATTTCTTCTGGTTGATTAATTTCCATCTTGATTGGCTGTGTTGAGATGATGTAGCTCATGTGAACTTTATTGTCACTTAAATAAGGAAGGTTCTACCTGCTCTCAATTTACTCATTAAGTCCCATGGGTTTCAGATTTGCAGTAAAATGCAACAGTTTACAGTCAGGACTTAAGCGAGCTAGAAAAGGGAGCATGAAGGAAGGTTGGCATGACTGGGCAGACAGGGAGTAGGTTAGAAAAAGGGTAATTATTTTGTTTTGGAAGTTAGAGAGAGGTACGGTTAAGGGGAGGGGTGGGCGGGCAGGAGGCAGAGGTGAAGGTAGGGTCAAGTTGTTAAAAGTTCAGGAAAAGTAGGAGGCCATTAGCTTAGAGGTTTGAGAAGAAACGGTTTAAGATTTTGTTAGGCTGGTGTTAAAAGAGTAAGTGGTTAAGGTCCTCGGGGGATACTGGTCATTTAGTGAAATGTTGCGGTGGATTGGGGACCTAACTTTGGAGAGGAGTCAGCATTGGTTTGGTGAAATGGTGATTCTGTAACATTTGCCGGTGGTCTGTGGTTAAAGAAAGGTTATGTTGTTCCTAGGCTGGGAGGTTTAGCGGCTGGGAGCAATTATACTGTATTTTTACCTTTTGTAAGGAACTTACCTTTCCAGCAAGCCCACGGCATCCCTGGGCATCACACGCGGCGAGGGAGACGCTGCTGCAGCAGGAAGCGTGGACGAGGCTGCTGCCCTGCTCGCAGCGTCTCTCCCTGCAAGCGGAGGGATCCATTCTAGCCGAACTACTGTTCGGCCAGGTGGCATCCCCAGCATCCCTATGGACGTGAACAGAGAAAGTCTTGTTCTCAGCACTCCTGCAGATGTCCAAAGTAGGGCACGTCCCGGGGTGCTGTGGGAAGAGGTGCGCGCGCTACCATGCATGCCTCTTGTACCCCCCGGGGGCGAGGCATTTGGCTGCCTTGCTGTGGGGGGAGGGACATAGAATTAGTTTGAATTCCCTGCGGCGGATTCAGTTATCCTGCAATCAAATGGCGCCAGGTGGCGCAAGGTCATTGGGCACTCTGGCCATTTAAGAAGAACCTGTCCTGAACACTATTGCCTGCTATAAGCCTCTGTGTGTACAGTGTGCGTGGTACGTTCTCTGTGTTGGTTCAAATTAACCTGTTGTCATTACCAATAGCAACCCAGTCTGATTCCTGATTCTGCCTGAACTCCGCCTGCCCTGACCTTGGATGGTTTGTGACTACTCTTGCCTGCTGCCTGCCTTGACCTCGGATTGTTCCTGACCTGCCTTTGCCTTACCCTTCTGTACCACGCTTATCGGACTGATCATCTGTGATTAACCCTTGCCTTGTTTTATGACGATAATAAAGCTTGACAAAAGGATTCTTAGAGTTGGCTGTGGTTTGTGTGCCCAGGCGCATTACACCTTTGTCTTGGTGAAGCAGACCACCTGTGTAACTGAGGTGCCTATAAGGACCAGCAACCTGTAAGGCTAAATGGTTAATTGTTGTAATAATGTTAATTAATGCTTAAAAAGGTAAAATGGTAATTTTAGGGTTTATGTTATTTATTTTAAGTTATGGTTTATATTGAAGTTTCGTTAAAATGTTATATATATTTGAATAATATTTAACTTGTAATGAAAGGGAGGCCTGGAGCATGCGAGTGAAAGGAGGATAGTGGAAGGCCAGGCATGACGGTGCAGACAGGCAGGGAGACAGCAGAGGGTTAATCATTAGGAAATGGCACGTGCAGAGCGTGCAGAGTGTGGGCACAGGGAGAAGGAGGGGGGGAAGAGGCGCAGGGAAGGGATGAAAGGAGGGGTCAAGTGGTAATAAAAAGGTCAGGAATGAGACAATAGAGGCTTTTTACCAGGGACAGCAAGAAAGGAAAGTTTTTCCCGCCCTCCCTCCCCAATTTTGTTTTGTTTTGGCAATTTAAGTGTTAGGCGGTTGAGGTCCTCGGGGGAGTGGGTTGTTTTTGGTGATATTTATGTCGGGGGACCCATCTAAGGTGTGGAGTTCCTGGTGTGGTAAATTGTTGGTGGGGGGTTTGCACCAGGAGGGGTATGGCGTTCCTGAGCTGGATGTTTGGGCGGCTGGGAGCAAATTTCATTGATACGGTGCAGAGCCCAAGGTTTTTAGAAGTGGTGGACATTCAGAGGACCTGCAACTAAAATTGTATTGGGAGTTCTACTGAAAAAGTATTGTTGTTGTTATATTGGTTATATTTTGTTATTGTTATTATTTTTGTTCAGTTAAAGTAATTTACATTTTGTAATGGTTATGTATAGATTTATATATTTATATATAGTTCTAATTAATATTTATATATTGTTATTATTCGTTTAATATGTTATTTGATATATGTTAAAAATATTTGTTTAATAAAAGGCCTGCGGGCCATTTAAGCAACGTTGGTGTGTTTAATGTGTATAGGTGGGGTAGATAAGGTTTGGGAGGGGGAAGGGGTAGTTAAAGATTGAAGGGTTTAGTTTGGGAGCAAGCTGACCGAGCTATGTCTTGCCACAGTCAAGGCCTTCGGGCCATTAACTAAATTTTATGGTGTGGTTATTTTATAAAGGTATGGAGGGAGGGTTGGTATTGGTTTGGTTGGTTATGGGATTGGTGTTTGGATAGGCTGCTAGATCTGTTTTGCTGCAGTTATATACATTTAGCCACACTCCCAACTGCTCCCTAATGAGAGAGGTTGGTAACCGTTTTGTGCATGAAATTGCATTTCCAACACATTTCAAGGTTCATGTAAGCACCAAATTCAAGGGCAGTGCATGCAAACTTCTTGACCTGTGTTGCTGTTAGCTGCTCCTGGGGGCATAGCAGCAGTTTGCTATCTGCCCTGAGGTGGCTAATGGTGAATTTTTAGACTGCAAATCTGAAAGAGCTCAAAGGTACCACACTTTAGATTTGCCCCAAAACAACACTGTGGTTCACCCAAGAACATCCAGGTTCTCCCATGATAGTCGATCTTTTCCAGTACTTGAGAGTTTTTATAAATCAGGCCCTTTGTGTATAAAAGGGTGTTGGGTGTGCTTGGAAATTTCTTGCATTGCTAAATAATATTAGAGTGTATACCTTATAAGTCCCTGAAACATTGCATATTTATTATACCTAATTTTTGTATAAAGCATATTCATGTACATAATTTATAATGTCAATTCACAGTCCCTATTATTCAGTTTTTACATAAAAATGCAAAAAGCCCACAGGTAGTTTTATAAATTGCGCTCACTTGTGTAAATACCCATATTTCTATTTCCCTACCATTTACTGAGAGAGTTTCCTACACACAGTAAAGCTTGAATAGTTTAGAGTAATGAATCTAGCAGATCCCTTGCAAGTTATCATGATTTATGTTTAAAATCATTGAATGTAATAAGGAGGCAAATTAAAAGATTTTCAGCTAAACGCTAAGTCACATTTGATCAGTTCATATCTTTAATCCAATTTGTTTAAGCATGTGCATTTTGCAGACTACATCCAAGATGCTGAAAACCCAAATTGTGCCGAGAGGACTTTGTGACTGCCCATGCATTTTTTATGCTATTATGGAGATTAGATAATGCTAGTTAAGTGAAGATGCAAATGTACTAACAGCAATTAAATTTTTCACAGTAATTCTAAAACTGTATTTTTTTTTCTTTGATTGTAAAGTCTAGCTACAAGAGTTTGTATTACTGCAGCTTAATTAATAAGAATTATGAGAAATGGATTGAGAAGCCTGTAGAAACTGACTAGCTTTGCTGACACGCCACAATATTTTTGCTATTATTTAAATGCAATGATCCAAAGAAGTCACCAGTACCTCCAGAAATCATCAAATCAAACAAACAATTTACTCACAAAAGAAATCAACCCCTTCCCCAGGCAACAGTGAAAAAACGTAATAGAACATTCCTTTATAGCATACTAGGGGGTGCTGAGAAGTTCCTGGCTTTGCCCCCTTCCAGATGAAACAGAAAAATGAGTGTGGGGGCATATGACAGCCTAATATCTTAGTATGTAACTGTGCAAATATCAGGTCTTTGCAATTCCTAAAACTGTTTTTCTTTTAAGTGAGAAGCTGTAATGGCAGAGGCACAAGCAAGTTGAAGTTTTTGATTCTCCAGGGAAAATCAGCAAAGGACATTCACACTAACATGTCACAAACACTGGGGGAGAAGATTTCTTCCTAAAGCACTGTCAAAACCTCCATATCTCGTTTTAAGACTGGGCATTTCACCGTTGAAAATGATCCGTGCAGCGGGCGCCCCCCAACCTCAACTGACCCGGCAACCTGCGATGCTGTCCATGAACTGATTATTGAGGATCGGCGAATATCCGCCCAGATAGCCCAGATAATTGACATCTCATGGGAGCGTGTTGGGTTTGTTATCACCACTATCCTAGACATGCGCAAGCTTTCAGTGAACTGGGTGCCAAAATATTTGAACAGTGATCAGAAGAAGGAACGAGTTGAAGCATTCAAAGCCATTTTGGTCCATTTTGAAGCTGCACTTTTTGGCTAGGTTTATTGACTGAGGATGAAACTTGGCTCCACATCTATGATCCTAAAACCAAGGAACAGTCAAAGTAATGGTGTCACAGCGGGTCCCTGCAGCCGAAGAAGTTCCGAACCCAGAAATCGTCCAAAAAAGTCATGGCGTCCATTTTCTGGGATAGAGATGGTATTCAGTAGGTGGACTACCTACCTCAGGCCTCTAGTATCACCAGACAGTATTATGCTAATCTCCTGGACCAGCTGAAGGAGGCAATTAGGAGGAAACGCCATGGAAAGTTGACCGAAGGGATCCTTTTTTTGCACTCGAGCATAAGAGTATGTACATTCTAAACATATCAGTATGTACATTGCAAACATATATTTATGTATCTTGATTGTTGACGGAGTAAGAGCTGATTTGCAACCCGCCACTGTTCCTTATGTGATTGTCTCTTTGACCATTTTTGGATGTGCTAATAAATTCGAGGGATTATGTTGACTAAAATACAAAATTCTGTTCATAAACACAAAGATGTGGTTTCCACTGTATTGAACACAGTAGGGGACATTTCTCAATTCTGTTGCACAGCAAGGCAATGAAGCAGAAACAGAAAGAAACATATAACAGATTTAATACAAGGTCACAGGTTAAGCCATATATTCATCTTTAAGCTATCTAAACACTCTAGCCCGATCCTTTACTGACAGGAAAGAGATGCCGCAGTAAGATTGGAACTCTTTTTTCCCTTTTACAGCAGGTTGCATTACCCGATCTCACACCTGCATAGTGTGAGATCAGGTGACGTACCCAGAAGCAGGAAAAAGAAGGCCGAAGATGGCGGCACCTGGGACGATAAAGAATTCCAGGACAGGGAGGAACCCAACTGAGGAAAGCTCCAACGTATTTGAGGGAATGAAAGGTAAGTTAAATTTTTCTATTTTTCAGTTTAGTTATGCTTTAAAATACCCCTATGTCTTCAAGAAACCCCTACTATAATGACTTTATCCACAACTCACAGTATATTAGCGTGGTGGTCAGTGGGAAGAATGTCTCTTACATTGCTGGTTAGAACGTACTGTGAGCTGTGGTAATTATAGTGATTATAGCAGGGGTTTCCTGAAAAACTGAAAGTTATTTCAGGGGGTTCCCTCATGTGTTAAAAAGGTTGAGAAACACTGCTTTAGACTGTGACTAAATAAAAGCTGACCACTTCCCAATTATGCATCTGAGTGAAAATCTGTCTCATCTCCACTAAAACATTTGTTGCAGACTGTGCCAATGTGCTTCTATTGGCTGTCCAAGTTTTCAGATGCAAAGGTCACATATTTCTAAGCCATGTCTGATGTTCCTGTGTATTGAATACTATGTTACACATGGAACAGTGCATCTTTTTTTAAACTGCCAAGCTTAGTATGAGGCAGTCTGATTGATGTGTCACTAGTTTCTTTGACAGAGGTCCCCCAGTGTGCCTTGCAAGCATTAAAGTAAATAAAGGCTATAGACAAGTGTGAACAAATATGGTGTGGCACCATGAAAAAATATGCATTAGAAAGATGCCCCGAGCAATGAACCTTAGTCACCTCTTTACCCTCATTCTTGAATTTCTCTGTTTATTGTAGAGGTTGAAGTCCTGTTACATCTACACTGTATGTTTTAACTGTGAGAGTGTGGAAGGTTTGGATCCTTTTTTAGGATTAGACCCTGTTACTCATTTTTTCAGTCAGTGTCCCTGCTTGCATGATTTAAAGTTCCATGCAACCATATTATTTCTGTTTCGGGAAACAATATTTTATGATGAGATGAGTATTAACAGTCATTTTGGGCGGCAATCATCTGGTATGTGTATGTAACTTTACCCTTCTATTTTTCCTAGTGGTTACTGTCACCGAGAAAAAGTGAGGGGACATGGAAAGGTTCTGAGTTGTTGTTATAATTACTCTAACATTTGGCAATATAAACTGCCGACTGGGTACATTTACTTTCAGCCGCTACTACTGTAAGCTGGGAAAGACATAGGGAGGTGTTTGGCTGCATGAGGGCCCGGATCCCCTAATAAGCCTGTAACTGACTTGCCGGGGCTTCAAGTCGGTTCTGTCACTTAATTGGGTAGTGAGCATTTTCACTGGCTGTTGGCTGTCAAAGGGTAAGGCTGCCACCAGCCAATAGGAACACTTATTCCAAATGCAGCCCATCACCCCATTGCTTTCTACCAGTTTAGTAGCAATGAATGGCCATACACAGTTACTACTACTTTTTTACTAAAATAGCTAACTGTGATTAGCTCAAACCGAGTAAACTGAAATTTGTTTCCGACCAACAATACTAGTTGTCACTAAAGCAACAGAAGAAGGGAAATGTTAATGGGTATACCTGTTTTTGTAAAATCTTGCTAAAGTGTATACACTGTACACTGATTTCCTGTTGCATATCCTAGACAGATGTAGGGAACTCCCCCTAATAGTTTTATCCTACCATATCTACAAAAATAAAGAGGCAAAATGTTTGCATTTACATTAAAGTAAAACCCCGGGGTACAAATGTTGACTTGTAAGCACCACCTTTGCCCAATTCCCTTTTCACTTACAAGAGTAGAGTTTGGCACTATCCTTCCTAAACTACAAAAGCTGATTTCTGTAGGTTAAATAACCTAACTTGAGCTTTTTATTCTCTTTCTTTGTTACCTGAAAAAAAGAATTGAACCTTTACACTTTTTTTTTCAAATATTACAATACCAACAAACCGTGAAAAAAGTACACTGTCTGCCCTATGTACGAACCTCTTAAATGTTATCTGTCCCTTTAGCCTGCACATTTACCAGCAGCCATTACCCTTACTCTTTGATTCAATTTCCAAAAGGATAGACAGCTTTTCATTTTCTTATTAAATTCAGCTTACCTCCTGCTGCTGGACTGCAAACAAAACAAAGCACAGTGGACACTTTTCATTCCACAAAATATATATGAACTCTGCAACAACCTTAAGGTAACAATAAATCCAACTGTTCAATTTTGTTGTTAATGCTGTGTTATATCCCTGTATTTCAAAGTAATTGTTTAACAAAAAATAAAAACATCTCATAATAATTTAATTCAGCACCATGGATCAAAGATAAGAAATATTATCGTAAGTTGACCTTATTACTAAACTTTCAATGATTGTCATGGAAAAGGAAAAGGTCTGCCTATATGCACTTGGAAATGTGCATAAAGTTTAAAATAGTACATAAAGTGCTTTTAAAATTGAAAACATTATTACAAAGTTGAACTATTTTAGGATTCTGTAAATACACATATTTACTTCCTTTTGGAAGCAGTAATTCAACATGTCTTTTGTTTAGTGGAAAAAAATGTTGAATATCAACATGGAATTCTAAGTAGGACAGTATGTACAAAGGAAAAAAAAAAGAAGCATGTAAATTGTATTGCATGGTATATATTTTTGTTCAGTAACTTGTTTATTAAAACATTCTCTATACTTTACATTAGGCATTGAAGTTTTATATGCAACAATTCATGATTATCAATATTATTTACCGCAAAGCTGATCTTTTTGGCAAGTAAAACAATTGACATAGTGTATATTTATCTTAACTATATGTCTTTAGACAATCACTCTAAGTACACATATATGTAAAGAACGGGATTTAAAGATAAGAAAACAGGTTGAATGTGATGAACTGTGTTGCTCCCTCAGAATATCCGTACGTTTTGGCTTCATGCATTTTACAATTGTCAAGGGAAGATGAGAGATTGAAGATGCATGGAGCAGTATAGCAAAGAGTGACTGCAGTTCATGTTATCACTTCAGCCTGTAAATTAAATTCCAGAGTGACAAGGAAATAGGAAATCCTAGAAAACATGGAAATCATTTCTAGAGCCATACTCTCTTAGGATCTTGGCGGTAAAAAACCCTCAGTCCTTAAATTGCAAGAGGGAAATAGAAACCTGACAGTGCTCCATATACTCTATATCACTATATATGCGGGGTTCCACCACTCATCACTTTAATATTCTGAGCATAATGGGTAACTGGTGACTACATAACATACCCAGTACAGTGTAAACTGTCAAACTGCCAATCCAATATCTTTGGAAAGACAATGCATTCACTGAATCAACTGAGCATAGCTAGATCTGATAAGCAACAGTACATTTAAGCATGAAAAACTCACCCTGCATGTGGCTATATCAAATGTTTGTGAATTGCATCCAATTTGCTTTGTTTAAGCTTGCAAACCACCCATGGCAACGTCTAGCACACTAAATACTGCATGCTACATACACAAAGCAAATAGCTAGCAGTAGTTAGCATTAGGAAATAATGGCTGCTTTTTGGGATGAAAAACTAGTTACTGGCCACTGCACTTAGTGTTTATAGCTTGAGCTGGTAAACTAATGGCTGTACATGGTACAAGGAAATGGAAGACTAATAACTGAACACCGCACCCGCCACATGTACATGGCTCAAGTTGGTAAACTGATTAATTTACACTGCACATGGCTCGATCTGGCAAACTAATAACTGCACACTGTATCCAGTGAACTTGAATGAAGCAGGTAAATTATAGACTAGACACTGCACTCATTACACAAGCTAGAACAGAAAAACTAATGAATGCCCACTGCCCCCAGTGCCCAAACTAAAGCTGACAAATCAGTCAATGATGAAACATTGCACCTAGTGTCTATGGCTAAAACTGACAAACTAATAACTACAGACTGCAGCGGTCTGATTTGGAAAGCTACTGACCTTATACCGCAGTGGTGAATGAAGCAAATAATGGGCCTCTGTGCAAAAATGACTTAACTGCCAAACTGACTCGGGGCACCTATTGGCTGGGAAGGGTCAAGGGCCAAAGTACAGCAGCACACTTTGCACCTCCCTATGTTCGCTTCTTGATATACCGCACACAGTGTGCATGGTTAGAGCTGACAAACCAATAACTAGACACTGTACCCTGTACGAAATCCAAAACTAGCAATCTAATAAATACTCACTGCAGCTAGTGCACAATTCACTGCTCTCTGTACCTATACACATTGTTAGATCTGGCAACTAATAACTAGACACTTCATCAAATGTATATCTGTTTCTTTTCCTTATTAATGACCAGTCAATCATTTGTAAAAAGTTGTTTGCTTTTTTGTGTCCATGGGATAAGCAAATTTGCTGTTTTTTTAATTTGTCTAAATTTATATTTATGTAGTCTTGACCAAATTGAGAATCAAACCATTTATGAAATACAATTCCCTGGATAAAAAATTAACATATTAGTTATGTGCTGCTATAGAATGAAAAAAAGAATAATAATATTCATAGGAATGTCCTTCAATGTGTCAAAGCATACGCTTAGACTGCTTAACACCCATATATTGCACCTGGCAAATACATTAATATTCTGATAAAAAAAAATTGAGACTGTATCAACATTGCGAAGTAAAAAATGAATTTTTTTGATTAAAAGAAAGGCACTCAAAAACAAAATCCCCCTCTGTATTAGGAAGGGGGTATGCCCTTGAAACATGAGCTAGGATGCATGGAGGTAGACTTGAGAGACACTCAACAGTGAGAAAAATGAAAGACTATGTAAGGACATACCCGTCAGAAAAGTTGCAAATTGTTTTTTTTTTTTTCATAAGCTTGATGAAATTTTGATTGTGATTACTGTGATTATTGGGAAACGTAATTTCATGTACATGTACATGTACATGTAAAAACATTTACTTCTTTCTAACAAGCACTCCCAAAAAGTTTTTTAACCTTTAAAAAATGCTTAGTAGCCTTTTAAAACCATTAATTATCAACTCATGCTACAAGCCTAAAAAAATGCAATAAAAATAATTGATTTTATTTGTTTCCATCATAATGAGTGTTAGGAGATGCTCATCTGTCCAGCGACTCGGTCCTGTGCACCATCACAGTATATAACACTGTTTATTCTGTCCAGCAATGTCTATTGCTGCAGCCAGGAGAACTAAGATAGCAGCGGCCCCTGCTTCCCTTTAGTCATGCAGCCTGATGTATTTTATGGCATCCCTGGCTGCTGCTGGGACTTTTTAGCCTATCTGCTCCCAGTCACCAGAGCTTATTGTAGCATATAGCTGGGCTAATCTGTGCTGAAGTGTGTTTTCTTCCTATATCCTGTTGCCAACCTTGCCTGTTCCTGACCTATCGTTTATATGCAGCCTGGACCGTCCTTTTGCCTGTGACCCGAACTTGTACGTTTGGTGGATGGATATTGAGTGTATGACCTCTGCTCTGTATTCTGGACTTGGCTCTGTTGGAATCTTAGTACTGCTATCTGTGGGTTCCTGGCTTGCTCCTGGCCCATTCTCAGACACCATGCCTTGTGCAGTAAGTCCCGGGGGCAACTGAGTGCTGGGAGACACAACCAGCCTCCTAAAGCTGAGCAGAGGCTCGCTATAGATGAAGACAGCGGTGTTAGATTGGGGGACTGGTGTCTGGTGAGGACTGGTGCTGACCAGGGCCTTACAATGAGGTCTTGATTATTCATAAGTAGTTCATTGGTGGCTAAAAGGCTATCTGGAAATCTACTGCTGGAAAATTGAGAGAACAAACCCCCAGTAGCCCCCCTAAATCCTCTTAATGTGGCCAAATATGAAGCTCATCAAACATCCCTGTTGGTTGGAGGCTACCCAATGTATTGATGGGCCAAAGGAATAAGTGGGCCTGTGTTCTAGGTGTCTATGATTCACACCTGTAGCAGTTTTCTTCGTTCCCAGACAGGACCTCAAGATTGTTTTTATCAGCATTTAATTAGCAAAGTAATATTTAAACAATAAATAATAATACTACTAGCAACAATAAATGCTCTTTAACAGTAATGCTTTAAAGAAGACCCCTTAAAATAGTAAAATAATTTAGGAAGTTTTCTTTACAAAGAGAATTTTCACTTTATAAAGTTAGCATAATCATGAATGAGGTGAACTGAACATTCACTTTAAAAGAACACTATATTACCAACAGACTAAAAACTGTATTTTTGCGTGCACATAATTGGATGATTGAATTAGCTTGAAAGCGATTCTCATTTACTAAGCTAAGTGAATTTTTATATTGCAAAATTACTTCTCACTTAATAAAGGAGCTGAGGATTTACGGAGCTCAACCATCTAATCATCCATGCTAAAATTCTGTTTTTTGGATTTAAAGGCATGCCTTGCAGCAAATCAAGCTACGTTCAGTTGGCTTAGCAGTAGTTAAGTCACTACAGACATTAAATCAAACCTTGCAATGTTCCCATGTCCCTAATGATAAGAGCAATTAAAAGGCAGCAAATGAAATTGATTGCCCAAAGATCTAGCAATCAGAAATAAAGTACAATTTCCTAAATTATCCTAAGGTTGCCCTATGCTTTCCCTACTGCAGTGTGGGGTACACTAATATTTTTGCTGCTATGCCCCTAGCTTCTTTTATTCCTTTATTAAGAGGGTCACTTATCTAAAAGCCCCTTTATTGGACCGTCTAAGCCCAAGCTGTTCATTCAAAACCCAAGCCTTCAAAAACATTCTCCTGGCTGAATAAGGTTATAAATTCATAGAGATTTCACATCTTTGAACCCACAGGATTTGTTTCTACTGGTCTTTTTTTAAAACTTGTAATGCTTTGTGAATCCTGTATCAAGGGTACATCATGCAATAATCCTGCAATGTTTTAAAAATAGTTTACCTTAATAACAATTATTAAACAAAAAAAATTGCACTGTAATTCTTTTATTTTTTGGCCCATTCATTTTAATACCACACATTCTCCTCATATTTATATTAGGCAAGATAAATTCTTAATGTTTCCTTTAAAATTGTTGTACTCCTGCTGATTGTTATGCTACATTTAAGTGGTGTAATAAACAAAATAAAGTGTTACAGTAATTTCCAGATGTAATAAAAAGGATAAAAATTCTAAAATGGCATCAATATAATTAAAATATAAAATCATCATAAAAGCAAATTATGAAAGCTTTTATGTATGCAATACTATGTTTTTAAAGTTGAGTATTCAAATTGAATTCATTTGAAATCTAGGTCAGTTTTAGTTTTCATAAGTGAGTTTAAGAGTTTTCATAAGTGATAGGCAGTACAGTATTATCAAGTATGTCAATAATTGTAGAATGCTTTTGAAAATGACATAACTTTGATCCATCTAAGCACATAAACAGATTGAAAAAAAAAACAATATATACATTTTAAATTGAACACATCATTAAAATGTTTATTGGTTTTTTTGTTTGTTTTTTTTTAATTTAAATTTAAAATCGGCCTCATCATTCTATCTAATCGTAAATGCAGGGGAAGCGATCCTTAGCTATCTGTAACATGCACATGCACCCTTACTAATATGCAGACATTAACAGAAGCCCCCAGATAGAGATTTTTAGGATCTTGATTGCTACTGTTTGTCTCAATCACTGACATTGACAATTCCAGGAGTACTTAAATGTCATGTCATGTGTCTGAAGAGGTTGAGAAATTTACAGACACGGTTTTATTGGGTGCAGTTTACCTATACATCTAAATATAGATCACTTCTTATGCAACAATACTCTACTGCAGGTTCACCCAATTATACCCCTGAATAAAATAAGTCCTCTTTTGAGTGTTCTCACAACCCCCAATCCTTTTCCTATCCTCCCTTGCTTCCCTTTTGTGTTCTTTCCTTTTTTATCTCCACTTCTCTTCCTTCATCTGGTTCCTTGGTCTTCCATTTTCTTAGTCATCCCAATTTAATCCTATACATCTCTATAGAAAATGCTACATTGGACACTCCAGTTTTCCTATATATGGTAATTTTTTTGTGTCAAATTGTGTTGATGACTGTATGGATAATCTTATTTTAATATTAAACTGTTATATCCTGGGTTATCAGAATACAAAATAAAGTTAAAAAAGAATGCACTAAATCATGACTGGTCTTCCTTCTTTTTCTTCTTCTTACAAATCAATGGGAATTTATAGCTTGTTACAGCTTTGATGGGGAACAAATCCAAGCCAAATACATTTCTTATGCAAGTCAGAAGTACCTGCAAACGAACTCAGAAGTGTCTCAAATTTATCCAAATGCAAGATAAAGATTCTAAAAAAGAACGTGTCTACACAAGGCCTAGACCTATTTCTCCCACCACCAATATATATATATATATATATATATATATATATATACACATACATACATACACATGTACACACACACCTACAAATGACAAACAATTTGAGTAGGTGTGTTTTTGAATTCTGGGCAGGTGTAGTTAGTTACCTAAGGGTGTGGAAATCTGATATGCCTTTGGTCAGTCTAGCTTATGTGTATATGTTATCTACAAATATATAAATTCTATTTGCATGGTTATACTTTTATATCTTTTTACACTTGACAATAACAGATGTTCCTTTGAAAATAATTATCATCAACAAAAGCATTTAATCTCAGGTGAACACTATAATGTTACAGTGCTCTATCATATGCAAAGTTAGACAAGATGATTTCAGTAATTTAATTTGGCTAAGCAGAAAGCTTTTTAAGGATTCATTTAAAAAGTTTGTTTACCGACAAAAGTAATAAAGTTTGAAATGAGAAATGGGAAATAGTATGGTTTTTTACTCAGCCTCCTTTGCAGACAGTTTTTACTTAAAGTGTTTGTGAGCTTACTCACTAAAAATCTTAAAAAGTAATGTCAAATATGTAAAAAAAAAATTACATTTTTTTTACTATTATTTTTTTACTTTATTATTTGATTTGCATCTTTTAATAAAATGATACCTAGTATGTCCCTGTCAAATGTTTTCTGGTAGAGGGTAACAGTGCCCTTTGTCTCAAGAGTTCTTAAATCCTTATCTGTAAATGATTGGAAAAATCCAATTGACACTTTACTATTAAAGGGAAACCCTTCCTGGAAAGTGATTTCTGAAACTTATACAATGCTCAGAATCCCATTAGACTATTCTACCAGGAAAACTGGCATGGTAAAATGGACAGAGCACTTTCCCACTAAATCAGTGAAAGATGTTCTTCTTGCTTTCTCTAGAACATGAAAGGTTCTCCCATCGCTACTGATAGGGAGATGCCCCTTAAAGTGTTCCACGGGCTGTATATTTCTCTGCACGGTACATACCTGATGGGTTAGAATCCTACTAGTAAGTGTCCCAAATGTACACATCAAAATGTGGATTTGTACCATGCTTTTTGGAACTGTCCGAGTATTAAAAGATTTTGGCATTCAGTTGCCTATTATGTTACTTCATCCTTGACTAATTATGTATCTTTAACATCTGAATGAGCAATTTTGTGTTTATTTGATTTGAATTGAGCAAGAATTACTCAAATTACGGAGGAATCAGAACTTTGTTATCTTTTGTTTCTTTATTGGCAAAAAAAACAAAATTGCATCAACGGATAGACTCAGATCCACCACATTAGGTCTTTTTTAGAGAAAAATCGGATCTTGTTTATAAAATGACCTGGATAGAAGCTTTCTTAGAAAAAGAGTCCAGGGTTTCACTTTTTTTTTAAACCTGGAAATCTTATATAGAAACTCAACCCCATTCTTGAAAAGCACAAAATATGAATACTTTTGAACATACATCATTGTATACCTTAGAGGAACTATACTCAAAAAACAAAAACACACTTACCTTCAATCCCGCAAGGCAGCCCGATCAGTCCCAGGGTGTCCAGCATCTGGCCCCTCGTCTTCTCAGCATCCGTCCCAATGCCAGCACTCCGGGCGCCACCATCTTCGTCACCCAACCCAGGCGCGAGACTGGGTGACGTAGGGTGAAAAAACGCAAGTGTGAGATCAGCAAATTTTTCTCTTTAAACAAAGAGGCTCCTTCTCTGCATGCCCGAGATGCTCGGGCATGCGAAGAAGGAGCACCCAAGAGCCTCCCGAGATGCCTGACATAGGCAACTGAGAATTAGGGGGCGGTGCTGCACCCTTTTTTTCTTTAAGCGTTCTTACCCTTTTATGTAAAGTGAAAATTCTGAGTTTAGGTACGCTTTAAGAACGTTAGACAATGATCCCCCAATTCGTATAGATGTTGATTGATTCTTGCAATTATTGTAAACGCTGGTTTGTTTAACCCAACTGTTTATGTGGACTGTTTGAATGAAATGATCAAACTTTTTCTTTTATAATGTTTGTAACCTTGTTTCTTTTACTGTTGGTAATTGTGTTTTTTTTCTGTACTGTAATATATTTATATATCCATCAATCCAAATTATTTAAAAAAAATGGTTGTGTATTTTTCAGATATATATTCAACATTCAATAAACACTCACTCAACTTGTTCTATTATTTAAATATGATGTAAGTACCTCTCAGCCACCTATCAAATCTGACAAACAATATTTAAATTCCAATGATCTACCAGCATTATCATAAGCACAACTCAACAACTGAACACACATTTCTAAACTAATGAGATTATAAAGGTTATCAATTATCTACAAGCCAACAAATCCTCAGGAGTTCATAGTATTTCAAATGAGTACTATAAAAACTTTATGCAAATTCTAAGTACATACTTATGCTCCATTTTTAAATTAGGTGCATTTCTGGGATCTTTTCCAAATGAAAAGCTTCAAGCCACAGTGGCTTATGAACAAAGTGGATTAAGTAGGTGTAGATAAAAACACAGGCATTAAATCAAAAAGGAATATAAACTATTTATGTAATGCGTTCTTTTTCTTATAAAATATAGAGATTTTTTTTTAAAAGGGAGTTTTAAACTGTAAGCAAAATTTTATTTTTCCTAAAGGAAGTATATACCTATTCCTGCTGGGTTTCTTTCAAAGCACAGTGTGCATATGTATGTACAAATAAGCAACAGTTCCAGTGTGAATACCTCTATAGCAGATGTAAGCATGTTGACCTTTCAAAAACTTGCATTACAGATATAAAAAAACAAGATGCAACAGGGAAGTAATCTGACAAACTTGGTAGTTTACTGCTGGGAAAGGAAATCCCAATTAGTGGAGGGGAAAGTAATGCAGGATGGTTTATACCGGTGTCAGTATCAAAGGATTTTATCATCAGGAAGTTTATAGACCAATTTTCAACAGGAACTACCCCCACTGAATAGTTTATCATCTGCCGGTGTCAGGATTGTATAAGGGGTGGCATTGGCAGCCTGATTACTAAGAAGGCCTGTACCTGACCCTTCTTGGTCCAGAACACATGCAATACTAATGAATCCATTAGGATAAAAAGACTGTATTTTGGCCATATTGTGCACAACACAAGAAAAACATTTCTATATATTTTTTTATATATTCTGTATTATTATTCTGGTATATGTTTATAATAATTTAGGAATCAGGGAGATTTTTAAGATAGAAAAATAGGGACTGAATAGGGTAATGGCAAAAATGATTTATTGTAACAGATATAAATTGATTTGTGTAAATGTACTGCCCATCGGGAACAATAAACAAAAAAACAAAAACACACACACAGTCTTTTAAGACAATTTACATAAGCCTCACACAGTTCTATGTTAATTACCAGTGTTTAAATATGAAATTTTAGGGTAAGAGCAATGATAAAATATTTTCAATACATGCAAGTTATAACAAGCACATATTGAATAGATAAAACACTAAATACAGGTACATTTTCCAATCCTTTGGGCTAGGCTCAAAAATATAGTGAAATATTGTGAGTAAAGAACAAGTTTAGAAAGGTTTTAAGTTAATTTTATGTATACAGAAAAAAATATTCCTTTTTGATATGCCAATCAAGAGGATCCAAGGCCATAATGGTATGTGTAGCATACCCACTCCAACTTTGTTAGATTACGATTTAGCTTTAACCTTGGCTTATGGAGTTTGGCCTGTTTTTTGCAGTTTGACTTGGTTCTTTATATCTGCTGTCCCTGAATGGTACTGGTTTATGTCCTTCAATTGATAAAAAAATTCACACATATATATATATATATATATATATATGTGTATATATATATATATGTATATTTATAAACATAATTTTTCTGAAGAAGTAAATTGAGTGAAACACATAGAGGAATAGTGATATGTTGGAAATGTGAGACATAAAACTGTCAGGCAATGGATTTTCTACACAATTTCCTGTCATAGGTATGACATATGATAGAATTTTAAATTTGATTTTATCGCTTATATGTTTTTTACTGAAAAATTGTAATAAAGAAATGCTTTATCTCGTTTAATTTGGAGTACCTTGAAAGTCATGCCTATATATTTTGTTTTGAAATATGACATTGGGCATAGTACTGTTTAGGACCTCTGTTACACTGCGTTTGGTTTTAAACATATAGCAAATCATCATATAGCAAGTTCTGATATATGGAATATGTTCTATTGACATGCATATGATATTTAGAGACAAGATACAGAAACTGAGTTCATGCTATATCAAAACTGCAAAGATATAGCTGTGATGTTTTCATAGGAGTCATAGATTTTGGCAGACATATAAGATGACTTCTAGCACAGTTTTCAACAATACTTTGCCAAGAAATTAAAGTGTTTGGCCAAGAAATGTTTAGTTTTATATAGAACAGGAATGGTTTAAACTCTTGTTAGGTTAGCTTTTGCTGCCTAGGGATATTTTCTTTTACTTTCTGTTCTAAAAAAGAAATGGGAAACAAGAGGAAATTACAACATTTAAAATATAGTAATTTTCATCCCAGAGAGTTTCCTTTGAAAAGATATCCCCAATGTAAGATTCTCCCTAATCTTTTTCTCTCAACTTTCTGTCTTACTGTCAATGATTACTAGGACAAATAAAAGTAGGACAACTCTCCCCAAATGGGGGTACAGACAGCAAATAAAACTTGACATAGCTTCTACCTCTTCCCTTTTCCCCGAAAAAAAACATTTTTGCCTTTACATATATATTAGGCTACTTTATACCTGGTTAGTTTATGACTGCAGAATAAATCCACTTGTTTTTAAATAAAGTTTAATAAATATTTTATTCATTATATTTATTGGAGGACAGCTAGAAAAGTGACTTTCCTTAGGGTGCTGACCTTTCTTCTTTATGTTGCTGTTGGCACATTGGTGTATCAGCATTCTGCCTGGGATTAACTTTGGTTTTGCTTCCTATATCATTGTTACATCTTGGAAACATGTGAGCCTGACATTATGTTGATATAATGTCCATTTTTTGGTTCTTCTCCGCCTGACTCTCACATCACATATATACATTGGGCCTGATTTATTAAAGCTCTCCAAAGCTGGAGGGAGTACACCTTCATCAGTGAAGCTGGGTGATCCAGAAAACCCGGAATGGGTTTCTTTAACTTCATTTGTCATTTGCTAGCAAATGTTTTGAATCCTGGACCAGATCCATTCCAGGTTTGCTGGATCACACAACTTCACTAATGTATATGCTCTCCAGTCTTGGAGAGCTTTAGTATATCAGACCTATTGTCTGATATTTAGCTGTTTACTGCATTTACACACCATAATATGAGTTGTTTATGCGCATCCTGAGGAAGCTGTGTATGGAGAAATGTGTAAAAAATTTAATTCAAGCACATTTCTGTGAAATGTTAATATTATTTTAGTGGCATTTTTAAACTGGCCTGCATTTGCTGTCAAGCTATCAAATTTGTATTTCATCTGAATCCATGGATGTAGCAAAAACTGCACCTATGTGCTAGCATAGAATTATGTTAAAAAATGCAGTTCTACAAAATCCTAGATAATCCTGTTTTTTTCTATTAAATTGAATTAATCCTTTTTGTTCTAAAAAAATATCTAAAACTATGTTAACTACAACAGTCTCATTTTTTCATAGATACATCTCGTTTATATTCAAATATTTGAACTATCTTCTCCCCATTGCAATTATGATTGCAAAGTAATTACTTTTCCTGCAGAAACTTGTTACATGTGAATACTAAATCCTATATATTTATGATTAAACTACTACAAATAAGGAAAGTCATATTGTACTAAAATAGATGTTGCAAATTCATGGTTGCTTATGATATTTTAGTAATTCTCTGATGGCTTTAATTAGGAGCTTTAAATATCATGTAATTGGTTTTGATAATAATAAGGTTACCAACTCTGAGGAAACTTTCACTGTAATTCAGTCTATTCAGTTATTTCTTAATTTACTAATTTGTTGTGACATTACTTGTTAAACAGAGTCTTCATTACAGAGATAATGGAATATTAAGTTACATTTAAACTAGCATAGTTTAAAGGAATATATCTGATTGTCAGATCATTCATTTTTGTTAGGAGAATTACAAATAAAATGCTCTCTCATTTGAGAATTCATAGGTTAAAGCTGATGAAAGGAAAATATCTACATAAATATGATTAACACCCACAGCTTCATGTATTTTAAATATACCTAAGGACTGAAAATATAGCATATACAAATAACAATTGGGGAATAAGTCATCTTCCATGTTTGTCCTGTAACCAAAGAAGAACCCCAGTATTTTGAATGAGGCACTTTGCTTGTTATCATTGATGCAGACCATTTACCTCTCAAGGACTAATATTGCTATTATAGTTGAGTAGGCTGCCAACACATTGTTTTCAGCTTTCCATTCCATTCCATTCCAGCTTTTCTTTTAAGAAAATGTGTTTTCTACTAACTTTATATCTACCAAAAAGAATAAGCCTATCTAAAAGAAGTTGGAGAATTTAGGCATTCGATATGCGGAACTGGTATTTCAATTCAGTTTAGATTCTGGTGCATTGTTGTGTGAAGGTGTAAACACAAAAATGGACACATAGGAAATACATGTGTATAATATAGATGTATTTTAAAGCACCAAAATCAAATTACATTAAATATGTTCAGAATAATAGATTTCTTAGAAACCTCCAAGCCCGACACGTTTAGTGGAATTAAATAGGCTTCTTCAGGAGCGCATTAATTATGGAGTAAAAACGCAGCTATTGATATAAAAAAAAATATTTGGGGAACACAATCATTGCTGTTTGGAACTGTTGGCATTTATTTTGGCTTCCGTGGATCCACTATTATTCCAAGATTAGTATGGGTCCTGTTTGGGCTGTGGGCCTGGTTCCTAGATCTTTTCTTTTTCCTTGTTGTTGGCTCTGGATCGCCCTCCTTCCCTGAAAAATCATTGGGCTAGATAAGCATGTTTTTAATGTTTTTTTAATTTTATTAGCTGCATGATTGCTGCAGAAGTAATGTAATCCATATGTAATCTAAGTGGATTTATTTCCATGAAATGCAACAGCTTGGTGGTTTTTGCTAAATGGATCATGTTGAACATGTTTAACCCCCTGAGCGGTCACCCCGAGTGTTACTAGGGGTAGAAAAAATATGCAGGAAGCGGTAACCCTGAGTCACACTCGGGGTAGCTAAACCTATAGAAAATGATAGTGAATTGAGTCTTACTTGATCCTCCGGCATCCTCCATCTTCCTTCGCATATTCTTTCTTCCTCCGGACAGCGTTCTCAGCACTCGATGGGTCACCAGGGTGACGTCAGTGCATGTGGACATTCTGTTCGGGGCGGGGTGGGAAAATCAAATTTATTTGTATTGCATTCAATACAAAATAACTGTATTGAATGCAATACAGTACATTTATATGTGTAAAAGCAGTATATTGTACTTCATGAAATTTTATTTTACAGTTTCTTTCATGAAATTTTATTTTACAGTTTATTATAATAGTATGAGTATATATATGTATATATATATATTTATTATTTTTTTTTTTTTTTTTTTTTTTTTTTTAAACATTCTTTATTTAAAATTTTTAAGCAAACCAAATACAGCATACAGACTCAGTATGAAACGGAAGATAACATA
>NC_092867.1:28551921-28556998 GCF_032062135.1 Pyxicephalus adspersus
GTTGAACTATGGATCTTACCATGGTCCAAAAATGTTTCAACAGTGGACAGAGCCAGAACAAGTGAAGCAATGTGCCTTTCTCCGTCTGACACCGCCAGCAACGATCTGATATTTCAGGGAAAATGCGATGTAATTTCTCAGGAGTGCGATACCATCTTGACACCATATATTTATTATTTTATTTTATTTAAAAACTAAAAAATTTTTTTAATTTTTTTAATTTATTTAATTTATTATTTTGACATGATTTTGTGTTTCAAACTTTATTATACTCTTATACTATACTATTATAATATACTGTAAAATACATTTTCATGAAAAACAATGTACTGGTTTTAGACATATAAATCCAAAAAGGGTTTTGTGGATATAGCTATGTTGATATTTAATGTGAAATAAATTTACATAATTACATGAGTAAAATAATATTGTGATTGGCTGATACATAACAGTAAGACTGCTTGGTGTTAAAAACACAATTTTGGTGTGCTATGAAAATAGCAGGTTCTTAAAGAATATAATGCACATACCTTGCAGTAAATTACACCTCAGTTTTTTGGCACAGTAGCAATGCAGAACAATCAAATCACATTTTTAAATGTGATTTTTTTATATAACAGTACTTTGCGCAAGAAACATTCTGAGATTTAAGTAAACCACAGCAATGCTTGATGTGGGAGGAACAAAAAACCTGACATGCACGGTGAGTATCTTTGATGCTGTGGAGCTAAGACTCCCCTGGAAAATCTTTTCTGATCTACATTCGAATTTTTCTTTCCAAGCGATTTTATTGAGTTATCTCCAACATAAAAGAAGAAAAGATACAAATGCAAGATTAATACTCTCAGTCTTTAAAAAGCAAGGAATACAAAATGTTGTGAATGTAACCAACATTGTGAGACATTAAAGGGTGCAAGAAAAGGACAAAGCAGAACAATAGCATTTATGACCTGAACTGAAAAAAAAAGATACAAGATAGCTAAGAATGTATTTTATATATCTGAAAATAGGAAAAAAATGGTATCATGGTGTATTATATTAGAAAAGAGGAAGATATAAAAAAAACAGCTTTACAGAATGGTTTAGGGTTTCTTTAGGGTTTCTTAACACTTGAGTGTTATTATTACCTTACTGCTTGCACCATAAATTAAATCAATAACATTAGTGTTTGCTTCTGTGGTTTGGTCTACAAACTAGAAAAAGTCAAGAAAAAAAGAATATTAACTGAGCTTTTTCATATCTGACAGTTTCATTCACTTGCTCTATTGATGTTCTATATGCCTTTTAATGTTTCCTGCCTCCCTAAGAATTGCTACACACAGGAACAAATAAATTCAAACATTATTTCTTCACAAAAGTTTAATATTCAGTTAAAAGATCACAAGGTTTTTTGGAAATGCCCTCATTTTATGCAATGTGTTCTTCATTAACTCCATATATATGTTTATGAGGTCTGGATATTTCAGGATGTTTATAAGTATAACAACAATGCATTGTTGGCTTTTCTGCTCAATTCAACATTTATGCCAACAAATGAACAGTTGACTAAAGCTAGCCACACATAAATCAAGTTTAATTTGATAGATTTATATTGCAATCAATTTGTCGATAAAACGTTAATTGACAAATTAAAATCATTGCCACAAGATGAGCGATTACCGTTTTTCGGACTATAAGACACACTTTTCCCCTCAAAAGTGGGGGGATAATAAGGGCACATCTTATGATCAAAATACTGCTGCACAGCCAACCCGCCCGCGCTTCCAAGGGGGCCCCCGATCATACACACTTCCTAGGGAGAGGGAAGGAAAATGGCTGCAGTGCCGTTCCAACCTTTTCAACCGACCTTGCACTAAAATCATCAGGCAGTGCAGATAGCCCTGCCTTACCCCTCCCTGCTGTTTGCTAGCAGTCCCGGCTGCACATCCATAGGGATGCTGGGGATGTGTTTCAGTGTGAGAAGGCTCCGTGTAACCGTGGGGAGTGGGAAGGGAGGCAGAGATAGCAGGAGGAGGGCAGTCTGAGATGAGCAGTGCTGGGTTTCTTGTGAAAAATCTTTCTCCTATGACAGGTGAGTTGTAGCGTTCCTGTCACTATAGTCTTGTAGTGCAATGTTTTGTCATGCAATGTCTGTGCAATGTTCTGCCATGCAATGTCTATGCAATGTTCTGCCATGCAATGTCTGTGCAATGTTCTGCCATGCAATGTCTGTGCATGATTACTATGACAGTGTGGTAATTAGCAATGCATGGAACAAATAATCCCCAAATAATAAAGTATATATTTTATTAAATATTTCTTTATACAATTTGGTTCAGAATATTTTTTTTTCATGTTTTCCTCCTCTAAAACCTGGGTGCGTCTTATGGTCCGAAAAATACAGTAATTTGGTATTTGTGTTCCTTTTAATTCTTTGCAATCAATCTGAATACTGATGTATTACCATATTTTAACTCAATGAATGTATAAAAATGTATTTTTATAGATTAAGAATGTGTCCATTTTCCAAATTTCAGGCTAACAGAAATCTATACTTTGGTTTTAAAATCCGATCAGATACTTGTATGACCAATAGAAATTGTGGGCCTGACTGTTCAAGAGTCTTTTGACACTACACTCAATATCAATTACCTTTAGGAAGAAAAAAATTGGGAAAATTAACCCTTGAATGGTCCAACTGAATTAATTACTGGGTAAAAGAACGTAAGACATTACAAAAGCCAGTAAGCAGAGAATGTGTAGTCAATGAGAACAGTCTAAAACATTGACAGAGTTCAGAAAAGGCACATTAGGGTTGATTTACTGAAGGAGTTTAGTAATTTTTTTTACTGTGACTTTTAACTTTTCTGCTCTGATATCAAAAGTAGAATTTTTGGGTCACATTTGACCTGGCTTGAAATTTTACTGTTCATCCCAATTGCAAATAGCATTTTTCAGGTGATGTTTTGCTTCTTACCTGGATGGGTCTAAATCAATATTGAAATATTATGGGCTGGTATTGACTTAAATAATCAATTGATGCATTTTTTTACCGTTTTTAATACTGAGTAAAATACCCTTGAAAGATGATAATTTATTTGGAAAGTATACAGTTTTTTTAATTATATCTAAACTTTGGTTTACAGCAAAGTATACCTTTTGCATTTGCTTTCTTTTTTTCTACATGTTCCTATAGATTTCCTGATGAACACCCCCAGGAAACTTTGGAGACAAAATGATTAGGTGTCTTTGCAGTTAACTTAAAAAGTCATCTGTCATATTCTAAGTTGTAACACACATGTTTTAGCATAGGGCATACCAGTTTCCCCCATCTACCACAGAACCAGTACTGAATTTTAAAATTTGCAAGAACTGTAAAAAAAAAACAGTATATATTTGACATTCTACATGGTTTTGATGTTGAAGGTTTGCTAAGTATTACAATAAATCCTTCGACGATTTTAAAAAAGTATTTCAATTATTATGACAAAAGAAAAATATCAAAATGATTCATTGTTTTAGATAAAAACTACAAAAAAAATGCAGAGAAGAAATTTTCCCGCTAAGTATAATTGACAGTGAAAATTAAATTCTAAAGGTTAACAAGCCCTTAAAGATTCTACTTTCCAGAACTAAATGATGTTTCATAGAATTAGAAGTCCTGCTAACAGATGGCATATCTTCATTCCCCAGTAAGATCTTTTAATTTATGATTTTTAAAACAAATTCTAAGGATTAAAGTTAATTTTAGGATACCCCTAGCTGATATCACCTAATTTATACAACACATATATATGTATTTATACAATTACAGTGACTGACTCATATTTTAGTTTATAACTAATCACATGATAAAATACTTTAAAGTGTTTTATATTAGGCATATAAAAGTATGCAAAGTGTATTTAATATCAGCAGAAAGCAATAGTACAACAGCGTCCCCTGTAGAGGTTTCATGATGAAATAAAAAAAAAATATTCAGTACATTGTTTGCAAGAACTAAGATGTAGTATAGTCATTTATATAATTCACATTAAAAAGCACCAGTTGGGATTAATCTACACAACATGAACTAAAAAGATATACAATCATGCATGCATACCAATTTACATTGTCTTGCATTTCTAATTTAAAGAATGTGGGAAGATGACAGACTGTGACGTGTCTAGTGTAAAGGAGTTTATTAGGTCTGGTTGGATTGCTCTGAAAACAAACATTTGTCTGTTCCTCTTCTTCTGTATTTTGGGAACTACCTCTCATTGCCAGTCCTAACTCCACTGAGTTTATTGTTTATCCATGTACAAAACTTGCAAAGTACAGCGCTGCCATGCTCCCTTTCTCCTGACTGCCTTGGTAAAACACAAACTGGGCAAGCTGTTGGCATGTTTTCACCAGCCACCCTGTTTTTGCCCTTTTAAAGTGGTAAATTTAGTGTGCAGGAACAGGTATGCTATGCCTCTAGTCATTTAAAGGTCCCTTAAAATACGGAAAAGGCAAGATTAGCAAAACAAATTATGAATTAGTATAAACAGGGAGGGAATAAAGAAGAAACAATGATAAGAGTGTGCAGATATATTAGTGCCACTTTATATTATGTAGTTAAAATGTAGTTCCACTACAATTAATGTTTTCTAAAAGAATAACTTTATTATTCTCCCCTAAATTTTGCCTTACAAATCTTATACACTCAACTGCCTATTTAGTTTTCTTTGATGCTTGAGTAATATGCCTTGGTAATCAAGAGTAATATGCCTTTGTAATCAGGGATATCCACGAGCTTGACTTACTAGGTCAGGGGTGTCAAACTTTGGCCTGCGGGCCAAACCTGGCCTGAGATGTCTTTTTTTTTTGGCTCCCAAAAGAATTCTTAATATGAATTGCAGCTGGCCCACTGCTACTTCGAATTGCAGGCAGTGATGCGGCTACTACGATTCCCGGCATCACTTGCCTCTATAGACCAGCGGCCTA
Organism: Pyxicephalus adspersus; assembly: GCF_032062135.1. Classification (NCBI taxonomy): domain Eukaryota; kingdom Metazoa; phylum Chordata; class Amphibia; order Anura; family Pyxicephalidae; genus Pyxicephalus; species Pyxicephalus adspersus. The sequence goes on from NC_092867.1 coordinate 28,556,869, forward strand.
TACGTGGCCCCGCATTGGACTGTTCTATAGACGCAAGTAATGCTGGGAATTGTAGTAGCGGGATCACTCAAGTCTAAAGAACAGTGGCTTCTCTGCCTATGTGTGGCACCTGCATTGGAGTTTGTACTGA